>NC_141941.1:10410366-10718331 GCF_057802395.1 Ceratotherium simum simum
CAGTTATATAAAAAAACAAAACTATGCAAAACTAGTTTCTTTTCAGAATTCAAGAACGTGGTTAGTGAAATGTATGGAGAATCTGGGGATGCTGATAATGTTTTGATTTTTGTAATGTTCAGCCTGTGACAATTCACTAAACCACACTTAGAATGACACTTTCCTGTACGTATAGTATGCTTCAATCAAAAGTTAATTTAAAAAAGCAAAGGTGACATGTGTACATATTTGAATTACTAATATTTACAATAGCAAATATTTGAAAGAAGCAGCACGTTACAAGACAAGGTAAGCAAATTACATTTAGTAGATGATATTACAGTCATGAAAAAGATAATAGATTATATAGCAACATACGGTATTTTAATTCTTAAGAAGGTAAATGCAAAAGTAAACATAAATGATCATAACTTGCATAAAAAACTACATAGAAACAAGATCAGAAGAAAACACCAAAATGCTAATAGCAGTGGGGGCTCCTGTTCTGTTCTCAACTTCCATGTGTTTTTTTCAATACTTAAGTTTTTATAATGACAAATGTATAATACCTGAAGGTCTGCACCTGGATGGGCTCTTTGTGGTTCTGCCCGCACAGCTGGCAGACCCCTTTGGAGGCCTTCTTAGGCATCTTCTCAGCTGCCTGTTCTTGATGGAAGTCAAGTTTGGTCTGTCTTGTCTGGAACAGCAACATTGGATGAACAAAACGTTTTTACTTCTAGTTTTAAGGAAGAATGAAGCCACTCCCAGCTCTGGGGACCCAGAGGGGAGAGAGGCCCACCCCATCCACTCCCCCCAGAGAATCTTCACAAGAGCTACTCGGGGTCACTGGAGTCATGCCTCACAGACAGGGCACCCAGGGAGCGAGGAACGGGGATTCTGGCAGCAGGGCCAGGGATTCCTTCCTCCAGCCCCCGCGCCCCCACCCCCTGGCCCAGGCACCTCAAAGCCTCACGATGTGTGTTGGTGCCACCTCGCAGACCAGGTGCCTGGCCCATGCGGGAAGAAACCCAGCTCCTTGAGATGAGCGCTTGGATCATTTACATTACAGTTTTATCATCTGAAATGCTTACTTCAGAATCCAAGAGCACTGGGGCAAAGGGCAGTGACCGTGACCAGGCAGACGTGGGAAGCCAAAGGGACCGTGAAGCAGGCCCCGGGCCTCTTACCTGCCTCTCAGCTTCCTTCAGCAGACTCCAGAATCGCTCATCCCGCAGCACCCAGTGCGGGAGGTCAGTCTGACCTCGGAGCTGGGCATCTTCTAACCGCTGCCTCAGTTCTCGAAGGGTGCAGATCTCCTCGTTCAGCTGCCTCTGCCGCGTTCTGGACGCCTGGAGATCCAGCTCCAGGTCCAGGGAGGTGCAGGCCATGAGCTCGGCCAAGGAGGACCTGCAGGACTGCAGGAGACAGCAGCATTGAACACACACACTAACCAGGCATCTGGATGCCACATGGCTGGCAAGCTCAGGCCTTCTAGAAGTTTCTTCCACAATTAATGGAAGACGGGGCAATCACAGTTATTGGAAAAGTGTTTCCTATGCATGGCTTGGTGTTAAAAAAACATAGATTTGGGTGAGATTAACTTAAATCTTCATTTCAATATCAAGGTTACCAAGAGTACATAGTTTGCTTTAATGATGAACTACATATATTTTAAAGTATAGACAAAGACTTTTATATGGAACTGGTAGAAATAAAAACAGGAACAATCTTTCTAAAGTGTTATCTCAGTATGTACTAAATGCCTAAAAACATTCATTTTCTTCGGTTCTAAAATTTCATTTTTGATTTCCATCTGAAAGACACTTTAGATTCAAAGGTGGTTCGACTGAGGTTTATAACGGGTAATTAATTAAATTACAACAAGGCCATCATAAAATGTAGCCATTGTAAAAAGTTGCAAAGAATATAATGACATGGAAAGATCTTAATGATTCAGTGTATAAGGAGGAAAATATATCAGAAACCGTGAGAGCTTTTTAGTTTAAAAAGTTATAAACAAATGCTCACACACACAAGCAATGAAAACATTCCTCCTGCTACAAACCTTAGTTAAGAAAATATGCTATGTTCAATAAAATCAGAAGATGAAAAAAGATTTTGTATGAGCAGTTTTAGACCACTGGTTCTCATCAAATGGGAAACGACCCTAGTGACGATAGTTAGTACCACAAAATCATAAACCCCTTAGTATACCAGCATTGTTTAGTGGACAGTATAATGCATGTGTGTGATATTTCTTATTCACACACGCAATACTATTTTGTGCGTATATATTATAACATAATTTAAATGTAAATATATGTAGTAATTTGATAACACAAATACATTTAAAGAGCACTGCTGAATTCACAGTAGCTCAGTAGTTCTCACCTGAGGGTCATTGTGTTTCACAAGAGACATCTGGCAAAGCCCAGAAGCACTTTTGATTGCAATAACTACAGAGGAGGGAAGTGCTACTGCCATCTAGCAAGAAGAGACCAAGGATGTTGCTAAAATCCTGATACAAAGGACAGCTCCAACAACAAAGCATGATCTGGCCCAAAATGTCAATAATGTTGCTACTGAAAAACACTGGTAGCTGAAATATGCATTATAATTATCAGTCAGCAGCTACTCTAAGTACAACTACCACATGGAAATCTGAGACTTTTCGCATACTTGAATGGAAAAGCCAGGAAACTACTACCTTACAAGCCAAAGCAGCAAAGCTTTACAAAGTGGCATGGTGTGTGAAAACAACTGGTGATTAAAAAAACAAAAAACATGAAGAAGAATCCTAGATATTAAATAATCTAGGTTTTAAAACTATATATACTCTGTCAAAAAAGAATTTTCTATTATATAGAAATGGTTTTCTTTAAATATTGTATTGAAGAAGAAAGATTATGATCTTAAGAAAGATCTTGATCCTCATTATTAGAGATCCTGTATTTGAAAATTAGCCTACTTATTAAAATTTATTTGTAACCCCCAAATCAATACATGTGGCGTTTTCATCATCATTCATGGACATGTGCAGAGTGGTAAAAAGTCTGAGTCACCCAATGCCCCTGAGGTCAAACAAGGCAACACTCACCTTCTTCTTTCAGCTTTCATACTGTAAATTAAGTTCTTTTCACAACTTGAGTGCCATGTTTCCCTGCTTTTTGTTGGTGACTTCACTATTCAAAATGGCTCCAAAGCCATTATAGTGCTGAAGTACTGTCTAATGTTCCTAAATGCAAGAAAGTTGAGGTATACCTTACAGAGAAAATACGTGAGTTAGATGAGTTACATTTAGGCACAAGTTAATAGTGCCACTGGCCATGAGTTCAATGTGAATGAATCAACAATATCTATTAAATAAGGTGTCTTTAAAACAGAAACACACAAAAACCAAGATTATGTATTGATTGGTTGAGGAAAATGTAACCAGAAGCCAGAAGGAACCTAAGCCTGTATTTCCCCTGAGATCAATGGTTCAGCACTTGCTAATTCAGTGTTTTGAAGGGACTTTAAAAACTCTAACTACTGTGAATAATAAAGAGAATGAACTGTACTAATATTTGGTATCCTTACAACATTATGTGTGTTTTCAAAAATTATGTGTGAAGTAAGTAAGAAAATAAAAATATTACCTTGTTAATATTATCTTAAAAATTTCTTATAATATTACCTATTAAAAAGGTTTGTAAAAATGACTACCAGAGAAAATGCAGACTCCATATTAGTTTACAGGGCACACACCTGCTTATAGCGAAGAGTTCGTCTTTCCAAAGTGTTTTGAACAAAGGGGGACTTCCGGGGCAGCGTTGAACTGTCGCTGTCACTACGATAAAGCTGCACCAAAAAAAATGACATTCAGAAGCACTTTCTCAGAAAATCAGCATTCATTCTCTTAATGAATTATTTTCATTACTAAAATAATGGAATGGAATTGAATTATTTCATTTTTCCTCACAGATACTCAAATATATGTAACTATGAGTGCTTCTACCAAGTCTTTAGTTAAAAATTAAGATACCCAACAGTTTCAATTAAAACAAAAAACAACAAAACAAAAAACCCAGGACTCCTTCATATCCATCAACTGAACCATGTGACATTTCCAGACTAATCGAGTCAACAAAATTCCAGTCCTCTCAATACCAACTGTGACTTGATAATATGATTGAGGATCATGAACGCTGCCACTGTCCTCAGCACTTTTCACTTGTTATCAGCCATTCTCATTTGCTGAATTTCTGACTTTGGCAAGAGCCAGGGCACAAAACAGCTTTACAAAAACAGACACTCATTCCAGTAGTAGGACAAGCCAATACCTCTAACTCTTGCTTTGCCAACCAAGGGAAAAGTTCTGCTTTATAAAACAAAAATAAATAATGTCTTCTTCACATTTGGTAGTGAGTTCTCACTTTAGGATCAATGTGTATCTGTGTGAAAGCCAAGTTCTTTGCCTTCATGGCCTTATATTCCACACCAACTAATCCAAAATACTCAGCAAATGCCATGGCACAGTAGTTTACATGCCCCCTGATCAGTGCAAACATACATAAAAACAAAGAGGCCTCTAAAGCGTCGCCAGTAAATGCATGCTTTCATGCAGGGTGCAGAACACAGCACAAGAGTTGGACCCCTTTCTCTGGGGGCATAAAGGATTTCCTCCCCTTACCACCCTATCCTTCTATTCAATAAGCAGGCTTGAGTCTACTCCACGGTGGTTTGGTAAGAGTCTAGAATAAGCAAGGGACGTGAGGACGGCCCTGGATCTAGTACCTTGAGGTGTTCGGCTAAGCCTCAGCTCCCACAGGGCTGCAGCCTGACGGGGCAGAAGGCACCGGGCCTGACCCTGTGCTACCCAGGACAGTCTCGACTCGGACACCTCGTTTCTGTGGGGAGAAGAGTAGCAGGTCTTCAAAATGCTAGAAAGGTGGCTTGGGCCACTGAGGCCTCAACTCCTGCTGTTCACTCCTGTAAAGGACTAATCTTGCCCCAAGAAAGGTTTGGTCCTTGCCTAGCTCCTGAGAAGTGACTTGTAAGCCCATGGAATGTGCTACCTAAGTGTCTTTTTTACCAGAGACTTTGGGCCAGGCCACACAATCTCTGCTAACAATGTGATTTATGGTGGGGGCCCTGGGCCATCAGCTTGACCTCTGGAGGGGCTGGAGACTAAGGTCACCCATGTAGATGAATACCTATACTACATGACCAACCACTCACAAATACCCTGGACACCAAGCTCGGGTAAGCTTCCCTGGTTGGCAATATTCCATGCGAGCTGTCCCTCATCACTGCTGAGAGAAATATGAGCTGTGCACACAACCCCACTGGAAGCTCGTGCCTGGTCTCTTATGAACACTGCCCTACCCTCTTCCTTCTATAATTTGTCACTGTAATAAACCATAATCATGAATATAACAGCTTTTCTGTCAATCTTAGCAAATTACTGAATCCAAGGTGGGCCCAGGGACCCGCACCACACTCTTGATGTCTCCTGCACAGATGTGAGGATCTGTTCCTCTTGTATGATCTAACTCTGGCTTTGCCCTAATGGAGCCAGCTCCTTGACAGCCTCTTCAAGGGAAGGTGCTTTCTTCAACAAGCTCCATTCAGAGGTGGGAAGGGTCCACGTTCTCCACAATCCAAATGGCCCGTCCAGGCCACTGTGTCATGAACACTTACCCTTAAAATTCCCTTTTCTTTCCTCTTCTGTGCTGCCACTGTCACAATGCCTCTGCCTCCAACATGCCATCCTATCTTCAAAGACCACAGCGGGCTAGGTCTCCCTCCCCATCTATCTCAGGGTTCTCAACATTAGAATCATCTGGGAGCATCCCAGAACTCTGATGTCCAGTCCCACCCATGACTAATGATGAATCTTGGGGATGGAACCCAGGCACCAGAATTTTGTGAAGCCCCCCGAAGTGATTTGACTGCAAAGTGCAGCGAAAGCTGAGAACCACCCAGCATCTCCTGCCATCACCCTTGGGGTGCAAATTTACATGTGGGGGAATCAGAACCCACTATCTCAGCACCTCAAGTCTTCAAGGATGCTGTCTTCCCTGGGAGCCACAACGGAGCCACACTTCAGGACTTCTAACCACTCAGTGACCCGACTTCCCAATCTCAACCCAATTCAGGATATTCTCTGTTCCAACTTGTTAGTCCTTAGACTGACATGAAAACGATTCACTCTGCTTCCTGACCACAAGTTGCTGCATACAAAACATTGAAAACCAACGGGAAACGTATTAGAATTCTGAGGAAATCCGGAGTTAGATTTGCAAGGGGTGAGGAGGAAAGATGAAACCACAATACTGATTTCATATACAAACATGTATGGTGCTCATTTATTGGTATTATTTCTGAGAACTCATATGTATTTTAGCATAAATACTAACAAATAGAACACAACAAAAGGGAAAAAAGAGAACAATTCCAGACAGGTGGCAAATTCCAACTTACTCTGCAAACATACTGACTTCGTGCTCCGGGCGAGAAAGTCTGTGAACGGACAATTGTCCTACTCCGAACAAAAGGCGACCCATGGGCCCTGCTGCTTGGCCTCTCCTTCGGAAGACTTGCTACTTCTTCTGGGAAGAGTTCTTCTGTGTTGGTTTCCTTATCAACCTACATATTAGTTAATTTACTTTTTCTATAACACAAGCAATAAGTTAGTGTAGTCACCAAACACTGTCTCCTTGCCATCTCCACTTGGAGGAGATCTTACTAGCATTTCACATTTCATGAATCTGAAACTGAATTTCTGATATTCTACCCAAACCTTTCCATTTGTTCATGAGAAAAATCTTAAGTGTCATCCTGTACTCCTCTCTTGCTTTCACACTCCATAATTGGACCAAGAGAAATTCTGTCGGTTCAATGTTCAAAATTAGGTGTATTTGGAGCACTTGTCACCAACCTTTCATTCAAGTTACTATCATCTCCTACCTAGATTAGATTAATACAATAGGCTTCTCATTGGTCTACCTGATTCCATGCCTACTTTCCTCTTCAATCAAATCTCAACAGTACAATCAGGAAGATTCTGGTAAAACTGATGTCAGATCATGTCACTTCTGGACTCAAAACTACTCACCACTTTCCTATCCCTTCTAGAAAAAAGCAGGAGTCCTGAGTGGGCCCTACATGATCTGGCCTCTTCATTCACTCTGCGTTCAGCTGTGACAACTGCTCCTCCTCATCTTCCCAATTCACAATAGCCTCCTCGCCATTCTCTCATCACACTGGGCCTCCCACCTTAGTGCCTTGGCACATGCTCTTCCTTCCACTTAGCCCTGCACAAGGCTCCTTCCCTTCCTTCCTTGAGTTCTCTACTCAAAATTCACCTTCTTGGTGATGTGTTCAATATGATTTTTCTTTCCTAAAAATCTAAACTCTGCTTACTTATATTATTATTCATTAGCCTCTCTGACTGTTTAAACACTTTTAAAAAGGGGAGTGACATCAGCAAATCAGTGAATCAGAAGCTGTAAGCCCTTATTTCTGCAAGGAGACATCAAAAAACAACCAGAAACTCCTGAAATAGACTTATAGAAGCTCTGGAGAACAATCAAGGTCTTCAGTAATCAAAAGTATGACAATCAAGGAAAAAGAATATTTAAATGGTAGGAAATTTGACAGCATTTTTTACTTACCCTTGATCTACCCTCTTCCCAAGGAAGCCTTGTCTTAACTTGGAAACAGCAGCCTGGTTCCCAATTCCCTCCCTTGAACCAGAGAGAGTAAAGCAGATCTTACCTGCAATGTTTTAATGTGTTAGGGGCTTCTTAAAGAATTGGACACTGCTTGGCCTAACTTGGATCTCAGGTGTGGGAAAAGCGGCATGGCCCACATCTTAGTTACACAATCGGAGCAGAAGCAGCAGGCACTACTCCTCAAAGTAGCTAGTGGACTCACCCACTGGTATAAATACACAACAGACCACATAAGGTCCCAGAAGAAGCTGGGAAGAGACTCTTTGGGAAATTAAACATCAAAAGTAGTTGTGTATATGGGGGAATTGAGAACGCAAAACATAGGCTCGGTCAACACATAATGAAGGAAAAAACCTAGGAAGATCATAAGCTTTCACCTGAAGCTAATACCAAGGCTCAAAGCAAGTCCAGCTATTCGGTAAAAGACAGGCCCAGCACATACATGGCCAGTCTGCAAAACCTGGAAGAATTTTTTGATATGCACAACTTTCAACAACAACAAAAATATCATAAGGCATATCAAGAAACATGGAAACATGGCCCATTCAAATGAAGAAAATAAATGGACAGAAATCATCCCAGAGGAAGGACACATCGATCTACTAAATAAAGACTTTAAAGTAATTATACTAGATAAGTCCAAAGAACAAAAGGAAAAAATGGACACACAAAAAAAGAAATTGTGAAAAAATATATGAAAACAAAATGATAATAATGACAGAAAGATATAAATTATAAAAAAGAAACAAATACAAACCTGGAGGAGAAAAATATAACAACTACTTAGAAAAATTCACTACAGAGGTAAAACAACATAGATGAGCAGATATAAGAAAGAATCACCAAACTTGAAGAGAAGACCAATGACATTAAGTAATCTAGGAAACAAAGAAAAAAGACTAAAGAAAAGAGAACCAGGCCTAAGGGACTTATGGAACACTATCTCAGAGGAGCAACATATGCATTATGGGATCATCATAGGGAAAAAAGACAAAAGTGGTAGAAAGATTATTTGAATAACTATGGACAAAAACTTTCCACATTTGAGGAAATAAATGGACATACAAATATACAAAGTTTAATACTCCAAGTGGGATAAACTCAAAGTGACCCAAGACACATTATAATCAAAGGGTCCAAAGATAAACAGAGAACATTGAAAGCAAGAGAGAAGTGATTTGACACATACAAGGAAACAACACTAAGATCATAAACTTGTTGCTCAGTAGAAACTTGGAGGCCACAGGCAACGAAATGTAATATTTAAAGTTCTGGGGGGGAAAAAGTCAATACAAACTCTATATCCATTCCTGTGGTGATATTGAACTATCATTGCATTCCAGGGATGAATTCTAGTTGGTCATAGTGTATAATGCTTTTAGGGTGCTGGTGAATTCTGTCTGCTAATATTTGGTAAAGGATTTTTGCACCAATGTCATCTGTAGTGTCTGTGTCTGGCTTTGGTAGCAAAATAAAGCTATCTTCATAGAAAGAGTTTGGAAATACTTTCTTCACTTTGATTTTTTGGAAGAGTTTGATGAGATAGGTGTTAAATCTTAGAACGTTTGGTAGAATTCACTGGTGAAACCATCTCGTCCTGAGCTTTTCTTGGTGTGGAGGTTTTTATATTTGTCCAACTATTTACCTACTGAAAAAGTCTGTATTTATCAAAAGTTCCAGTTACTGTCCAGCATCTTTTCATTTCAACCTGAAGGACTCCCATTAGTATTTTTTTTTCTCTCTCTTTTGGTTTATAACATTGTGTAATGTAGGTATACATTATTATTATCAGTTTCTGTATAGACTGCATCATGCTCAACACCACTAGTCTAATTTCATCCATCACCATCCATATGTGCCCCCTTTACCCCTTTCATCCACCCCTCCACCCCCTTCCCCTCTGATAACCACTAATCTGTTCTCTTTATCCATGAGTTTGTTTATCTTCCACATATCAGTGAAATCATGCAGTATTTGTCTTTCTCTTTCTGCCTTATTTCACTTAACATAATACCCTCAAGGTCCATCCATCTTGTTGCAAATGGGACGATTCTGTCTTTTTTTTATGGTTGAGTAGTATTCCATTGTACATATATACCACATCATCTTTATCCATTCTCGGTGGAAGCGCATTTAGGTTGCTTCCATGTCTAGGTTATGGTGAGTAATCCTGCAATGAACATGCAAGTGCATAAATCTCTTTGGACTGTTGATTTCAAGATCTTTGGATAAATACCCAGTAGTGGGAATAGCTGGATTATATGGTATTTCTATTTTTAATCTTTTGATAACTCTCCACACTGTTTTCCATAGTGGCGGCACCAGTTTGCATTCCCACCAGCAGTGTACGAGGATTCCCTTTCCTCCACATCATCTCCAAAATTTGTCATTTTTTGTCTTGGTAATTATGCTATTCTGACAGGTGTAAGGTAATATCTCGTAGTTTTGATTTGCATTTCCCTAATAATGAGTGATGTTGAACATCTCTTCACACACCTGTTGGCCATCTGTATACCTTCTTTGGAAAAACATCTGTTCATATGCTCTGACAATCTTCTGATCAGGTTGTTTGTTTTTCTGTTGTTGAGTTGTATGACTTCTTTACATATTTTGGAAATTAACCTCTTGTCGAATATATGATTTCCAAATATTTTCTCCCAGTTGGGGGGCTGTCTTTTCCTTTGTTGATGGTTTTCTTTACCTTGCAGAAGCTTTTTAGTATAATGTAGTCTCATTTATTTTTTCTTTCGTTTTCCTCGTCTGAGAAGACACAGTATTCAAAAAGATGCTGCTAAGACAAATGTCAAAGAGTGTACTGCCTATATTTTCTTCTAGCAGTTTTATGGTTTCAGATCTTATATTCAAGTCTTTAATCCATTTTGAGTTATTTTTGTGTACGGTACAAGATAACGGTCTACTTTCATTCTTTGCATGTGGCTGTGAGGTTTCCCAAGACCATGTATTGAAGAGACTTTCTTTTCCCCACTGTATACTCTTGATGAAGATTTGTCAAAGGTTCACTGTCCATATATGTGTGGTTTTATTTCTGGGTCTTAATTCTGTTCTGTTGATCTCTGTCTGTTTTTGTGGCAGTACAATACTATTTGATTATTATAGCTATACAGTATAATTTGAAGTCAGATATTGTGAAACCTCCAGCTTTGTTCTTTTTTCTCAGGATTCCTTTGGCTATTTGAGGTCTTTTGTTCTTTCATATAAATTTTAGGACTCTATTCTATTTCTGCAAAGAATGTCATTGGGATTCTTATTGGGATTGCATTAAGTCTGTAGACTGCTTTAGGTAACATGGACATTTTAACTACGTTTATTCTTCTAATCCACAAGCAGGGAATATCTTTCCATTTCTTTACATCTTCTTCAATCTCTTTCAATAATGGCTTATAGTTTTCAGTGTACAGGTCTTTCACCTCCTTGGTTAAATTTATTACTAGATATTTTATTCTTATTGTTTCATTTGTAAATGAAATTGTATTCTTTACTTCTCTTTCTGCTAGTTTGTTATTAGCGTATAGAAATGCAAATAATTTTTGTAAGTTGATGTTGTACTCTGTAACTTCGCTGTAGTTGTTGAATATTTCTAATAGTTTTCTGATGGGTTCATGAGGTTTTCCTATATGTAGAATCATGTCATCTGCAGACAGTGAGATTTTCATTTCTTCCTTTCCAATTTGGATTCCTTTCATTTATTTTTCTTGCCTAATTGCTGTGGCCAAAACCTCCAGTCCTATGTTGAATAGCAGTGGTGAGAGTGGGCACCTCTGTCTTGTTTCTCTTCTCAGAGGGATGGCTTTCAGTTTTTCACTGTTGTTGAGTATGATGCTGGGTGCTGGTTTGTCATATATGGCCTTTATTATGCTGGGGTACTTTTCTTCTATTCCCATTTTATTGAGAATATTTTAATCATAAATGGATGTTAAGATCTTGTCAAATGCTTTCTCTGCAACTATCGAGAAGATCATGTGATTTTTATTCCTCATTTTGCTAATATGGTGTATCACACTGATTCATTTGTGGATGCTGAACCATCCCTTGTCCCTCATATAAACCCCACTTGATCATGGTGTATCATCCTTTTAATGTACTGCTGTATTTGATTTGCCAATATTTCGTTGAGGATTTTTGCATCGATGTTCATCAGTGATATCTGCCTATAATTTTCCTTCCTTGTGCTGTCCCTGCCTCGTTTTGGTATGAGTGTGATGCTGGCCTCCTAGAACGAGTTAGGAAGCTTTCTGTCTTCTTCAACTTCAAGTTTGAGAAGGATAGGTATGAAATCTTCTTTGAATGTTTGGTACAATTCTCCAGAGAAGCCATCCGATCCAGGACTTTTGTTTTTAGGAGATTGTGATTACTGTTTCAATCTCTTTACTTATGCTTGGTTTACTCAGATTCTCTATTTCTTCCTGATTCACTTTTGGAGGTTGTATGAGTCTAGGAGTTTACCAATTTCTTCTAGGTTATCCAATTTGTGCATATAGTTTTCACAGTATCCTCTTATAATCTTCTGTATTTCTGCAGTATCCATTGTAATTTCTCCTCTTTCATTTTGATTTTATTTATTTGAGTCTTCTTTCTGTTTTTCTTTGTGAGTCTGGCTAAGGGTTTGTCAATTTTGTTCATCTTCTCAAAGAACCAGCTCTTAGTTTCATTGATCCTTTCTACTCTTTTTAGTCTCTATTTCATTTATTTCTGCACTAATTTTTATTACATCCCTCTTTCTGCTGACTTTTGGTTTTGTTTGTTCTGTTAGGTGTCTTATTTGAGATTTTTCTTTGTTTCTTGAGGTGGCCTGTATTGCTATGATTTTCCCTCTTATAACCAGTTTTGCTGCATCCCGTAAGACTTGGTATGTTGTATTTTCATTTTCATTTGTCTCCAGGTATTTTTTAATTTCTCCTTTGATTTCTTCATTGATCCAATGCTTGTTCAGTACCATGTTGTTTAGTTATCATATATTTGTGACATTCTCATTTTTTTCCTTGTAGTTGATTTCTAGTTTCATAGCATTGTGGTCAGAAAAGATGCTTGACATGATTTCAATCTTCTTAAACTTATTGAGGCTCCCTTGTTTCCCAAGAAATGGTCTATCTTTGAGAATGCTCCATGTGCACTTGAGCAGATTGTGTATTCTGCTTTTTAGGGATGGAATACTCTCTATATACCTATCAAGTCCATTCATCAAGTGTTTCATTTAAATCCACTATTTCCTTGTTGAATTTCTGTCTGGATGATCTGTCCATTGATGTAAGTGGGGTGTTGAGGTTCCCTACTATTATTGTGTTGCTGTTGATTTCTCCGTTTAGATCTGTTAATAGTTGCTTTATATACTTTGGTGCTCTTGTGTTAGGTGCATATATATTTCAAGTGTTACATCCTCTTAGTGGGATGTCCCTCTTATCTTTATATACTGACCCTCTTTGTCTCTTATTGTCATTTTTATCTTGAAGTCTGCTTTGTCTAATATAAGTATAGCAACACCTGCTTTCTTTTGTTTCCCATTTTCTTGGAGTATCATATTCCATTGCTTCACTCTGAGCCTACGTTTTTGTTTAGAGTTGAGGCGTGTTTCCTAGAGGCAGTATATTGTTAGGTCTTGTTTTTTAATTAATCCAGCCACTCTGTGTCTTTTGATTGGAGTATTCAATCCATTTCTGTTTGGAATGATTATTGATATATGAGGGCTTAATACTGCCATTTTATTTCTTTTTTCTGGGTGTTCTCTATTTCCATTGTTTATCTTCCTTGTATTTCAGTATGGTAGTTTTTTGCAGTGCTTTTCTTCTTTATTCACAAATTGTAACTCTGCTCTGATTTTTTGTTTACTCGTTACCACAAGATTTGTGTAAAAGATCTTGTAGATGAGATAGTCCATTTTCTGATAGCCTCCTATCTCCATTACCCTAAGCAAGTTCCATCCCTTTCTTCTTCCCCTTCTAAATTATTCTTGTCACGAATTATTCTGTTTTGTGTTGTGAGTTTGTAAGTTGAAATGTTTATACTACTTTTGATGATATTCTTCCCTTTATCTTTAAAGTTGTAATTATTTCCTATCTTGTTCTGAAGAGAGCTAAAGTTTTCTGATTTTGTCCATTTTTCTCCCTGCTCAAAGCTTTCTAGAACTTTGTCTTTTTGTTTCAGGTCTGAGGGCATCCGTGGTCATTTCTTGTAGGGGAGGTCTAGTGGTGATGAACTCCCTCAGCTTATGTTTATCTGGGAAAGCTTTTTTTCCTCCATTGTATCTGAAGGATAGTTTCACTGGATAGAGTATTCTTGGCTGAAAGTTTTTGCTCTCAGCATTTTAAATATATCATTCCATTCTCTCCTACCTTATAAGTGCCTGCCAAGAAATCCACCGAAAGCCTGATATAGGTTCCTTTGTAGGTTATTTTCTTCTGCCTTGCCACCCTTAATACTTTTTCTCTGTCACTGACTTTTGCCAGTTTTACTATTATATGCATTGGAGAAAGCCATTTAGCATTGATGTAATAAAGAGTTCTATTGGCTTTGTGTATTTGTAAGTCCAGTTCCTTCCCCTGGTTTGGGAAGTTCTCAGCTATTATTCCTTTGAACAAGCTCTCCGCTCCCTTCTTACTCTCTTCACCCTCCGGAATACCTATAATCCTTATGTTACTTTTCCTAATTGAGTCAGACATGTCTTGAAGAATTCTTTCATTTTTTTTAAATCTTATTTCTCCCTCCTCCTCCACCTGTGACATTTCTATACTTCTCTCATCTAAATCACTAATTCTTTTCTCCATAATGTCAGCTCCATTTTTGTAAGGATTCTACATTATTTTTTATCTCATTAATTGTGTTCTTCATATCCAAAATTTCTGCTTGTTTTTTTTTAAACCTTCAATCTTTTTTTCTTTTTATTGATGTTTTAATGGTTTCTAACATTGTGAAATTTTGGGTTGTACATTTTTGTTTGTCCATCACCATATATATGACTCCCTTCACCCCTTGTGCCCACCCCCCACCCCCACTGCCCCTGGTAACCACAGTCCAGTTTTCTCTGTCCATGTGTTGGTTTATATTCCACATATGAGTGAGATCATACAGTGTTTGTCTTTCTCTTTCAGGCTTATTTCACTTAACATAATACACTCCAGGCACACCCATGTTGTTGCAAATGGGATGACTTTGTCTTTTTTTATGGCTGAGTAGTATTCCATTAAACCTTCAATCTTTTTCATGAAGTATTCCTTCTCATTAATTTTATTACTGAGTTCACTGAACTGTCTTTCCAAACTTTCTTGTAACTCGCTCAATTTCTTTATGACAGCTATTTTGAATTCTCTCTCATTTAGATTGTAAATTTCTGTGGTTTCAGGATTGCTTTCTGGAGATTTGTCATTTCTCTTCTCCTCTCAATTTTTGCTCCAGTTTCTCATTGTGTTTGATGACCTAATCCTTTGTTGGAGCATTTGCAGAAGCGTCAGGTCAAAGATTCCACCCACTACTACTGAGTGGAAGCAGGAACTGTTTCTGATTCTTCCCCCCGCAGGTACTGGAAGTTTTGGAGATATGGTGGGAGTTCCCACAGGCTGGGAAAGCGTTTGTGCCCCGGCTCAGGGCTGTCACTGCCTCTACTTACTGTTGTGCTGAGGTGTATTCCCACTTGTGGGGCAGTGGTGATACTATGGCTCTCTTATCAAGCAGAAAATCATTCACACATGTGCTTAGATCTGCCACTGTCTCTTCTCATGGTTGCACTGGACACTGTGCTTGCTGAGCTGGGCTTCTTCGTGGGTTCTGAGCCTGGGCCACGTGTGAGCACCGCAGCGGCAAGTCGGGCTCTTCTGCTGGCCCTGAAATCATTTGCAAAGGGGCTCAGGGCTGCCGCTGCCTCTTCTTACAGTCATGCTGAGGCATGTTCCCACTTGTGGGGCATAGCGGTAATATGGGCAGTCCCACTGGCTGGGAAAACATTCGCACACATGCATATATCTGCCACCAACTCTTCTTATGGTTGTGCCGCTGCTGTGCTTGCTGGTGTGGCATCTTTGTAGGATCCAAGCCTGAACCACTCACTGGGACCACAGTGGCACAACAGACACTCCCATCAGCCGGGAAAGCATTCACATGTGGCCTACAGCTGCCATTGCCTCTTCTTACAGTCAAGCCAAGGCATGTTCCCCCTTGCAGAACTGCAGTGACGCTACGGCGCTCCCACTGGCTGGGAAAGCATCCACATGCATGCACAGGTCTGCCAGGGAAGAGTGGGGGAGTACTCACCTATCTCCACTACTCACTGAGGGCCCAGTCCATCTACCTTCATATGCATAGCTGCATGGGTCTCTCAGGTGTCCTGTTGTGCTGTGTGGGTACCCTCTATTGGTCAACAAATGTCCATTTAGTTGTAGTTCAAACGGTGAGAGAAAAAGGGAACAGCTCACTCTGCCAAGTCGCTGATATCATTCCTAGAATTTCTTTAGAGCATGCCTAATGGTAATGAACTTCCTCAGCTTTTGTTTATCTGAGAATGTCTTGATTTATTCCTAATTTTTGAGCGACATTTTTGTCAAATGACAGTATTCTCTGTTGATGGTTTTTTCATCATTACTTTAAATATATCATTCCATTGCCTTCTAACCCATAAGTTTTCTGCTGAGAAATCCGTTTATAATCTTATGGAGTCTCCGTTTTACATGATGAGTTGCATCTCTCTTGCTGCTTCCAAAATTCTCTCTTTATCTTTGATTTTTGATATTTTGATTATAACGTGTCTTGATATGGTTCTCTTTGGGTTTATCCTACTTGGACTTCACTGAACTTTTTGTTTTTGAATATCCAATTCTTTCTTCAAATATGAAAAGTTTTTAGCCATTATTTCTTCAAATAAACTTTCTGATCCTTTCTCTCTCTCTTTCTCTTCTTTTATGTCCTTAATGCGTATACTGGTCCACTGACATACTATTACAAAGTCTCTGTTACATTGGGCCTGTTCACTTTTCTTTACTCTTTCTGCTCCATAGACTCAACAAATAGAAATGAGCTTTGTTCAAGTTTGTTGATTATTTCTTTTGCCTCATAAAGTCTACTGCTGAACCCCTCTAGTCAATTTTTCAATTCATTTATTGTATTTTTCAGCTCCAGAATTTCTTTTTTAGCTTTTTAAAAACTAAAATTTTGGTGAATATTTTCATTTTGTTCTTAAATCATTTTCTTGATTTCTTAAATCAGTCTTCTCTTTAGTTGTCTGTTGGAACTTCTTTTGTAACTCACTGAGCACATTTAAGACAGATGATTTAAATTCTTCCTATGGAAGTCAAAGACTTTTGTTTCTTTAAGGTCAGTTTGTGGAGATTTATTTTGTGCCTATGAATGAACGATTTTCCTGTTTCTTTTGTATGCTCTGAGATTTCTTCTTGAAATATGAGTATTTGAATAAACAGCTACCTCTCCCAGTCTTTGTAGACTGGCTTAAAGCAGGGGAAAGCCTCCACAATCAGCTTGGCCTAAAAGCTCTGGGTTCTCTCAAACACTTTCTGGGGATGTTTCTTTCCTCAGTTTGTGCCTGTACTTTTATTTCAAATATCAGTATGTAAAGCTGCCTTTAAACATCTTAATATAACAAGGTTTCACCCTTCTTCTTCTCAGGACTATAGATTCTATTGTATTCTTCTTCCAGTAATCTCTTGTCCCCTGATGACCATAGGACTGCAGACCTCCTGCAGTTCTAACAAGCTGTGGAACTGGCCCTCCTTTATGTGGCCTCAAACCTGATTCTAAACTATGTCACCATTCCCATTAGTACTCTGAGTTGAGCAAGAGAAAAGCCAGACCCTAGGGCAGTCCCCAGATACTACCAGTGTACTATCAGTCTCCAGATACTTCCCCTACCAGTGTCCACAGAACACTGCAAGCTAGTTCTATTCTACTTCTGCCTGGGGGAGGAAATGAAAATTGGTAGTTTCTTCCCAACCATGCTGTGCTGTACTGGAGCGGGGCTGGGATAAGGGCAAGGAAACAGCATGAAATTTCCTATCATTTTGAATGCAGCTTTTTCTTGGTTGGGCACTTGAGTGGTTCTTACAAAGCTATTTTTGATCTGTATGTTATGTACTCGGTGTTTCCATGGGGAAACAAGAGCATCAAACTTCCTAGTCTGCCATCTTGTTGACATCTTACTCTGAGGATTACCATCAGTAGTTTTTGTATGTGACTGAAGTGATTTTGGTATCAATTAGAATTACACTGTTATAACTTTAGGATCTTATATGTAATCTCCATAATAACCACAAGAAAACATCTATCAAGTATACAAAAAAGAAAATGAGAAGGGACACAAAGATGTCACTACAAAAAAATCAACTAAATACAAAGGCAGTAATGGAGGAAACAAGGGGCAAAAAAACCTATGAGACATAGAGAAAACAATTAACAAAATAGCAATGGAAACTGCTTCCTTCTCAGCTATTACTTTAAATGTAAATGGATTAAACTCTCCAATCAAAGACATACATTGACAGAATGAACAAAAAAAATACCAAAAAACAGGATCCAACAACAAGCTGTCCAGGAAACTCACTTTTGATCTAAAGACACAAATAGTTTGAAAGTGAAAGAATAGAAAAAGATATTCCATGCAAATAGCAACCAAAAAAGAGCAGAAAAGCTATACAAATACCACACAGCATAGACTTAAATTCAAAAACCATTAAAAAAACAAAGATGATGTATGTTAGTCTCAGATTATTGATATACTGATAAAGGTACACTGATAAAAATGTCAATTCATTAGGAAGATGTAACAATTATAAATATATTTGTACCAAACATAAGAGCTCTAAAATATATGAAGCAAAAATTGACAGAATTGAAGACAGAAATGGACAATTCTACATTAATTGTTGGAGACTTTAACACCTCACTTTCAATAATGAACAGAATAACCAGACAGTATCTCTATAAGGAAACAGAGCACCTGAACAACATTATATACAACTGGACTTAAAAGACATATAGAGACCTTCTACTTAACAGCAGAATACACATTTTTCTGAAGTGCAATGAGACATTCTCTAGGATAGACTATGTTAGGCCAAAAAGATATTTTAATAAATTGTAAAAGACTTAAATCATACAAAATACATTTTCCAACAAAATTAGAAATCAGTAACAGAAGAAATAAAACATTCAAAAATATGTGAGAATTAAACAACATAATTAATATAACACCCAATATGTCAAAGAAGTCACCACAGAGGTTAGGAAATACCTTAAGAAAAAATGAAAATGAAAACACAACATACCAAAGCTTGTGTGATCTAGCAAAAATAGTCCTAAAAGGGAAATTAATGGCCACAAATGCTTTCACTACAAAGGAAGAAATATCTCAAATCAACAAAGCTAAACTTACATCTTAAATACAAACAAAAGGAAAAAAAAAAAACAGAAAAAGAGAAGCAAATAGACAAGAACTAGCGGAAGGAAGAAAATAATGATTAAAACAGACATACATAAAATATAGAATAGAAAAATAATGGGAAAAAATCTGCAAAAGCAAACTTGGTTCTTCAAAAAGATCAACAAAATGCAAGTCTTCAGCCAAACTGAATAAGAGAAAAAACGAGAAGATTCAAATTGAGAAAATCATAAATGCAAGTGAGAAGTTACTACAGACTTTACAGAAATAAAAGCTATTATAAAAGACAATTATGAACAGTTATATGCCAACAAACTGGAAAACCTAGAAGAAACGCACAAATTCCTAGAAACACCCAACCTACCAAGACTGATTCATAAAGAAATACAAAATCTAAACACATCTCCAACTCGTACAGAGATTAAATCTGTAACCAAAAACCACCCAACACCCAAACCTCTGTACCAGATGGCTTCTGAGGTGAATTCTACCAAACATTTAAAGAATTAACGCCAATCTTCTTCAAACTCTTTCAAAACATTGAAGAAGAGGCAACAGTTCAAACTCATTCTATATAGCCAGCATTACCTTTATCTGAATGCCAAAGACACTATAGTAAAAGAAAACTGCAGACCAATATCCCTTATGAATATCACTGCAAAAATCTTCAGCAAACTAGCAAACCTAAGGTAGCACATATGCCACATTAACAGAATGAAGAGGGAAAAAATGACATTTTTATCTCAACTGATGTTATGTTGTATATCCCCAAAATTCATACACTGAAGTCCTAACTCCTAGTACCTCAGAATGTGACTGTATTTGGAGACAGTCTTCAAAGATATAATTAAGATATAATTCAAAGATATAATTATAATTAAGATATAATTATATAAATATAATTATAATTAAGACCTCATATAAATGAGGTCATTAGTTTGGGCTTTATCCAAAATGACTGGTGATCTTATCAGAGGAGAAAACTTATTTACTGACAGACAGAAAGGAGACCATGAGAAATGACCATCTACAAGCCAAAGAGGAAGACCTCAGAAGAAATAAACTCTGCTGACACCCTGACCTAGGACTTCCAGCTTTCACAAACTGTGAGAAAATACGTTTCTATTGTTTAAGCCATCCAGTCTGTGGTACTTTTTAAATGCAGCCCTAGCAAACTAATACTATGCAGAAAAATAATTTTACAAAATTCAACACACTTTCATGATCAAAACACTCAACTAAGGAGGAATGAGTAGGAATATTTATCAACTAAGTAGAAATAAAATGAAATCATCTTGACATACTAAAGGCCATATATTGAAAATCCACAGCAAACATCCTACTCAACAGTGAAAGAGTGAAATTTTTCCTCTAGAATTAGAAAAAAGCAAAGATGTCTACTTTCAACACTTCTGTTCAAAACAATATTGGAGTTCTAGCCAGAATGACAATGTAGGAGAAGAAACATAAGGCATCCAAATTGGAAAGAAACAAGTTAAATGATCTCTGTTCATAGAAGATATGATTTTCTATGTTGAAAACCCTAAAGATTTCAAAGAAAAAACTGTAACAACTAATAAAAGAATTCAGCAAAGTAGCAGGATACAAAATCAATACAAAAAATCAGTTGCAATTTCGTACAATAACAATCAAAAACCCAAAAGGAAAATTATAGAAAATTATTTCATTTACAATACCATCAAAGAATAAAACATTTAGGAAGAAACTTAAGCAAGGAGGCAAGAACATACACTGAAAACTGTAAAACGTTGACTAAGGAAGACACAAATAAATGGAAAGACATCCCACATTCATAGGTTGAATAACTTAACATTGTGAAGATGACAATCCTACCCAAAGTGATCTATAGATTCAACAGAATTCCTATAAAAAACTCAGTGATACTTTTTCAGAAATAGAAAAACCTATTTTAAAAATCATATGAAACCTCAAGGAACAGTGAATAGCCAAAACAATTTTGAAAAAGAAGAACAGAGACGGAGGACTCATATTTCTTGAATGAAAATAGTGAAGTACTGGCATAAAGACAAATAGCTAAAACAGTAAAATAGAACAGAGAGCTCTCTCTCACATATATGGTCAAACAATTTCTGACAAGCATCTCAAGACCACACAATGGAGAAAGGACACACTCTTCAACAAATGATGCTTGGAAAACTGGATATCTACATGCAAAAGAACAATATTAGACTCCTACCTAACACCATTTACAAAAATTAACTAAGAATGGATCAAAGATCTAAATGCAAGGTCTATAAAACTGCTAAAGGAAACATAGAAGGAAAACTTCACAACTTTGGAAATGGCAATGATATTTTGGATATGACACGAAAAGCACTGGCAACAAAAGTAAAAATACATCATCTGAACTACATCAAAATTAAAACATCTCTGTACCAAAGTGCACAATCAACACACTGAAAAGACAATATACTGAATGGGAGAAAATACAAGCAAATTGTGTATCTGGTAAAGGACTAGCATCCAGAATATCTAAAGAACTCTTAAAAGTAAAAAAAAAAAAAAAACCCAATTAAAAAGTGGAAAAGGTCATGAATAAATATTTCTTCTAAGAAGATATACAAATGACTATTAAGCACATGAAAATATAGTGACACTACTAATCATTAGGGAGATGAAAATTAAATCCACAATGAGATACAACATCATATGCATTAGGATAGTTATTAGCAAAAAAACAGAAAACAATAAATGTTGGCAAAAAGGGAGAAACTGGAACCCCTATGCATTCCTGGTGGGAATGCAAAATTTGGCAATCTCTGTGGAAGACAATATGGCAGTTTCTTAAAAAATTAAATACAGAATTACCACATAATGAAGCATTTCCACTTCTAGGTATATGCCCAAAAGAAATGCAAGCATGGACTCAGATACTTTTACATCAAATACTTTTACATCAGATACTTTCACGGCAGCACTTGTTCATAATAGCCAAAACATGGAAGCAACCCAAAGGTACACTGACAAAGTGGAAAAACAAAATGTGGCACACACATACAATAGAATATTATTCAGCCTTAAAAAAGAAGTAAATTCTGACACATGCTACAACAGGGATGAACCTTAAAGATATAATGCTAAGTGAAATAATCCAGACACAAAAGGACAATTGTTGTATGATTTCACTTACATGAGGTACCCAGACTGGGCAAAGTTATTGAAACAAAAGTTCAATGATGTTTTTCAGGGGCTGGGGGTGTAGGGAATTGGGAATGGTTACTTAATGGGTACACAGTTTTAGTTGGGGATGATGCAAAATTTCTGGAGATACATAGTGGTAATGGTTGCAAGACATGGTCAAAGTACTTAATGCTACTGAATTATACACTTCAATTGATTACATAGGTAAATTCTATGTTAGGTATATTTGCCACAATAAAAAATTTAATAAAGCTTTAAACATTAAAAAAAACTTTATTATAATTTATTGATTCATCTGGCCAATTGTCTGCCTCCTCTTGAAAGCAAGGTTTTCTGTTTGTCTTGTTTGTTGTTGCATTTGCAACGGGTGGCACATAATAGGTGCTCAATAAATACTTGATAAAAGAATAAACATGAAGAGTAGGTACAGGTATCTACAAAAATCAAAGAAAGTTAAAATATTGTCCCTTCTATCAATAAATGTATGACCCATTGAACAGATCAGCTATATGCATTAAATAACTAAACAAAAACTCCAAAGAAACACAAAAACAATATCTAAACAGGGTGGAATTAACTGTACATGGAATTCAGGAGAAATTAACAAGAGAAAAATCATCATGCAGAAGATCTGAGTAACGCTGGACACAGAAGGACAAAGAAAGAATTCTAAAATGGCAGAGAGTGGGAACAAAGCAAATGTAAGAAACAGAAAATTAAAAGGTGGCACCAAGAAGACTATGTGGGAGAGGCCATAAAAAGGTTGGGCCAGAACAAGGGTGTGACTGTGGAACACTGGAGATGAAAATGAATATACGTGGCTAAGAGCAGGTCTGAAAAGCTAGGATACAGTGTCTAGATTTGCACTGATGAGTCAGGAAAGAGATGTGGCATCCTAAGCAAAGTGGTGACCTGAGGAAAAGGTATCCAGAAAATCAAACTGAGAGTGAAATAAAAAATAAACTAACTTAGGTGGAGAACAAAGGCAGTTTACCACAGAAAGTTTTCACAACGATCCAAAGTAGGATCTGTTAAAAATCTGCTCAAGTCTATGGATCCTCTTCCCAGGAAAAAGCCCACACAATTTGTCATATGATATCAGATTGTGGACCCCAGACTTAGGCTAAAGTAGTGACTGGGAAACAGAATGGTTGGATTAAATCTAACAGTTATCAATAGGGTAATGTATAGAAAATTTTAAATCAGGAATTTTTACTTTGAGTTCATTCAGATAACTCAAATAGGACTTAAAGTAACCAATATTCTGATTTTTAGATCTATAAACCAGTCTCCCTCTAGAGACCTGGTGTATCAGGGCTGCCTCAGGATTTCTAGTGAAAACTAAAATTCACAATTTTACATATTTTTTTAAAAGCATTAAACTAGCATTAAAATAAATGAAAGTGTCAGATCATAATAGAGAGGGGAGGAAGGAAAGAACCTGTGAATTCAAACTGATACCAAAAACTTACTTAAAAAATTGAGGAGGAAGATCTTTCCACAAGATGCTTATTAACTACAAGGAAAAGATATTACTTTTATTTTTTTGTTTGCTGAGGAAGATTCACCCTGAGCTAACATCCGTGCCAATCTTCCTCTGTTTTGTATGTGGGACACCACCACAGCATGGCCACCGACAAGTCATGTAGGTCCAACCTTGGGAACCGAACCCAGGATGCTGAAGTGGACCATGCTGAACTTGACCACTACAGCACCAGGCTGGCCCCCTTATTTTTATACAGGGGTTCCGATACAAAGGGTATCGGAACAATGGAGGAATTTTGTCCCTGGATTGTATCTTAGATAACGCTGTCATATTTTCTGAGGATAACTGTATCATAGTTAAATAGGAGAATGTGTTTGTTCTTAAGATTTGTACTGACATGTTTAGGAGGAATGTCACAATCTTCAATTAACTCTCAAATGGTTCAGCAGGAAAAAAGTTGTGTGCACACACATATGTAAACACAGTGAAAAAGAATGTAAATGGGATAAAGTATTAACAATTGTGATTAGGGCATAAATTAAAAGTTGGGGGAGGGAGACATACCAGAAATGTGTACCAGGGCTGCTCACTGTGATTTAGGTCAAAGATTATAAGACTTTATAAACTAGAACAATCACAATTATTTGCAGCCTCACGCAAAACAACTGCTCCCAATTTAATGCAATTTAATCCACCTTAGGAAGCTGCCAAGGGAGAGATTTATCTCAGCATTTGTTGTGAGCTGAACAATCTGGGAACAAAGTTTCCTCACTGAAGATACCATGACCAGCACAACTAAGATCAAGTAAACAGAAGAAGCAAATGGATGCTTCACTGTGCTTACCATCAAAGATGGAGAAAAGAGACTGTCAGCACCTGCAATGTTACAGAACCATGATACATCCTTAGCTGTATGTGGCCCCGAAGATGGGAAAGGATCATCACCAGATGGCATATGAAGGAGTAAAAATCTACCCTTTTTAGTTGTAGTTGTCCTTTCTTTCAATTGAAAGTTGACAGACCTCTCTACGGTACCTGCTGTGCCCGTCTCAAGCCGTTTACAGATCTAAGGCCAGTCACTTCTTTTCCTCGGCCCTTGGTAAAATACAGCCTTAGCTATCCTGCCCTAATCCAACAGCACTGTGCATTTTATACCATGCCTTCCCCAAAGCCACTGTCCCCTGGTGTGTCTATAAGCAAGCCACGTCGTCCCACCCCTGGGTATGAGCCTGTCAGCTTCCGTGCCCCTTAGTCCTTCTCCTCTGCCCATTCCCTCATGTGTCACGTGGAGGATGTGGGACACACGCTCTCCCTCCTGGTGTTGTGTGGCGAAATGTCAGGGGCTCCATAAAACCCCTTGACCTTTCCTACTTACCTTAAGGGGTGGGGGCTGGAGCTTCTCGGGGCTGTAAGGATCTGTCTGGCCAGCAAACGTGTGTCCGTGGATGGAGTCGACACCAACGCAACAGGGCTCTGGGTGTGGGGGGCTGGTCTGGGTGCAGCTGCTACAGCCACTGTCGACTGAGTCGGCTTGCCAGCTCCTAAAGCAGACATTGCCAAAGGCCACACAATGTGCACCAAGGGACTGAGTTCACCGCTGCCCCCAGAGCACAGCAGCGGAGGTTGCCAATAGGACCTATTTGCTTCCAACGACTGAAGACGGGTGCTTTCCTCATAGTAAGAGGGCATTTACGTTACCCAGGGAAGACAACGCTACAAGGCCTTTCATGAAGGGGGTCTGTGTTTATCACCCAACGGCAGCTGCTACAGCTTCGAGAATCCTGAACTTCCTCCCTGAGGCCCTCCCAGCTCCCTGCCCGTCTCTGAGCCCAAACACCCTTCCCCTCTGCCATGCACTTTGCCTCCCTAAAATAAATTCCTCTCTAAAATAAATCCAAGGAAAGCTATAGGAAGAAGCAGGACGCTCTGCAAATATGAAGCTCTTTATGGGAAACGTGGAAGTAAAGCAGTATGACAGGTATGACAGGACTTCCGGAAAGGATCAGATGGAAACCAATTCACTGCAGGAGCTTGCTCATCTGTGCATTTTATACCATGCCTTCCCCAAAGCCACTGTCCCCTGGTGTGTCTATAAGCAAGCCACGTCGTCCCACCCCTGGGTATGAGCCTGTCAGCTTCCGTGCCCCTTAGTCCTTCTCCTCTGCCCATTCCCTCATGTGTCACGTGGAGGATGTGGGACACACATCCTCTGCTGCAGCCAGGTCTACACTGAGTCAGGGATTCACCAATAGGCTGCTTCAGGAAAAACGTAAAGGGACACTGCATGCTTCCGTTTAGAACAAATGTCCAAAATAGATAAATCTATAAAGACCAAAGGTAGACTATTGGTTGCCTGAGAGAAAGAGGGGAACATGTGAGAAAGGAGACAGGAAAGAAACATTTGATGACATTTTGGCACGATGAAAAATAAAACGCTGTAAAATTGATTGTAGTGATCATGGTGGCCCAACTCTGTGTACTAAAAAACACTGAGTTACCAAGTTTAAATGGGTGAATTGCATGGTAGGTAGATTATATCCCCGTAAAGTTATTTTTAAAAAACGTAAAGGGACCTTATTGTATTGAATGCTGGCAGAGCAGAGTCACTGGACAGTGCCACTCTTTAAGAGACATTGTGGAACAGAAGCAAAAGGGGAAAGAGCTGGGGGTCAAGGTTAAGGTATGGCCTTCGTCCACCGCAGCAAGAAATTCCCCATGAGAATCTCAACTTCTGGGCAATAGTACTGAAGAATCGCCCAGCATATTCCACAGAGAGGCACAGATGAGAAATGCAACTTGCATCCAAAGACCTCTGAGAGAGCCATAGCTGACTAACACACCACCTGCCTCCTCCCCAAAATAACGTGCTTCATTTCCTCAGCATTTCTGAAGGAGCCATGCTGAGGGTGGCACTGCTTTGAGCCTCATAACCTCTCAGATGCAGCTTGAGCCTGCTCCTCCTTCCGCGTCATCTCCAGGGCCCCCTCCTCGGTGCTCTCCAGCTTCACCCGCTCCTCAGCCAGCTCTCTCTCCACCTCCTGCAGCTGCTCTGTGGTTCTAGCCAGCAGCACCGTCACCGCGTCCTGTAGGAAGAAACAGACATTTCTGAGCACCAACTTAGACCAACAGCTTCTGGCAGCCCAGCAAAAAGCAGGCACGGTGCACACATCATAGTGAGCATCCACTCCACCAGGCTGGTGGCCCTCCTCAACTGCTCCTCTGCAGGAAGAAATCCTCCCCGCTGTTAACAGCAAGACACTAACTTGGCCCGTTTGTGTAGCCCTCAAGACTCAAATCTAAAAACAACCAGCACGACACTCACAATCATGAACACGTTTGCATTAAAAGGTATGTGAGATCTTTGGACTGAATGAATGGCCAGATACATACCGATACACGCCATTTTTAGTACTTCCCTTGAAACTCTGCGTTTCATCACAACTATGTTCTAATATTAAATCACATAGCTGCTTCTTAGAAATGACTTCCCCCGGTAAAAGCCAGTCTCAAAGTAGGGAAGCAGTAGCTATCCGCTCCATACTCCAGGCCCACGTACCGTCTTCCCCAAGTCGGTGAGTGTGGGGTGCTGGACGCCTTCTCTGGCTCGCTTGCTCTCCACGGCCCTGGGCGGCTCAGGTCTGGTGAACACCTGGACCGAGTACCAGCGCAGCTGCAGCTCACTCAGACCATCACAGTCAGCCAAGTTAATTTGAGCAATGCCCTGCATGAGTGTGAAAAAAAAGGCAGAAGATAGAAGGAGAGAAAAAATAAAAATAAGAGCAGAAATAAATGAAATAGAGACTAAAAAAACAACAAAGTATCAATGAAACTAAGCTGGTTCTTTGAGAAGATAAACAAAATTGACAAACCATTAGCCAGACTCACTAAGAAAAATAGAAGACTCAAATAAATAAAATTAGAAATGAAAGAGCAGAAATTACAAAAGATAGCACAGAATACAAAGGATTATAAGAGAATACTATGAAAAGCTATATGCCAACAGATTGAAGAAATGGATAAATTCTTAGAATCATACAACCTCCCAAAACTGAATCAAGAAGAACCAGAGAATCTGAATAGACAAATTACAAGTAAAGAGATTGAAACAGTAATCAAAACCCGCCCAAAAAATAAAACTCCAGCACCAGATGGCTTCTCTGGAGAATTCTACCAAAAGTCAAAGAAGATCAAATACATATCTTTCTCAAACTATTCCAAAAATTGAAGAGAACTGACACTTCACAACTCATTCTACGAGGCCAACATCACCCTGATACCAAAATGCGACAAGGACAACACAAAAACGGAAAGAAATATTGTGATGAACATTGATGCAAAAATCCTCAAAAAATATTAACAAACTGAAAATAGCAATACCTTAAAAAGATCATACACCATGATCAAGTGGGTTTCATACCAGGGACACAGAGATGGTTCAACATCCACAAATCAATCAATGTGATAAACCATATTGACAAAATGAGGAATAAAAATCACATGATCATCTCAACAGATGAAGAGAAAGCATTTGACAAGATCCAACATCCGTTTATGATAAAAACTCTCAATAAAATGGACATAGAGGGAAAGTACCTCAACATAATAAAGGCCATATATGACAAATCCACAGCCAAGATCATACTTAGTGAAAAACTGAAAGCCATCCCTCTGAGAACAGGAACAAGACGAGAGTGCCCACTCTTGCCACTCTGATTCAACATATTACTGGAAGTTTTAGCCAGAGGCATCAGGCAAGAAAAAGAAAAAAAAGGGATCCAAACTGTAAAAGAAAAACTAAAACACTCACTATTTGGGGAAGACATGATTCTATATATAGAAAACCCTAAAGAATCCACCAGAAAACTAGTAGAAGTAATTAACAAATACTGTCAGTTGCAGGGTACAAAATCAAGACACAAAAATCAGTTGCATTGATATACACTAACAACGAACTAGTAGAGGAGAAATCAAGAATACAATCCCATTTACAATCACAACAAAAGGAATAAAACACCTAGGAATGAATTTAACCAAGGAGGTGAAAAACCTATACAACGAAAACGATAAGACATTATTGAAAGACATCATAAAAGACATAAAGAAATGGAAAGATACTCCATGCCCATGGATTGGAAAAATAAACATAGTTAAAAGGTCCATATTACCTATAGCAGTGCACAGACTCAATGCAATCCCAATCAGAATCCCAATGACATTCTTCAGGGAAATAAAACAAAGGATCCTAAAATTTATATGGAACAACAAAAGCCTCCAAATAGCCAAAGCAATCCTGAGAAAAAAGAACAAAGCTGGAGGCATCACAATCTCTGATTTCAAAATATACTATAAAGGTACAGTAATCAAAACAGCATGGTACTGGTACAAAAACAGACACAGAGAGCAAGAGAACAGAATTGAAAGCCCAGAAATAAAACTACACATATATGGACAGCTAATCTCCACAAAGGAGCTAAGAGCACACAATGGAGAAAGGAAAGTCTCTTCAATACAGCGTTGGGAAAACTGGACAGCCACGTGCAAAAGAATAAAAGTAGACCGTTATTTTGCACCATACATACAAATTAACTCAAAATGGATTCAAGACTTGAATGTAAGACCAAAACCATAAAACTAATAGAGAACACGTAAGCAGTACACTTATTAACAGTGGTCTTAGAGGGATGTTTTCAAATTCCAAGTCTATCCAGGCAAGGGAAATAAAAGAAAAAATAAACAAATGGGACTACATCAGAGTAAAAAGCTTCTGCAAAGCAAAAGAAACCACCAACAAAACAAGAAGACAACTGGAAGAAAATATTTGCAAATCATATATCTGACAAGGGGTTAATTTCCAAAATACATAAAGAACTCATACAACTCAGTAACAAAAAAAAACAGACAACCTGATCAAAAAATGGGCAGGGGCCAGAAATAAAACCACACATACACGGACAGCTAATTTTCGACAAAGGTGCTAAGAACATGCAATGGAGAAAGGAAAGTCTCTTCAATAAATGGTGTTGGGAAAACTGGACAGCCACATGCAAAAGAATGAAAGTGGACCATGTGCTATTGCCATTCACAAAAATTAACTCAAAATGGATCAAAGACCTGAAGGTGAGACCTGAAACTATAAAACTCATAGAAGAAAATATAGGCAACATACTATTTGACATTGGTTTTAAAGGAATCTTTTCGGATGACATGCCTACCCAGACTAGGGAAACTAAAGAAAAAATAAACAAGTGGGACTTTATCAGATTAAAGAGCTTTTATAAGACAAATGAAACCAGAATCAAGATGAACAAACAACCAACCAGCTGGGAGAGAATATTTGCAAAACATACATCTGACAAGGGGCTGATCTCCATAATATATAAAGAACTCACACAATTGAACAACAAAAAAACAAACAACCCGATCAAAAAATGGGCAGAGGAAATGAACAGACACTTCTCCAAGGAAGATATACAGATGGCCAATAGGCACATGAAAAGATGATCAACATCACTAATCATCAGGGAAACGCAAATCAAAACAACACTAAGATACCACCTCACGCCCATTAGAATGGCTAAAATCACCAAGACAAAAAACAACAAATGTTGGAGAGGATGTGGAGAAACAGGAACCCTCATACACAGCGGGTGGGAATGCAAATTGGTGCAGCCTCTATGGAAAACGGTATGGAGATTCCTCAAAGAATTAAAAATAGAGATGCCCTATGATCCAGCCATCCCACTACTGGGAATCTATCCAACGCACCTGAAATCAACAATCCAAAGAGGCTTATGCACCCCTATGTTCATTGCAGCATTATTCACCATAGCCAAGAAGTGGAAGCAACCTAAGTGTCCCTCGACTGATGACTGGATTAAGAAAATGTGGTATATATATACAATGGAATACTACTCAGCCAGAAAAAAAGACAAAATCGTCCCATTTGCAACAACATGGATGGGCCTGGAGCGTATTATGTTAAGTGAAATAAGCCAGAAAGAGAAAGACAAACACTGCATGATCTCACTCATATGTGGAATATAAACCAATACATGGACAGAGAAAACTGGACTGTGGTTACCAGGGCAGTGGGGGTAGGGGGTGGGCACAAGGGGTGAAGGGAGTCATATATGTGGTGATGGACAAACAAAAATGTACAACCCAAAATTTCACAATGTTAGAAACCATTAAAACATCAATTAAAAAAAAAAAATGGGCAGAGGAAATGAACATTTTTCCAAAAAAAGATATACACATGGCCAATAGGCACATGAAGAGATGTTCAGCATCACTAATTATTAGAGAAATGCAAGTCAAAACTGCAATGAGATTATCACCTCACACTCGTCAGAATGGCTATAATTAACAAGACACAAAATAACAAGTATTGGAGAGGATGTGGAGAGAAGGGAACTCTCATACACTGCTGGTGGGAGTGCAAACTGGTGCAGCCACTATGGAAAACAGTATGGAGATTCTTCAAAAAATTAAAAATAGAAATGCCATAGGATCAAGCTATCCCACTACTGGGTATTTATCCAAAGCACATGAAATCAACAATTCAAAGAGATTTATGCACCCCAATGTTCATCGCAGAATTATTCACAATAGCTAAGACATAGAAGCACCCCAAGCGCCTATCAAGCGATTAATGGATAAAGAAGGTGCAGCAAATATATCCAACGGAATATTACTCAGACATAAAAGAGACAAAATCATTCCATCTGCTACAAAATGGATGGACCTTGAGGGTTATATGCTAAACAAAATAAGGTAGACTGAGAAAGACAAACGCCATATGAACGCAATCATATGTGGATGATAAAGAAACACATGGATAAGGAGAACAGACTAGTAGTTACCAGAAAGGAACAGGATGAGGGGAGGGCGACAGAGGTAAAGGGGCACATATGTACGGTGACACATGAAAACTAGACTATTCGGGGTGAACACGATGCAGTCTTTACAGAAACAGAAATATAGTGACGTACGCTTGAAATTTACACTATGTTATAAGCCAATACGACCACAATAAAACAATCAAAAAAAGAAGCAGAAGAGGCACAGAATGAGTTACCCTTAACAATTAAGAAGCTTCTAAAACATCAAGGTCACCCTTCAATCTTAACCAGAAAGGATGTAAAATATTTCATTGCTATTCAAAGGACTGCAGGAGAATGAAAGTGGGTGAGGTGAGTCCTAATAGGGGCAGCTCCCACGTTGCTTGTTCAGCTCAACCAGAAAGTGCTAGAAATGGAATGGAAACAAAGAACAAGAGAGTAACTCATACTGAGGACAATAGAAGATTCATGTGTTTCTTCCTTTGGTGAATTTAATATGTACATTAGTGTAAAACAAACTGTAATAAACAGATGGAAACTAAGAAAGAAATTATGAGAGAAGGAGAGAGGAAGAAGACAGGATGATAGAGAAGACAGAGTGACAAAAAGAAGGAAGGAAGAGAGGGCAAGACAGGATAGCGAGCCCTACCAGCAGTTCTTCCTGCAGCTGCTGATTCACGGAACATACATATAACTGAAGTGACTTCATCATCGACATGCTTGAATTCAAAGGAACTCTGAAAACTTCATTAAATACCAGCAGTGTTTGGAATTCCAGAGCCTTAGAGCAGTAAGTGTTTGGTGTCCCAGCGTCAACTTGTGGCAAATAAACACGGATGTGACTAGAACCAGAGAAACAGGAAAAAGTATACGTAATTATACTTATTAACATATTTGTATGATAAAATGCATGAATCAAATACATGAGTACACATATATGTTTCCCTCTTTGGATGCCCATGGGTAGAAGTGCAAAGTACTTTGGAAAAACCTCTTTGCTCAACCAAGAGAAAGTCCAAAAAGTTGACATACCTTTGGAGATCAAGAAAATAACACTGGTAAGAAGAAAACACATAAAAATCAGTAATTACAACTCTAGAGGGAGTCACACTGAGGCTCTGCCTTCCCCATCTTTTGGGAAGACATCTGCACTGACCTCTCCACGGCCCCTTTGTTCCCCCTCTTCAAGCTCTGCCTGCCTCACCTCTCAGACTGTTCGCCCACCAAGCTGGTATCCTGCCCTCTCTGCCACCAGCATGGAAGTTGGCACATGGGAGAAGTTCAAATACTGGTGAATGCTGCATAGGACCGCATCACGGTGAATAAAAGCCCAGGGTGAACCCTCAGCCACTTAAAACCAGGCTGCTTCCAAAGCCTTTAGAAGACTAGTTTATAAAGGAGACTCAAGTAAAGGGAGTGCACCCTGGGCTTGAACAAACCATCACAGGTGTGCTGACCTGCCTGCGTCACGAGCCTCTCCGTCGGGTATCCATCTCAAGCTGCCGAGCTCACAGACATAGCACCATCCAACCGGTGACAACACGTATTTCCTTCTACTCCCCTCAGACATGGCCTCTTCAGGCACCTCATCAGATCACAGAGCCAAACATAGCTACATTGTCACCCAACCCCCTGAGCAGGATGGACATTTTAAGCACAAATGTTTCTGATGACAGGCTTGACGCTTTCTAAGCCACCCTCAGCTTCTAACTAGCCTGGCTCCATTAAGTTCATCTGCCTATGATAATAAATCAAAGTCTTTTTAAAAGTTGTGATCCTTTATACTTCAGATAGATACTCCCTGGTGTTTTATTGTAAAATCACGTTCCAAAACAGTCTTTTCCCTCCCCAAATTGCCAAGCAGAATAGATCAGCAAGTGGTGCTGTGCCGAGAAGGCCCAGCAGACCCATCAATGGCTGGACACAGCCCCCGCGTCTCCAAAGGAAAACATCTTGGCCCTTGCCGGCCTGGGAGCTTACATTTTGCAGTCTTCCTTCATAACCAGCCTGGCAAAGTTCTTCAGTTGGAGCACGTTTATGAGGAGACATTCCCTGGCACGGTCATGACTAGAAAATAAAACACTAATTCATGACCCACAAATCCCCAAGGTGTATAAATGCTTCTGACTGAAATAGAGAAGTGTCAATGAAGGCAGATTTTGCCCCACCCTCCCCCCAGGGACAGGTGCAATGTTGGGAGAGATTTTTCACTGTCATGACTGGTGAAGGAGGGTACTACTAGCAGCTAGTGGGTGGAGACCAGGGACACTGCTCAACATCTGATAGTGCACAGCACAGCCCCCATAACAAAGAACGATCAGTCCCAAGTGTCAACAGTGCCAACACTGAGGAACACTCGACTGGAGTGACAAGATGGAGTGAAGGAAAGCTGCCCGGGTGTGAACACCCTGCCGTGCTGGATGAACACCACTGGTTACCGCCTTTACTGAAACTGCCGTTAGAAACCAAAAGGCCTCGTGTTGCACACCACGTGGTCACTACTTGGGAGACGAGGGGAAGGGCCCCGCTGTCTGTGCCGCAACATCCCCAGAAGTCCTACTTCGCCAGGGGCTTCCGGTGCACCCTGCGTTACAGCCCCGACCCCCCAGCTCCACGAGGCGACAGCTCCCAGCTGTGACTCTCAGCATTGGACGACACAGCTGGAGCTGCTCCTCCCTGTCTCTCCTTCCCACCCACTCTGTCCCCTGACCTGAGGCTGGCTGAAGCAGGCTCGGGGTATCCAGGCTGGAGAGCAGCACCCACGTCAGGGGGTCCCTCCTGGCCTGTGTGCAGGTGTGAGGTGCTGGGCGTCCCCCAATCTACGCATCATCTTTAAGAGCAACAGGGAACGAGGCTTCTGTACTCACAGAAATCCAACGTGGATCTGGGGCCCTTCGTTACCACACATGTCTCCATGCGCACACTCGTCAGCATCCTCACTCCTGAGCACAACCAGAAAGGCAGCGGGGTTACCCAAAGCGAACCGATTACCACAGGGGGCGGAAACGCTCCCATGTTAGGGGTGCTGAGATCCACAGCATATCTTACTGGCTACCTGCCTATAAAGTGTTACGCTTTTAGAAAATAACTACATACCTTTCAAAACCACACGTGATATTCAGGGCAAAGTAGAAAAATTAACTTTAAAAAAGTTTACAAGAACTGAAATGTCTTACAGATACCTAAATTTAAAAATCTCCAAAGAAACAACATCAAATTAAAATAAAGCATCAAATTCCAAAAGGCGTTTTGTCACTGTAAAGTGATTCCTATAGTTGAAGAAAAGAAGGGAGGGACGAAGTTCATTTCTAATGAATTTCCTTTCTAGAAAAGCAGATCTGTCTTGTATGCTGATTTTCCTTTTCCAGCTCTACTGGGCTTAAGGCTTAAACCCAGCAGGGCCAGAGAGCAAGGAGTTGTCCCAGAGCCATGGAATGAGGGCCAGCCTCCAAACATCACACAGAAGCCACAGGAGTTTTCTTTGTCAGTTGTTAAGGCCCAACCTGCAAAGTTGAGAGCACCCAGAAAAAGATCCTAGCCCTGGAGAATCACATGAGGTGTCAACATGCAGAAGTCTCTGGCAGGCTCCCCATCGTGCTTACCAGTAACACAGGGGACGGCTGCTCAGGGAGAGGACAATAAGATCAGCTTCTAACCTTTTGGTTGGAGGTTCAAATACACCGCTATCACTTGCTAGTGAATAATCCAACAGGCACGCAGAGACGTGGCGTGCCCTCCTCTCCAACCTCTTGGTGCTGTCTTCTCGAAGAGTCACTGCTACAAGTAAGAGACACACCGTGGTCAGGAGGTGACAGCACAGGAGGCCGGGGACCGTGGTGCCAAGAAACGAACGCTCTATGTTAGAGTACATACAAAGCTACTAAGTGTTCCAGAGACACGCCATCGTATGTACATACATATGTCTAAATATGATGCACTCAGTCTTTAGTATTAGAAAACTGAAGAAACAAGCTTCTAGCTAAATCTTCTGGCTAAGTACGTTCAAGATCGTACTTTAAGCAAGACTGTCATACCCAAAAGACCAGGAAAGAAATGTTACCCCAAATACAGAGGGCAATTGCACTCTATGGGTCAAAAGAAGTGTCTAGGGGACTCAAGTAATTTAGTGTTTCTAATTGAAATATTGTCCCCAGTAGCCCTGGGGCCAAAATAGCTTTTCCATGGTTAGAATGTTACTGTTACTAGGCAGCTTATTTTTTAAGTTTTATACCTACTTTAATAAAGAGCCAAAGATGAACACTGAACCTTTTCTTCTCAGTATTTCATCAATTGGTCCCACCCCTTTACTCATGTTTTGGTTCTTTTTAACCAAAACAATAAAAATATGAAAATAATCTTCCTAGGACAAATGTGAAGATGTACACAGGAGTCTCAATATTTTACAGAGAGACACGCTTAGTTAGAAAATAGAACTAAAACATTACATAAGCTCCAAAATGAGCATCACTTTGACTTTATGATGCCTTTTCTTAAAAATGCATGCCCCTCTGTTACCTTGGTACTTTTGACTATATAAGCTCTAAAAATTGAAAGTACAGACACCTCGGCAGCACTAAATCAAGAGAAATGGCAAAATGTACCAATGACTACTCCTCTTTTCAACAAAATTATTATTCACATACCAATTAAATCCAAACACATCACACAGCACACAAAACAGACGGGGCTGTGGCCTTTGGTCTCACAGTCTCAACTATAGACAAATACTGACCTTCCAAAGGTCTGCAATGCCATGCCTGGGCGATTGCTGGCTCCTCGCCAGTCAGGGAGAAGAGCTGGCTCCATTCTGGGGTAGCCAGAGACACTGACTGTCAAATTTTAAATCAGGACTCCCAGGTCTAGCTCTCCTCGTCACCCCTGCCACATGGAAGGACCCAAAGCCCCTGGCTCTGAATTGCAGGAGGATCCCTCAGTTTGCTGCATGGATGATCCCCAGCAAAGCAAACAGCTCACTATTTCCATTCTCAGCCCTGACACTTGGCATGGCTCCTAGACATGGCCTTACATGCCCTTAAGGAAATAACACCATGCAGCAATCCTAAGCACTTCCACTTAACCCAATGGTGCAACTCTGATAAAATCTGCAGTTGCCTGAGAGACAAAAAAGTGCACAGCAGACCCCAATGCTAGCCTCCAGCCATCTGCTCTTTAGCTTCAAGAATCATGGGGAGCAACACCAATGAAGTAAGAACTAAACAATCTTTCATTTTAAAGATCGCTGACCTTTCCATCTTTAAAGACAGACAGACATAGACACTGAAACCTAAGGACAACAATACTTCTTGACAAAAAGAACCAAAATATAATGAAAATCACATTGTAGGCAAAGCTTTCAGCTGGCATATTAAAATATTGAAAACCATTAAAGTCTGGAAAACAACAGAGAAGTAAACACTTGAATTTTAGAAAAGTGCTTACACAACTTTAGTAGCATAATTAATGTTGAAATAATAGTAATAATGGTAACTGGTGAGCTACACTAAAGTACAGCTATAAGATATGGTCTTCCTGGCCACATCCAGACCATCCTAAATATGGTGACTCATTGCACAAAGATCTGCCACAGCCTGACCAAGGTGAAGGGGAATTGCAGGGTCACTTACAGTGACATTTATGCCAAGCTGCATGAGAAAAGAAATTTACAAAAGCACAAAGTGAAAAAAACTGCAGAATTTAAGGCAACAATTTTAAACGGAGTATAAATATAATAAAAATGTCAACAAACAGATGAGCAAAGTCAAAGTTTTTATGAATTTAGATCAGAAAATGAGAACTTTCTCATTACAAATGAGAAATCTAACTAGGAAAGGATTTCAAAATCATGACACATTTCACTTTTAAAATCCAGTGAAAATAAAACCATAGTAAAAATGTAAAAAATGTTAAGGATCACAGTCCCTCTCCCACTCCCCTGTTCCATCTTCTGCCCCTCAGATTCATTAAAAACACAATGGAAGAAATCATTCCTAGAGCTTGCCTTGGAGGTTTGGGCAATTTCAAATTTTGTCTTACTAAAATTTTATCTTGCTAAAACCTGCCTGAGGTCAAACCTGGACTGCACTATTCCTAGACAGACTGGAATGGAAAGTTGGAGACAACTACTTGACCTTGGGTGACATAAACGAGGGGTGGGGTAACATGACGAGTACTAAGGTCCTTGCCAACTTTAGGAAGCTTCGATGACTCTGGGCTCAGGCATTCCCACAAGTACCAAGGGACACATGGAATCACCCTGTGTCCATGCCTGAAGCAGCTTACCCAACCCAATCATTTGGAGCACCCACCAGAATCCACTCCCTGATTTCTAGTTTGTAAGGACCCAAGTCAACTGACAGTGTCATATAAAATCCACCACCAGGTGGCAGTATCTGACCATAGTATAAGCAAATACCCCCCCCCCCCCCCAGTCTAAGAAGTTTGAAGCATTATAATGTTGGCCACAAAGTGGGGAGGAAATATAAAGAAATCAGAATCAGAAATTGTCAGCTGTTTTCTCTCACATCCTGTCTTTCCTCTGACTCAAAACGGCCCTCTAAATCTTTTGTTGATTTTCTGCATAATTTGTCACACTCCTGTATCTCTCAACCTTTAAAGAAAAGTTGGCATACAGAAAAATAAGACTAAGAGAAAAGTAAGCCTCAGCAATGAGTAAAAATGGACAAGCCTAAAAGAACAAAGTGAATAAAGATTACATGAGTTACAAATACAATATATCTGGTGATATTTAAATAATATATGGGTAGCAAACACCAAGACAGAGCAAAATAATGCAGATGCCAAACAGCTGAGGGACTGTCTCAGAATGTAACTGGTCTCTGATTAAATACCTAAATGCTAACAGACACTACTACTATATATGTAACTCATGGGTAACAGAATAGTGGTGAACTTAAAAGACCATAAACATTCACCTTGTTGAAGAGGAGTGAGGCTGAAACTCAACCAAGTGCAAGGACGCATTTAAGGACATGCAGGTAGCATTTGACAGGGCAGGGATTTGAAGACCACCAGAGAAAGTGGTGCTTTCTGGCACATTTTGTGAAATCATGCCAAGTATTGTCATTTCCCATTTGACAGAATTCATTACTTGAAAATTCCAAGGTCAGAGGATGAAGAGATGAAATCAAAGCAATAAATAAAAAAGTATACATTTCTTGCTACAACCATACATCACTTCATGTGCTGGTCTTAGGCAGACACACACAAGACTGTTCCATCTGGGCACATACTCTTGAAGAGTTCATAAAATCCCTAATACCTCTTTATCAGCTTCTGAATGTGAAAGACTATGTTAATTCTTGCCCTCATTTTGAAAGGTTAAGTGCATCCTGCAAACAAGCCTAATACATGGGAAAGACGACTTTGCCAGTAGCAATTACCTTTGAACATTACGGGTACTTAAGCACACTTGCTACCACAGTGAAACCATGCAGACTAAAGTAGATTGGCCCCTTCCTAATCCTGACAACAGTCCTAAATTTAAACTATGCAACTGCACAAGATTTATTCCTTGAATTTGAAGCCGTCATCCAGTACCAGGAAAACCTACAGACCTTATTGATACTTACTTGCACTTGCTGAAGCGGCAGTCACAAGTGACCCTTGCTCATGAGGTCCTTCCCCAAACCTGGGTAATCCTCGCGGCTGAAGAGATGTAGTACCCGGCAAGTCTTCATCCCCCAAAGCAGAGGGCTGAGCCCGCAGTCTGTCTAGGGCGCCCAGGCCTGGCACCTCAAAACCGTCCCCCAGCTGGGCCAAGGGCGAGTCCCGCGAGGCCGGGAGGGAGGGTGTGTCCAAGGGCGAGCTCGGGGGAGACAGAGAGGACAGGGAGGAGCGAGAGGACAAGGACGCCAGGGACTGGGGCATGTCCAGGGAGCGCCTCTGCTTGTGGAAGCCCGAGGGGCCCGGGGGATCCGAGAAGGGGGCATCTCGTGCCAGGGAGTCGAAGGGAATCAGGTCAAAGCGCAGAAGCTGGCCGCACTCGGCATCGGGTTTCTCGTACTGTGGAAGGCCGTAGATGTCGGTGAAGCTGACGGAGCTCAAGGAACCCCGGCTGGAGGCCAGGGACCCGCGGCTGCTCCCCGAGGACACCGTCAGGGTGCTGGCAGACAGGCTGAAACGAGAGCGCCCCGCGATCTTAGAAGAGCAGCCTGAAGATCGGCGCTTGCGCCCCGCTGTTCTCCGCTGCAAAGCGGAGCATCTGGTGTGTTCCACGGGGGAACAAAATCCTGCCTCACTCTCCCATTAACCCGGCATGTCTTTAAACACCTGCCAGCCCTTAAGGCACCTTCATTAATATTTCCTGTTTTCTTTTCAATATTTTAAAGACATCAAATAAGTAAGGACTCTTAGACCCTACGAATTGACTCACTTTTGTCAAAACTGGTTCTCAATGTGAATAATTCTTTCCATAATCTTTAAGAACACCTTTCTTGATCTCTGGGCAACTACTTTTGAATTCTAACGTATGAATACATAGACAAACTACAGAAACACACATCAAAATGTTATCACTCTCAGTTTCCTCCTCCATTTTATTTTATTTATGTATTTATTTTTGTGAGCAAGATCAGCCCTGAGCTAACATCTGCCAATCCTCCTCTTTTTTTTTTTTTTACTGAGGAACGCTGGCCCTGGGCTAACATCCACGCCCATCTTCCTCCACTTTATATGCGATGCTGGCACACCATGGCTTGACAAGCAGTGCGTCAGTGCGCACCCAGGATCGGAACTGGTGAACCCCGGGCCACGGCAGCCCAGCGTGCACACTTAACTGCTTGCGCCACCCGGCCGGCCTTGCCCCTTCATTTTATTTTGACATTTCTGGGTTCTCTACATTATAAATTCTGAAAGGGAGGCAATTAAAGCTTTTTTTTTTCAGTTAATTTATTTTAAATAGTGAAACTATTTCTCACTAATCCTATTCTCAATTTTGCTCTAATTCATTCTATAATCATCATTTAGTGTTAGTATTATCTATAAATCTTGCTATCCAACCCTGGTGGTCTAGTGGTTAAGATTCAGTACTCTCACTGTCACAGTCAGGATTACTTTCTGGTTCAGGGAATCACACTACCCATCTCTTGGTTGTCACACAGTCACACAGTGTCTGTGTGTTGCTGTGATGCTGAAACCTGTACCACCGGGATTTCAAATACCAGCAGGTCACCCATGGTGGACAGGTTTCAGCAAAGCTTCCAGACTAAGACACACTAGGAAGAAGGACCTGGCTACCCACTTCTTAAAAAAATGACCATGAAAACCCTGTGAACAGCAGTGGAGCATTGTCTGATATAGTGCTGGTAGCTGAGAGCAAAAAGACAGACAGCATTCTACTCTGCTCTACACAGAGTCACCAGGAGACGGAAGTGACTCAATGGCAAAAATGACTAATATAGATTTGTTAGAATTACTCAGAGTACAAGAGGATATACTATGCTCTGAAGTTTGGTAAAACATCCTAATAATTTGGACTTATACAGCCAAATATCCAAATTAAAACTAGAAGGGATCTGGTGAATCTCTAATCCAGAGCAATTTCTCTTAACAATGAGAAAATTCAGGCCTGTAAAAGTTAAGAGACATGCCTAAGGCCAGCCCACCAGCTGGTAGCAAACTCTCCTGGACCTTGTTAGGGCACAGTGTTTTTACTGAGTATCTTACTTATGAAGGAGTAAGTACAGACTTACTTCACAAATTACTTTTGTAGTAGGCAGTCCCTCCCCTTTAGTGTGGACTGCACCTATGAGTTGCTCCTAATCAACAGAATATAGCAAAGGTGATGGAACGTCACTTCCCAGATTAGGTTACAAAGACACAGGCTTCCCTCTCAGGTGCTCTGTAGCACTACTGCTTCCTTCTGCTGCCACTTTTGAGGACACTGGGCAGACTACAGAGTCTCACATGATGAGAAACTGAGGCCAACTAGCAAAGCTGTGATTGTGGTTGGAAATGGATTCTGCAAGCCTCAGTCAAGACTTGCGATCACTATATAGCCTGAGACAACAGCTTGAGAAACCCTGTGCCAGAGGACCCAGCCAAGCCATTCTCCCATCTCAGACACACAGAAACTACAAGGTAACAAATGTTTCTTGTTTTAAGCTGCTAAACTCTGGGGTGTTTTGTTATACCATATACGTAAAACAACTTTCCACAACTTTTTAAGTGTTTAAGAATAAATCTATTATAGAAAAACATAAATTCAAACATGATATGATTAAAGTATTCTTCATATCCAGGATGCACAACCCTATATAATTTCACTACGCTTAGCAGTTTTGATTACTTGCATCTTCTTTTTAAGAAAATAGCTAATTTGTGAATAAAGTCATGAAATCATATGATGCTATAGGGAAATACTGATGTCCTAGGCTGGTACAATAATATGTTAATTACATATAAAATGGTAAAGGGCATCTCTTCACCATTCCAAAGTCAAAAGATGAAAAACGCTCCTTTGTTTACCTAGAAATTTGTAATAAACTGAAAAAAACTTGGCTCATTACAGAATTCAGTAAAAACAAATCCTAAGCTTTCCCTGCTGTTACCCAACTCCACACATATCATTTACTTCTACTGCTGCAATCAACACAGTAATTTGTTACTAGTTTGCTTAAATAACTTCAAAATTAGGGTCTGTGGCATAGAAAATAACAAGTATTTAGAACAAAGCAGGTTCTCAATCACAGCTATGGCTAAAATCAAAGACTCTAGAAAGTAAGTGCTTAAGTTCAACTCCTGACTCACACACAGAGCTAAGTACTTGTGGACATTATTTAACCTGAATATCCTGTTTCCTCACTAGGACCTGGGATAATAATAGTTCCTATTTCTTGACATGGTTAGGAGGGATATCTGATAAAATAATATATACAAAATTCTTCACATTGTGCTTCAATATTTGAATACAGTATTTGAAAATGTGAGCTAGACTGAGCATCCAAACCTTACTTATATTTAAAATATTCACATCATTTTTAAAAATCTAAAACTAAAAATGTACCTATTCATATATGTAAATGGATATCATACCTCTTTAGCTGTGACCTAGATTATAAAAATCTTTAGATAAATTTGACTTGACACTTGTAATTGTAAAGCCAAATTCAGTTCCCCTCATATTCCTTGAATCATATATCAACATTTCATCCTAAAAATATAATGTATCCATTTTTCCATTTTGTGTTTATATTACTTCAAGTTCCAAGTTACAGTAGAAGAAAATCTAAGCCTAAGAGAATAGGCTTTAAAACACAATAATTAAATATAGTTCTGTCTTTTAAAGTAACCTACCTTTTTAATTGAGACTGGAGATAGGATGTTAAGCGGGTAGATTCCTCCAGCTGCATAAGTAGACAATTTCTTTTTTTCTGAAGTAGAATCCTGTAGGTAAGAAAATACTCCATTGGGGGATTTCAAACATAGCGAGTATATTTTCCTATCAAGAAATTCAACTACAAATTCTCCAAAACTGATTTAGGTTTGAATGCCTATCAATTTTAAAGCACACCTAGGTCATAAGTTCCAAGATAACAAAGACTGTCTTTGTCTTATTTGAGACTATATTCCTAGAATCCTGAAGAATGCCACGTGATAACTGTAGAAGTTAGATGGGTGGGTGAATGGACATGTGGACAGCCTGATGGAGGGATGGATGAGTGGGTGAGAGGATGAATGGATGGACACGTGGATGGGCAAACAGACAAAAGAATGGGAACCTAGAAGGTGGTCCAGTATAAATCTACTGGAATTTCTTGGAGTAAATCTGATTCCCTCATCCTAGGCCCTCTTCCAGGCAAAAATAAATACAATTCTAATATCTATATGGAATGAAAAGATCACAATCAAATAAAACAAAATAGCAACTGTGCCTCTCTCTAGGTCACGAGGTTAGAGGTACTTTTTTTTCTTCTTTCTGCTTTTTTCTACTTTATCATTCTCTAGAATGATTTTTTTTTCCACTATAGTAAGCCCACTGCCTAGGGTAGATCCCAGCACATATAGGCATTCAATAAATAATTGCTGAATGGTTCAGAATGAATACTCTTGCCTTTCATTTGTAAATGAAACACATTTACAAATCAAAATGATGGAATTTTGACAAGCGGTGGTGGTAAGAACTCTTAAAACAGTAGCTTTTTCCAGCTGTTGGTAAGGGCAACATGCCCAAGTAGAAGAAACTAGAAGGAGTTAGCTTTGGCAGAGTTTGAAAAAGTTTTGGCTATTACTGATAAACAAAACTGATATACCCTAATTTAGAAAAAGCAAGAGAAGCCACCAAGAATTTCTTTAAAAGCTTGAATGATAAACATAAATTCTATCATGTCTTTGTTTCTCTTGGCTGCAAACAGAACTTTAAAATATTTCCATATAAAGCTCTTTTGGTTTACAGTAAAAACACATTACTCCTTCATAATTCAGCATTGGATACATTACAGTACTTTCTGGTTAATCAAATGCCTTCGTAACAAGAGCCACTACATGACCAATTTTAAATTTGAATAGCATATATTAAACCAGGGGTATTAAAAGTGTGATCCAAGGATTACTGGGGACCCTAGAGATCTTTTCAGGGGTCTAGTAGGGCTCCCTTTCTCAACGACATAACTATATGCAGCCAGATTTTCCTAATATACTTAATCAAAATGACACATCACAACAGCTGCTCAAGCAGCTATCTTCCAGTAAGTCAGGCATTAAACATAAAAATACAAAACCATACCATTCTTCTTAGTACACTTTTTTTTTCAAATTTATGTTTCATTAAAAGAAGTTACTTATGTTAACAAATAATGGGTTATTATTATCCTTTAAAAAAGGGGTAAACATTTTAAAATTTTCTCAGTTATAATTTCTCATACTACAGCAAATTTGTTGTTAGTGCTGTCCAGTCAATTCCAGCTCGTAATGACCCTGTGTACACCAGAGTAGAACCCTGGCTTAGTCTTTTTTCAGCATCCTCCTACCTTACAGCACTATATCAGACAAAGCTTCACTGCTATTTATGGGGTTTCATGACCAATTTTTTCAAAAGTGGATGGCCAGGTCCTTCTTCCCAGTCTGTCTTAGTCTCTCTGCTGGTATTTAAAATCCTAGTGACATAGCTTTCAGTATCACAGCAACATGCAGCCGCCATAGTATGACAAATGACAGATGGGTGGTGTGATTCCCTGACCAGGAAAGGAACCCAGGCCACAGCAGTGGGAGCACAAAATCTTAACCACTAGACCACCGGGCTGGCTCATACAGTAAACATTATCAGATAAAATCTACATAAACAAAAGTTCTTCAGGATCCTTAGTAATTTTAATAGTGTGAATTTAAATTGTAAATTTAATAGTGTAAAAATGTTATGGAACCAAAAACCTTGAAAATCTATAGTAAATTCTCCCAAGAGTAGGCTGTCAAAGAATCCCTTTACCTAAACATTTTAATATTTAGAAGAAATATTTTAGTAATTTATACTTGTATAAAATAAAATAGCTTTTAAAAAGCAATTCTGAAGTTACACTGAGTAGACTTCTTTTATGTCATACCATAAGAGACATATTATCTCATAAAAAAGCACAATACAATTGTCTGGTTCAATATGGCAATGTAGGAAGATCCTGAACTCACCTTCTCCCATGGACACATCAAATCTACAGCTACATATGGAAAAACTTCCTCTGAAAACAACCGAAAAATGGTAATGTGACCTCTTCACATCAGGCAAAGGAGAGGGAAATCACATAAAAAGCAGGTATGACTACGAGGTTGAGACACAATCTCATCATACACCTTGCCCTTAGCACAGTGGCCCACAATGGGGAGGGAACTCAAAACGCGCAGCTTCTCCCTGAGGAGTAAAGGGTTCATACCCCATATTGGGCAACCCACGTTTTAAGACCTGCATGAGAGATGAGCCCCCAAAACGTCTACTCTTGAAGACCAACAGGATCATGCCCAGGAGCCCCTCAGGGCTGTGGTGAACTGAGGAAGGGCTCTTATAGGACCAGCTCAGCCTCACCCACCCCAGGGTCCAGCACGGAAGTAGCCCTTTGAAAAGCACTTAGACTTGACATGAAAGAGATTAATTTGCTAATTTTAAAGCACTGGTCTGAGGGGCAGGGGCCTCCTGGAATACTGTCTGGGCACAAAGGGTGGTGGGTGCCATCTTCCTGCTCTCCCTCTGCTTTCCAAAAGCTGGGGATGCCTTCCTTTTTTTTCCTTTTCCATTGGTTACATTTTTATGCTCCAGCTGGTGGGCACCATTTTCCATGATCTCCCTTGCTAAAGCCAGAGGGATGACTTCCTGTACTCTCCCTCTGCCTTGCTAAAGCCAGCAGGCACTATCGTTTTTTTCCCCCTTTCCTTTCTCTGTATCTTTCTTTTTATTTTTCTTCTTTCTTTCTTTCCTTTCCTTTTTCTTTTATCCTTTTTCAGTGGATGCCATCTTTCCACTCCCCCATATCATTCCAGCTGGGGAGTGACATCTTTACGGTCTAGCTCTGCCGCACTCTAGAGCACCAGTATCTCACAGATGGGAGCTTGTACACACGTCTGGTGTCATGGTTTTTATGGCTGGTGACCCACTTTTTGTGGCAGCCCAGGATTGCCCCTCAATTGCCTGGCCCTGGAGGCCAGATGGGCTTGCATTTTTGGGTCCCACAGAACTATAACAATCAGAAGGACATTTCTCGGCAGCTGCCACCCTCAGGGCACTGCACAGTCTACCAAAACATTCCCCCAGTCTTTCTATGAAAGAGGCCTATTTGCTTGTCTTGGAGACTTGGGCTTAGGCAGATGCTTCAGGTTTGACACACATCTAGAGCCTACTGAGGGGCCCTCCAGGGACAGAGGCTGGGGGACGCAGTCTTTGCAATCTCCCTCTGCCTCACTACAGCTCACAGGTATCTCCCAGAAAGGAGCTTATTAAATCCTCTGGAGCCCTGATTTTAATAGCCACGGCCCTGGGGGCAAGGCCAGATCATCTGGTTTGGTGGCCAGGGGGGCTTATGCTTGTCATCCCACAGGACTGTGTATATTTGCATACTTTAAAAGCTGCTGCCTGAGGGTCTGCCTTCCAATCAGCCTGAATCTAGGTGCTCACTAAGATCCTCACTTTTAGGACACTGACTGACCTTGACACTCTCACAACAACTGAGAAAAATTAAAAATAAAACAGGCTGCTTGGACAACCACCAAAGTTCAAGAGACAACCAAGAGCTAGGGCAGGGTTGAACAAGGTTCATCTCCTACACAAGGCCACTCCTTCAAGAATAGAAGAGGTAGCTGTTTCATCCAACATAAGGACTCACACAAAATGAAGAAACAAAGGAATATGTTCCAAACAAAAGACCAAGATAAAATATCAGAAAAAATCCTTAGTGAAATGTAAATAGGTAATTTACCTGATAAAGAATTCAAAGTAATGGTCATAAAGATGCCCACTGAACGCAGCAGAATGGATAAACACTGTGAGAACTTAAAAAAAAGAGACAGAAAGTATAAAAAGATTCCAAACAGAAGTCACAGAGCTGGAGAATACAAACCGAACTAAAATAGAGGGGTTTAACAGCAGACTAGATGAAGCAGAAGACATGAGGAGTCACCTTGAAGAGAGGCAAAGGAACTCACCCAATCAGAGCAGCAAAAAGGAAAAAAAGTGAACATAGCTTAAGGGATTTAAGAAACAACATCAAGCAGAGTAACATTAGCATTATAGCAAACCCAGAAGGAAGACAGAGACAGGGCAGAAAACTTATTTAAATAAAAAAATGGGTGAAAACTTCCCTAATCTGGGGAACAGACATCCAGATCCAGGAAGAACAGAGAGTTCCAAATAAGAAGAACCCAAAGAGACATAAGACACACTGTAATTAAACTTTCAAGAGTTAAACATGAGGAGAGAATCTTTTAAAAAGCAAGAGAAAAACAACTTGTTACATACAAGAAAAGTCCCACAACACTAGCAGCAGATTTTTCAGCAGAAGCTTTGTAGGCAAAAAGAGAATAGTAGCACAATATATTCAAAGTGCTGAGAGAAAAAAATTTCCAACCAAGAATACTCCACATGGCAAAATTATCATTCAAAATTGAAAGAGAGATCAAGATGTTCCAGAAAACCAAAAGCTAAAGGAGTTCATCACCGCTAAACCAACCTTGAAAGAAATGTAAAGGGACTTGTTTAAGCTACAAAGAAAGGGCGCTAATTAGTAACCAAAAAAAATTTAAAAATATAAACTCACTCATAAAGGTAATAATATAGTAAAGGTAGTGGATTAATCATTTACAAAGATAGTATGAAGGTAAAAAGACAAAAGTAATAAAAATAACTGTACAATAATTAGTTAAGAGATACACAAGGTAAAAAGATGTAAAATGTGACATCAAAAAAATAAAATGTGTGGGAAGAGTAAGAATGTAGAGCTTTAGAATGCATTCGAACTTATGTTGTTATCAATTTAAAATAGAATGTTATAAATATAAGTTGTTATATGTAAGCCTCATTGTAATCACAAAACAAAAACCTTTAGTATATACAAAAAGGTAATGAGAAAGGAATCGAAGCATACCACTAAGGAAAGTTAGGAAATCACAAAGAAAGAGAGCAAAAGAAGAATGGAACAGAGGAACTACCATAAATCAGCCAGAAAACAATGAACAAAATGGTAATAAGCACATATCTATCAATAATTACTTTAAATGTAAATGGACTAAATTCTCCAATCAAAAGATAAAGAGTATCTGAATGGATTCAAAAAAAAAAAAAAAGACCCATCTATACACTGCCTAAAAGAGACTCACTTCAGATGTAAAGACACACACAGACTGAAAGTGAAGGGATGGAAAAAGATGTTCTATGCAAATGGAAACCAAGAGAAAGCTAGAGTAGCTATATTTATATCAGACAAAATAAACTTTAAAATGAAGACTGTAGTAAGAGACAAACAAGGGCATTATACAAGATAAAGGGGTCAATCCAACAAGAGGACATAAAATTTGTAAATATATATGCACCAAACACAGGAGAACCTAAATATATAATGAAAATATTAAGAGACCTAAGGGAGAAATAGATAGCAATATAATAATAGTAGGGAATTTTAATACCCCACTTTCATCAATAGATAAGTCATCTAGAAAGAAAAGCAATGGAAACATTGGCTTTAAACGACATATTAGACAAGAGGTACTTAACAGATATATACAAAGCATTCTACCCAAAAGCAACAGAATACACATTCTTCTCAAATGCACTTGGAACATTCTCCAAGACAGATCATATATTAGGCCACAAAACAAGTCTTAACAAATTTAAGAAGAGTGAAATCATATCAAGTATGTTTTCCAACCACAATGATATGAAACTATAAATCAATCACAAGAAGAAAGTGGCAAAATCACAAATTTGTAGAAACGAAACAACATGCTACTCAACAACAAATGGTTTAACAAAGAAATCAAAAAAGTACCTTGAGACAAATCAAAATGAAAACACAACATACCACACCTTATGAGATAAAGCAAAAGCAGTTCTAAGAGCAAATTTTATAGTGATAAATGCCTACCTCACGAAACAAGAAAAATCTCATATAAACAGTCTAACTTTATACCTAAAGGATCTATAAAAAGAAGAAAAAATAAATCCCCAAGTTACTAGAAGGAAGGAAATAACAAAGATAAGAAATAAATAAAATAGAAACTAAAAAGACAACATAAAAGAACAATGAAACCAAGAGCTGGTTCTTTGAAAAGATAAACAAAATTGACAAATATTTAGCAAGAATCACCCAGGAAAAAAGAGAGGACTCAAATAAATAAAATCAAAATAACAGAGGTGACTTTACAACTGACACCACCAAAATACAAAGAGTTATAATTGATTTTTATGAGCCAATAAATTGGACAATGTAGAAGAAATGGATACATTTCTGTAAAAATACAACTTGCCAAGACTGAATCATGAAGAAATAAAATGTTTGAGCAAACTGATTACTAAGAAGGAGACTAAATTAGTAATCTAAAACCTCCCAACAAACAATAGTCCAGGACTGGATGGCTTTACTAGTGAATTCTACCAAACATACAAAGAATCAACAGACATCCTTTTCAAACTCCTCCAAGAAATAGAAGAGTAGGAAAAACTTCCTAACTCATTTTACAAGGCCAGCATTACTTTGAAACCAAAAACAGACAAGGACAGCACCAAAAAAGAAATTTACATGCCAATATTCCTGATGAACATAGATGTAAAAGTCCTCAACAAAATATTAGCAAACTAAACTCAACAATACATTAAAAGGATCTACACCATGATGAAGTGAAATTTATTTCAGGGATGTAACGATGACACAACATTTGCAAATCAATCAAAGTGATACACCACATTAACAAAATGAAGGATAAAAATCATATGATCATCTCAATAGATGCAAAAGCATTTGACAATATTCAACAACCATTTTGGATAAAAACTCTCAACAAAGTTGGTATAGAGGAATATCTCAACATAATGAAGGCCATATATGACAAGCCCACAACTAACATCATGCTCAACAGTGAAAAGCTGAAAGATTTTCCTCTGAGATCAGCAACAAGACAAGGATGCTCACTGTTGCCACTTTATTCAACATAGTACTGAAAGTCCTAGCCAGAGCAACTAGGCAAGAAAAAGAAATATAAGTCATCCAAATTAAAAAAGAAAAAGTAAACCTGTCACTATTTGCAGATGAATGATATTATATACAGAAAACCTTAAAGACTCCACCAAAAAATTATTAGAATAGATGAATTTGGTAAGGTTATAGATATGAAATCAAAACATAAAAACCTGTTGCATTTCTATATACTAATAATGAACTATCAGAAAGAGAAATTAAGAAAATCTCATTTACAATTGGATTAAAAAGAATAAACTACCTAGGCATAAATTTAACCTAGGAGGTAAAAGACTTGTACAGTGAAAACTAAGACATTGGTGAGAGAAATTGAAGAAGACACAAAAAAGTGGAAAGATATTCTGTGTTCATGGATTGGAGGAACTAATATTTTTAAAATGTCCATACTACCCAAAGCAATCTACAGATTCAATGCAATCACTATCACAATTCTAATGGCATTTTCACGTAACAGAATAAACCATCCTAAAATTTGTATGGAACCACAAAAGACTCTGAATAGCCAAAGCTATCTTGAGAAAGAAGAACAAAGTTGGAGGCATCATGCTCCTTGATTTCAAATTACCTACAAAGCTACAGTAATCAAAACAGTATGGTATTGGCGTAAAAACAGGATTGTAGATCAATGGAACAGAATAGAGAGCCAAAAAGTAAACCTACACATATATGGTCAATTAATTTATGACAAAGTCCAAGAATATGCAATGGGGAAAGACAATTTCTTCAATAAATAGTGCTGGAAAAACTGGATAGCCACATGTAAAAGAATGCAATTCAACCACTACCTTACACCATACACAAAAATTAACTCAAAGTGGATTAAAAAGAGTCAAATGCAAGACAAACTATAAAATGCAAGTTGAACTATAAAACTTCTAGAAGAAAACATAGACAGTCAGCTTCTTGACACTGGTCTTGGTGATGATATTTTGGATTTGACCCAAAAGCAAAGGCAACGAAAGCAAGAATAAATAACCATGACTGCACCAAACCTTATGCACAGCAAAGGAAATCATCAACAAAATGAGAAGTCAACTTACCAAATGAGAGAAAATATTTAAAAATCATATATCTGATTAGGGGTTAATATCCAAAATATATAAAGAACTTATACAACAGAATAGCAAAAAAAATTGATTAACAAATGGGCAGAGGATCCGAAGAGACATTTTTCCAAAGAAGATACACAGAAGGCCAATAGCTACATGAAAAGATGTTCAACCTCACTAATCATTAGGGGAATGCAAATCAATACCACAATGAGATATCACCTCATACCTGTTAGAATGGCTATCATCAAAAACACAAGAAATAGCAAGCGTTTGCAAGGATGTGAAGAAAAGGGAACATTTGTGCATTGTTGGTAGGAATATTAATTGGTACAGCCACTATAGAACACAGTATGGAGGTTCCTCAAAAATTAAAAATAGAACTACTATACGATCCAGCTATTCCACTTTTGGATATTTATCCAAAGGAAACAAAAACAGTAACTTGAAAAGATATATGCACCCATGTCCACTGCAGCATAATTTACAATAGCCAAGATATGGAAACAATCTAAGCGTCCATCAACAGACAAATGAAGAAAGAAAATGTGAGATACACACACACACACACACACACACACACAATGGTACATTTTCCAGCCATAAAAAAGAATGAAATCTTGCCATTTGCAGCAACCTGGATGGGCCTTGAGGACATTATGCTAAGTAAAGTCGGTCAGACAGAGAAAGACAAATACCGTATGATTTTACTTACATGTGGAAGATAAAAACAAAAAACACAAGCTCACAGATACAGACTGGTGGCTATCAGAAGTGGAGAATTGTGGTGGGGGGAACGGGTGAAAGGAGTGACAAGGTATAGACTTCCACTTATGAAATAAAGAAGTCACAGGGAAATAAAGTACAGCATGGTGACTACAGATAACAATAGTGTATGGCATGTTTGAAGACTGCTAAGAGAATAGATCTTAAAATTTCTCAACACAAGAAAAAAATTTTATAAACTACATATGCAGACAGATGTTAAGTAGACTTATTGTGGTGATCATTTTGAAATGATACAAAAATCAAATCATTATGTTGTACATCTGCAACTAATATGATATTTGTCAATACCTCAATTAGAAAAAATAAAAATTCTTTAAAAAGCACACTATCATTGTTTATAGTAATGTCAGTCACTCTACACTTTATTACCATTCCTTTGACTTTCTTCTCCATTTTACAGACACTCAAAGAGTAAAAGTAACTTGCCATGCAAGTTCAAAGCTTGATCAATCTGGTTATATCTGCTTGAACCCAAGAATGCACATTACCAATCACTGTGCTGCCTTGTTCCGTACAATTTTGTTGTCATTTATGTGGCAAAAATTAAGGGTTTCCTTTAATAACCAAACACTTTCCAGATTTTATGTTACACTTAAATTCCTACATAGGGCTTATCAAGGAGATATCTCAAAAATCTTATGTTCATTTTCTTTTTTCAGAAAATGTGGAGAGTGAAGAGTGAAAAAAGGGAGTTCAAAATATGCCTCCCAGTGGACTTCTGAACTAAATTTTGAAAACACTCTCCGGACTGCACTTTCACAACGAAGGGACACTATTAATTCATAGATTACATCATACAACTAACAGCTTCAAAAAGTGATGTGTTAATAAGAAATTTACCTAAACCCCATATAAAGCTCTTAATTTTTTTTCATAACACTTTTGTATAAATAGTAATTCAATCTGAATTCTATTAGCTCAACTTCCAAGTTAACAGATTCTAAATTGAGTTCTTATTGAAAATTAGCTCCACTCTTAAGAGATCAGGGTAGCATTTCCAACTCTAATTACCAAATCTATCCATTTACTCCATCTCTCTCCTTTTACTTATACAGCACAATAATTTTAGATTGTCGACTTATTTTCAGACTGTTTTACACTCAGAAAATTTTTAGAACAAATTACCCATTGTATCTTATGTGTGACACCTGTCACTCTACTGAATATAGTGGAAAGAAAGAGAAATGTAAATTTATACTGGGTAATCTGAAAGCTCTAGAGGCTAAAAATGTAAATTTCTTACAAAACACAGATGGAAACTTTCACATTAAGCCAGTCCATCAATTACTGACAGATGTAAAAACTATCCGTAATGTAAGCTTCTATAACTTCTTGTTTATTGTTCTACGAAAACAGAAATATTAAATATTTGCCAAACTTCTGTACTGATCTTTTCAACCAGAAAGCAAAAGAGATAAGAGTTTATTGGCAGCAAACTGGCCAGGGCCCAATCCTAGAAGTAGAGAGCCACGTGTCCCCACTTTAAAGGAGAAGGATTTCAAAGAATATTAAAAACCACTGCTATGAAGAGGAATATTTAAAAAAACAACAGATTAAGAAAATATGAAGTCTATTTTACTGTCTTTATTTCATTTATTTTTTTAAAGGTATGTATTTTTTTTTTTGGAGGAAGATTGGCCCTGAGCTAACATCTGTTGCCAATCTTTCTCCTTGTCTCCTTTTTTCTCCCCAAAGCCCACGTACATAGTTGTATGTCATCATCCTTCTAGTTGCTCCATGTGGGACACCACCTCAGCATGGCTTGATGAGTGGTGTGTAGGTCCACGCTCAGGACCCAAATCGGTGAACCCCAGGCTGCCGAAGTGGAGCATGCAAACTTAACTGCTATGTCACTGGGCCAGCCCCCTCATTTATTTTAAATAGTAGTTTATTTTAAAGATGTCTTTAAATTGTGACAAAGAAAAATGTGACTCAAACATTAATAAATTTCTGCTTGTGTGTGTGTGTGTGTGTGTGTGTGTCTGTGCGCGTGTCGAGGAAGATGTGCCCTGAGCTAACGTCTGCTGCCATTCTTCCTCTTTTCATATGTGACCCGCCACCACAGCACGGCCGCTAACAGAAGACTAGTGTAGGTCCGTGCCTGGGAACCGTGCCTGGGAACCAAACCTGTGACAACAAAGTGGAACACACCGAATTTAACCACTAGGCCACCAAGGCTGGATTCACAAATGTCTGCTTTTTGATAGCTCTGTTTCATTTTCACAATCAGTCTTAGATTAAAGTAGTTGGCTTTGGAAAGAGAATTTCTCAGGATGGAGTCTTGCAATAGAACCCTGGGGTTCTCTACTGAATATAAGCATCTCAAATAAATGTCTGCCACACCCTAACATTAGTATCATAAGTAAAAAGGGATATCATTAAGTCTGAACAGAAGAAATCTGAAAGACCAAAGGGTATTAGTTCTTTGCCTCATGCCTGCTCCAACATCTCTGGGAGATGTGCTGATTCCCAGCAGCTGAGGTGCCTGTGGAGGGTCATCAGCCAGTTGTAGAGGGCCTGACAAGGATTTGCATTTCTGGGTCAACCTTTCCCTCTGACAATGATCACACTGAAGCCCAGACAGGCAAATAGGGGGTCTGGCCCAACAGCGGGCATAGCTCAGTTCTAAGACACCAACTTTGGTCTCTTTGTGCCCTGCTCCACACCAGGTCTAACACCCCACGGCTTGCTTCCAGAGAAAGCCTCCTACCATAGGCCCTCTGCTTCTGATTTTCAAGCATGACTCAAATGAAAGGAGCCAGGATGGAGAAATGGGTCTGCATCAACAGACTGAGAACATCACAGCTGCAGGAACCCTCGCAGGGTATTTGGCCCCATCGCTTTGCCATGCAGCAGAGGTCGCAGACAGAAAATGTCTACAGGAGAAAAGTGCTGAGCGTGAAGGTGCTTATCAGCACGTGTGCATGCCCCTCCTTGCCCAAGGGCATTCAGTGGCAAATTCAGGAGACACTCTTGGGCCAATTCAGTTCCACTTTGGAACTCCATGCTTTAAAGATTTTTCTCCTTTTACTTCTCAAGAAGTAACACCTAGCATTAACATGCATGCTACAACTATAAATAAAAGCCCATTTGAAATAAAAATGTCAAATTTCCCTACTATAAGCAAAGGATCCACAAGCAATCATGTCCTGTTTCTGGAAGGCTTAGCCCTGGTACCTCACTAAAATAAGGAGCTCTGAGAGAGTGGAAATTGAGTCAGACTGAAAGGTACTTTTCTACCGTCGAGGAAAGTCTACACAGAGAAGACCAATGGAGAGGCCATTAGGAAGCCCAGGAGGCTGCAGGCATAGCCATAAGAAGACTTTAGGATATTAGAGAGAGTATAGGAGAAGATAGGGCAATGCCAAAGTCAGTTATTACTATTTCTGACCCAGGACGAACATACTTCATACTCAGAAGTCAAGTTTATTATTCCTTCTTTGCAACATGGTCCCAGCTCCCAGGACTCAGCACCTGTGCTTGTCCCATAAGAGATCCCATCAGCTGTATGAGCTTGGGTCACCCAATCCCTGAACTCAGGCATCAGGGGAAACACCAGCTGTGTGAGGTTCCATAAACTTATACCCTGGGACCACAGCACTCAGGCATGCTGAGATTTCTACATGGTGAGGGGCAGAGACAGTCAAGGTTGTGTGGGTGTCCTGAGAGGCAAGTGTAATTCAAGCGACCAAATCTACTCCTCTTAAAGAGAAAACCAACCAGAACTCCAGGCCCTCCCACCCAGAACATACAGGAGACCACAACAAGTATAGAACGGAGGGTTGGACTAAACATACAGAAGCAGAAGAGCACAGATGAAAACTTCAATTCCGTAGTTCCTTTTCAGATTTAGAATCAACTATGTGTATATTCTGAGTGAGGTGACAGGGATGCTATCATCTCAGGGGAACTAAAATTCCCTCCATACGTGCCTATGAGCTGGACTCTCCAAATACCACCACTTCCTGCCAAGGCTGACACTGCCTCTAATGTCATGACACAGACCCATGTTCTCAAGCAACATGCAAGTTCCCCAAGTTAGCTTTTCAAGTTCCTTCTTCACTGGAAACTGAGTCTTGCCCACTCCTGACACTCTGGAAGCCAGCCTACCTTTCTGTGGCACCCTGTACAGATGTGGCCCCCGCTCGCTGGATCTCCTCCTCCAAGCGCCCCAGCTCCTCCTCCAGGCGGGCCACATCCTCTGCCGGCCGTCTCTGCTGAACAATGAGCTGCAGCTCCTGAAGCAGGGCTTCCTTCTCCTTGATGAGCTGCAGCCGGTCTCTGTCAGCCTCAGCTGTGCCTGGCCAGGACTCAGTATCAAGCTTTGCCAGCTTTTGCTGGATATTTGAGACTCTGTAAGAGAAAGACATAGAAAAATCCACAGACTTAAAAAATCATCTTCAGGATATAGAGGCAAAAATCCTCAATGAAGTATTAGTAAACTGAATCCAACAATGTATAAAAAGAATTATATAACAACAACCAACTGGGATTTATCCCAGGTATGCAAGTCCGGTTCAACATTTGAAAATCAATTAGCATAACTCATCACATCAACAGACCAAAAAAGAAAGATCATTTAACCAAGTCAATAGATGCAGAAAAAATATTTGACAAAATCCAACAGTGATTTAGCATACAAACTTTCACTAAACTAGGAATAAAAGGAAACTTCCTCAGGGCCGGCCCAGTGGCGCAAGCGGTTAAGTGCGCGCGCTCCGCTGCGGCGGCCCGGGGTTCACTGGTTCGGATCCCGGGCGTGCACCGATGCACTGCTGGCAAGCCATGCTGTGGCGGCGTCCCATATAAAGTGGAGGAAGATGGGCACGGGTGTTAGCCCAGGGCCGTCTTCCTCAGCAAAAAAAGAGGAGGATTGGCGGATGTTAGCACAGGGCTGATCTCCTCACAAAAAAATAAATAAATAAATAAAATTAAAAAATAAAAAAAAAAAAAGGAAACTTCCTCAATTTGACAAAGAATATCTACAAAAACACCTACAGCTAACAACCTTGTTAATGATGAGAAACAAAGCTTTCCCACCAAGATCAAGCTCAAGGCACTTAAGATGTCCTCTCTCATGTCCTTTTCAACATCTTAGTTGAAGTCCTAGCTAATGTAATAAGATAAGAAAAGCAATAAAAGGTGTCCAGTTTGGAAAGGAAGACAAGCAACAGTCATTGTTCACAGATCACATGATCATCTATGTAGAAAATCCAAAATAACTGACAAAAAAAAAAATCTCTTGGAACTAAAAAGCAATTACAGCAAGGTTGCAGGATACACAGTTAATATACAAAAGTAAATTACTTTCCTAAATACAAGCTGCAAACAAAGGGAATTTAAATTAAAAACAAAATACCATTTATATTAGCACCCAAAAATGAAGCCCAGGGGGATAAATCTAATAAAATGTGTATAAGTTCTATATTTTAAAAAAAGCCACAAAACTCCGATAAACAGAAACAAAGAATAACTAAATAAATGGAGAGATATTCCATGTTCTTGTATAAGAATACTCAGTGTTGTCAAGATGTCAGTTCTTCCAAATTTGATCTATAGATTCAAAACAATCCCAATCAAAATCCCAGCAACTTAGTTTGTCAGAATCCCAACAAACTCATTCTAAAGTTCATACGGACAGGCAAAACACTCAGAATAGCCAACACAGTATTGAAGAAGAACAAAGTTGGAGGCCTAACACTACCAGACTTAAGACTTACTGTAAAGTTACAGTGATCAGGACAGAGTGGTATTGGCTGAAAGAACAGACAAAAAGAGATCAATGAAACAGAAAAAAATAGCACAGAAACAGACCCATATAAATATAGTCAACTGATCTACGAGCAAAGGAAATACAAGGGAGAAAAGACATTCTTTTCAACAAACAATGCTGGAAAAAATGAGTATCCGCAAGCAAAAAAAAATGAACCTAGACACAGAACTTACAGCCTTCACAAAATTAATTCAAAATGGATCACAGACCTAAATGTAAAAGGCAAACTATAAATTAACATAGGAGACAGCATAAGATAACATAGGAGAAAATCTAGATGACCTTGGGTATGGGTTGATTTTTAGATACAACACCAAAGGTATGACCCATGAAATAAATAACGGATAAGTTCAACTTCATTAAAATTAAAAACTTCTGCTCTGTGAAAGACACCATTAAGAGAATGAGAAGACAAGACACAAACTAGGAGAAAATATTTGCAAAAGACACATCTGATAAAGAACTGTTAACCAAAACATACCAAGAACTATTAAAACTCAACAATAAGAAAACAATTCAATTAAACTGGCCAAAGACCTTAAGAGACACCTCACCAAAGAAGATACACAAATGGCAAAGCAAATAAAAAAGATGCTCCACATCATATGTCATCAGGGCAATGCAAATTAAGACAGCAAAGAAATACCACTAGGCATCTATCAGAATAGCTGAAATCCAGAACAATGACAACACCAAATTCTGGTAAGGGTGTGGAGCAATAGGAATTCTCATTAATTGCTGTTGGGAATGCAAAATGGTACAGCCTCTTTAGAAAACAGTTTGGCGGTTTCTCAGAAAACTAAACATACTCTTACCATATGATTCAGAAATTCTGCTCCTTGATATTTACCCAGAAGAGTTAAAACTTATGTCCACACAAAAAACTTCACACAGATGTTTTTTTGCTGTTGTTAGTGCTGTCAAGTTGATTCCAACTCCTAGCAACATTATGTATAGCAGAGCGGAAGACCAGAGTCTGGTCTTTTTGCGCCATCCTCTCATGTTTGGGCACTATATGCTCCACTACTATTCACGGGGTTTTCATGGCCAGTTTTTTTGGAAATGGGTGGCCAGGTCCTTCTTCCTAGTCTGTCTTAATTTGGAAGCTTCACTGAAACTTGTCCACCATGGGTGATCTGCTGGTATTTGAAATATTGGTAACATAGCTTTCAGCATCACAGCAACACACAGCTGCCACAGTATGACAACCCACAGACAGGTGATGAGGTTCCCTGACTAGGAAACCAACCCCGGCCATGACGTTGAGAGCACCAAATCTTAACGACTACACCATACATGGATGTTTATAGCAGCTTTATTCATAACTGACAAAATTTGGAAGGAACCAAGTTGTTCTTCATTAGGTGAATGGACAAACTGTGGTACACTCAGACGATGGAATATTATTCAGCACTAAAAAGAAATGAGCTATTAAGCCATGAAATACATGGAGGAATTTTATGTGCGTATTATAAAGTGAAAGAAGCCAATCTGAAAAGACTATATACTACATGATTCCAACTATATGACATTCTGGAAAAGGCAAAACTAGGGAGACAGTAAAAGGCTCAGTGTTTGCCATAGTTAGCGGTAAGGAAGGAATTAACAGACAAAACACGTACGATCTTTAGGGTAGTGAAACTACTATGTATGATATCATAATATTAGATACATGTCATTATACATTTGCCCAAACCCATAGAAGGTACAATACCAAAAGTGAACCCTAACATAAAGAAACTTGGGACTTTGGGTGATTACATGTGTCAGTGTAGGTTCACCAATTGTAACAAATGTAGCACTGTGGCAGGAGATGTTTAGAGTAGGGTAGGCTGTGTGTAGGCAGATAGGTAGTAGTCATGAGCTGCATAACAACATTTTGGTCAATGACAAACCACATGTATCACAGTGATCTCATAAGATTAGTATCATATAGCCCAGATGTATAGTGGGTTATATCATCTAGGTTTGCATAAGTACACTCTGTGATGTTTGCACAACGACAAAATCACCTAATGACACACTTCTCAGAACATATTCTTGTCGTTAAGGGACGTATGACCGTATATGGGAACTCTCTGTACTTTCCACTCAGTTTTGCTGTGAAGCTCAAACTGCTCAAAAAATAAAATATACCTTAAGAAAAAAGATACGGGTGAAGTGCGATGTTCTCTCATGAATAATATTCCTAAATACTTACCTAAACATTTAAAAGGTTACTCACTGTAACCTTAAATATTACCCGCCATACCAACACCACTTCTAGAAAACAAAAAGTCATTTACTATAGTAAATGTTACAGCAAATTATGTAACAATTATTTGCTAACTGTATCAATGATCTAATTTGTGAGTTTAAGTACAGTATAGCAAATTCCGGCCCACACTGTGCATTTTCAGTAGAAACATGCAAGAATGCCCAGAGGACTATTCAGAAGAGACAACATTTCCTCACAAACACCAGCAAGCTAAAGAGAAGAAATGTATGAAAAAGAACGTGACCACTGTAAATAATCAACATGGTTAAATGAATTTTGCAGTGTCTCATGTGGAAATCTGAAGTCCAACACTAATACATAACAATAAGCAAGGAAGAACTGGATATAAAACCACCTAGCAACAGAAGACCCACATCAATTAACACTTGCCGTTAGCAGAGAGTCATGTGATCTGATTTCATTGCTATTTTTACATTTTCTAAGAAGCCAAGAAAGTGCATTTCCAGACATATATAAGTTACATACATTGATCAGGCCCAATTATTTAGCCAGAAACTAACCTCTTTACCCTACCTGGTATTTTGCTGTTTTCCCTCCAAGATAATATTTCATTTGTGATCAAATACTTCTTTTTAAACATATGCTTCATAGTTTTAAGAAAGACATAGTCATGTGGCACATCACAACATTTCAGTCAATGACAGACCACATGAACAACAGTGTCCCAAAAGATTAGTACCATATAGCCTAGGTGTATTGTAGGCTATACCGCCTAGGTTTGTGTAAGTACACTCTATGGTGATCGCACAACAACGAAATCACCTAATGATACATTTCGCAGAATGCATCTCTGTCGTTAAGTGACGTATGACTATATTTTAAAGCAATTTTGTTTTATGATGCTTACCAAAGGAAAAAAAGAGATGAGATCCCTAAAAAGAGGACAGGAATGTTAAGGGAGTGTGACAATATTGAAAAAAAAGGGCCCGAAGCATTTAAGGAGAAATATGACATAAAAATGTGACTCAGTTTTGCCCATGTTCGAAAGTTAAAACTAGGAAAGAAATAAAAATGCACAAATATAGTCAAATCTAGAATTTCAGAAGACAGATTATTTAGAATGCAGATCAGTATAAATAACTGCATTTAAATTCTTTGTAATAAAATAAAACAGAATATCTACTGCTATCACCTGTTAACCTGCTACTTAAAATGTCTTTTAAACAAAGATATGTGGCTTTTTCCATTAAGCTATTGAGCCACATATATAAAAGAAAAAATAGTTTAACTTAAGGTGGTCTGAGGGACTGTTGCTCAGTCTACTGGAAAGAAGAATGAAGGTAGGGAGGGAAAGAGGCAGTTCTGAACCAGCCAGAAGGACAAGGAAAGCTGAAAAAGTCTCTAATCTTTTTGAATCAAGTGTTTACAGCTGTTACCAATATTTTGAATTTTACATTTTAAATGCACTTGACATTTTGTCATATGTATTAAGAAGCTAAATATAAATGAGAATCCATTATTTTGCATTACATCAGACACGGCATTCTGATAAAATGGTGGATAGTCACATACTGAACTGTTACATTTCTCTCCATGGGAGAAAGTAAACAAGCAAAAGACCAGATTTAAAAAATGAGCTTCTTACCTCTTTCTGGCTTCTTCATATTGCCAATTAAGTCTGACTTGGTCAACAAGGTTTGTTTTACCATTAAAGGCAAACTTTCAGGAACAGAAGGAAAAAAAGGAATGAAAACACACATTAAAAACATATTTTCAAAATAGTTTAAATTCATTTAAACTTTCAGCAAAAATTTAAAATATTCTTCTAATTTTTCTTTCAATTTCAATTTTTTAAAAGCTCTGGAAGAAATGTACAAAATCCCACTCTGCTGCAACCTCTGAACATAAGAGTTTAAGAATAGGCCCTTTGTTTCAGCTAAACAGCTTGATGTGTTTTACCCTGTGGAAAGATATTCATCTATTTTGTTATTCCATAAAACACTAACTGAAGTTCAAAAAAGGAAATAACTTATTAAAAGTTGATACAAAGTATAAAATGTACTCCCATTTTGGGCAGCATTCTTAATTGTCCAATTTCTCAGTGAATACAGAATAATGATGTTCTAGTAAGTAGTAATAAAATCTGAAGAAGACAGACCAGTTGTACAGGTATGAGGTTTAGGACTCCTTCCAATATCACATGGTATACAGAGGAACAAAAGGTGAAAAGAAGAAAAGCTAAGTATCAAAATGCCTAGTATTGCGGAGTATTACTTTAACAGTTGGAATTTAAAATGTGGTGTTTTAGACCCAATAAGTAGTTCTACTTAATATTTCTCCTACCAATGATACTGAAAACAAAATTCTAGACAAAACAAAAAGATCTGTATGAGACATAATTGTAGCTCACTTTGGTTACCTTTTCCTTCATTCCTGGAAATGTCATACAACTGCGTTTTCAATAAATTCTTCCATCTGTAGATCTGACCATATATTATCTGGCCATATATTATACCACTAACTCTCTTACTTTTTAACGTCTTCTAATCAAGAAACATTTGAAAATATTCTACTTGGTTAGCGAACAATTGATTGATACATTTATATTGCCCTAAGAATAAAGTGAATGGCAACATGAAAAGGTGCCTTATGGTGGACTGAAAATTCTCTAATGAAATGAATCTCAATCTTACACATTTAAACAGTTTCAGTTGCTGTCCCTTTCTACAAACTTTCCTCAGTATAAACACACTCAGGTTGAAGTTTCACATCTTAAAATTTCTGCAGAAATGATCTACTTGTCCTCTCATCATCCTCTTTATCAGAGGCTACTCAGCCTACTCTTTCCTGAGATTAATACACTTCACTTCTTACATTTCTACTAAAAGCTATTTATAAACTTCCAGGCTTTGTTTTTTCACTCTTGTTTCAGACTAACGAAGGATGTTTTAATCAAAAACAAAGAAACCTACAGCACAAAAATCAAAAAGGTTCTTGTCTCACTTTCCACAAAGTCCTACATCACGCAAACTACCAAATTCCAACGTTATTATGGTATTGCTTTTAAGTTTCTAGTTAGAAATCCCCATTCTTGAAAATCATGTCATATACATAAACACCTACCCAAAAAGCTGACTCAAAACATTAAGTAAGGTAGGTAAACTTCTAAGATTACCCCTATGATCTCCATCTTCTGTTATTCAGCCCATGTGTAATCCTCTCCCCTGGAAAGTGAGTGAGACGTACCAACTTGATTAGATCCAACAGAACAGTGCAAGCGACGAGAAGTCATTTCTGTGATTAGGTTACAGCAGATTGTGGTGACATCCATCATCTTAGGCTGACTTTCTCTATTGCCTTCTTAGCTTGCACATTTTGATGAAGCAAGCTCCCATGTTGAAGAGAGCAATGTGGCAAGGAACAGAGACTCTCAGTCCAACAGCCTGTGATGAACTGAATCCTGCTAACATTCATGTGAGCTTAAAAGTGGATCTTTCCCACTTGAATACAATAATTCAAAGAGGCTTATGCACCCCTATGTTCACTGCAGCATTATTCATAATAACCAAAATGTGGAAGCAAGCCAAGTGCCCATCAACTGATGACTGGGTAAAGAAGATGTGGTATATATATACAATGGAACACTACTCAGCCATAAAAAAAGAAAAAATCATCCCATTTGCAACCACTTGGATGGAATGTGAGGGTATGAGTTACATGAGATAAGCCAGACAGAGAAAGACAAACACCATATGATTTCACTCATATCTGGAAGATAAACAAATACATGGACAAAGAGAACAGATCAGTGGTTACCAGAGGGAAAGGGGTTTGGGGGGTGCACATAAGGGGCAAAGGGGCACATATATATATGGTGACAAATAATAATCTACAACTGAAATTTCACAATGTTATAAACTATTATGACCTAAATAAAAAAATTAAAAAAAGTTTTTTTTAAAGTGTACCTTTCACTCAGTTGGGTCTTCAGATAAGACTCAATGCCTAGCTGACATTTGACCACAGTTTTGAAACCTTAAACCAGAAGATTCTTGACCAGACTCCTGGCCGACAGAAACTGTGAGATAATAAATGTGTGTTGTTTTAATCTACTAGAGCTGGGGGGAAATTCTGTTACACAGCAAGAGCTAACTAATTAACTAAGGCATACCTTTTGATATATTTTTATACAGTATTATGATGTAATAGAGAGTACAGGAGTTTAAAGGTCAGAGATATTGATTTAAACCCAGACCTCTCCTAGGTATAAAATCTTAGGTAACTTGGCACCTCAGTGTCTCCATCACATTACTTAACAGGGATGGGAATAACTACTTAAAATGAGATCATTGCTGGGAAGCTGCCAGCCCCAATACACTGCAGAGGCTGAAAAGGGAAAATTTACTGCTAGAGTTATTACAACTGCATAAAAAGCCCCAGCACATATATTTTTAGGACATTCTACCTAAATCATTACAAAGCGTTTGATCTTACCTATTTCTCCTTAAACTAGTTAGGAATAACCACATTCTAATTCTAATCTTCTGATAAGAAGCAATGAATAACTAAAGGAAATCAATGCATCATACTTCTTTCCTTTTCTCACTTACTCCAAAATCTTTAGGAAAAATGCAGGACTTTTTTTTTTTGGTGAGAAAGATTGGCCCTGAGCTAACATCTGTTGCCAATCTTCCTCTTTTCGCTGAGGAAGATTGTCACTGAGCTAATATCTGTGCCATTTTCCTCTACTTTGTATGAGGGACACTGCCATAGCATGGCTTGATGAGCAGTAAGTAAGTCTGCAGGAAGGATCTGAACCTGCAAACCCTGGGCTGCCACAGCGGTGCACGCAAACTTAACCACTATGCTACCTGGCCAGCCCCAAGAAAAATGCTGGACATTTTTGAGTTATAGATTCTTTTCTATGTGTTACAGATAGCGACCATATTCTTTAAACCAAAGAATACATGTGGTTGAAAATGCATAAGTATACTTTTAAGAACAATGAGGGGAAAAATGAAATTAAGCTCTTTCTGAAAATTCAAGACAGTCATTATTATAAGACTATATCATAGTCCCCAAAGAAGTAATATTTGCTAAATTTCAAAATATTAGCTATTTATTTAAGACCATGAGTTCACTTTTTCAATCTTTATTGTATACTTTCTTTTTATTTTTTTTCTGTCTTCTGCATCCACTGACACTTCATTTTTATTTAATATGCCCTAAGAAAAAGAAGCAATCCAGTGGCTTTATATTTGGTACTAAGTTAATAACAAATCTCACTCAACAATATTAGAAAAGTACTTTTAAATATTCACAATCCTGTTTCAAATGGAGATTCCCAACCCTAAGCTAACTCAATTATCAAAAGGGCATTTTGAAATTCTTCTAAGTCTCAAACAAAATTTATTTTAATTGAGGTTAATTTCCTGACATTCTATTAGAAGAATAAGAAACAGTATCAAAGTATAAGCCAAGAGCGGCACAGCTACAAAAGCTTTAGAAATGACTGTTCTAAGCCAGTAATAAGCAACCTATGACCCAGGGGCAAAATCCAACCTGTCACCCATTACAGGAACATAGCCACACCAATTTGTTGTCTAGTATCTATGGCAGCTTTTGTACAATATGGCAGAGTTGAAAAGTTGACAGAGGTACTGAATCCCTGCAAAGCCTAAAATATTTACTGTGTGATCCTTACAGAAAAAGATTGCCAATCTGTGCTTTAAAAAGTCATGTCTGTTGAAAAAAAAATTTAGATTGAAATTTGAAAAGGATTCTGCCATTTTAAAAAGCCAAATCACAAGGATAAAGGTAGTTAGCAATTCAATTGCACCCCATACCATTGAACCTTCACAAGTGGACATCAGAAACAATATTTTTTCTTTCAACTTAACTGCATAAAAGACAAAATATTTCTGAAAATGCAAAATTTTTTAAAATTAGTGACAGCAACACAAAACACGTCCTTTTTTCTCTCATTTCCTGTTCCTTAAGCAAGCATACCTGTCCAATGGCATCAGTCTGAGATCCAGTACTGCAGAACTGTTGAGGCAAACAAGAATCTACAAGTGAGCCTGGATTGTGAGGAAGCTCTTGCAGAGAGTCAGTAACAGAGCAGTAATTCTTGAAACCATGGGTAAGCTTAGCCAGGATCTGTAATAGAATGAAACAAGCTATTTCAATAGGGATGTAATGCTTCTTTTCTCCTTAAAGCAATCATTTCACTTCAGTTCTAGGTCTCCAACTTTATTACTGGAAAGTTGGCCCACTCTATTCCCCATTCTCATTAGAATTAAAAGAAATGTTTTTTCACTACTTGCACCTTCAATAAAATTCTTAGTTGATTAAATCAAACAGTGATTGAGTGATCTTGGTAGATTGTTACTAAAATGGCAAATAACTGCAGAATCACTTTTACCAGTTTTTATATATTTATTTATTTTTAATTTTTTGTTTATTGCAGTAACATTGGTTTATAACATTGTATAAAATGCAGGTGTACATCATTATACTTCTATTTCTGCATAGATTACATCATGTTTACCAACCAAAAACTAATTACAACCCATCACCACACACATGTGCCAAATTATCCCTTTCACCCTTCTCCCTCCCCCATTCCTCTCTGGTAACCACCAATCCAATCTCTGTCTCTAGGTGTTTGTTTATTGTTGTTATTATCTACTACTTAGTGAAGGAAATCATATGGTATTTGACCTTCTCCCTCTGACTTATTTCACTTTGCATAATACCCTCAATGTCCATCCATGTGGTCACAAACGGCTGCATTTCATCGTTTCTTATGGTTGAGTAGTATTCCATTGTGTATATATACCACATCTTCTTTATCCATTCGCCCCTTGAAGGGTACTTAGGTTGCTTCCAAGTCTTGGCTATTGTGAATAACGCTGCAATGAACACAGGGGGCCAAGTACCTTTACAAATTGGTGTTTTCAATGTCTTTGGATAAATACCCAACAGTGGAATAGCTGGATCATATGGTAGTTCTATCCCTGATTTTTTGAGGAATCTCCATACTGTTTTCCATAGTGGCTGCACCACTTTGCACTCCCACCAGAGTATATGAGAGTTCCCTTCTCTCTATACCCTCTCCAACACATGTTGTTTCCTGTCTTGTTAATTATAGCCATTCTGATGGGCGTGAGGTGATATCTCATTGTTGATTTCCATTTCCCTGATAGTTAGTGATTTTGAACATCTTTTCATGTGCCTGTTGGCCATCTGTATATCTTCTTTGGAGAAATGTCTGTTCAAGTCTTTTGCCCATTTTTTAATTGGGTTGTTAGATTTACTGTTGTTGAGATGCATGAGTTCTTTATATATTTTGGAGATTAACCCCCTATCAGATGTATGGTTTGCAAATATCTACTCCCAATTGTTAGGTTGTCTTTTCATTTTGTTGATGGTTTCCTTTGCTGTGCAGAAGCTTTTTAGTTTGATGTAGTCCCATTTGTTTATTTTTTCTATTGTTCTCTTGCCCTGTTAGACATGGCACTTAAAATATGTTGCTAAGACCGATGTCGAAGAGTGTACTGCATATGTTTTCTTCTAGAAGTTTCAGGTCTCACATTCAAGTCTTTAAACCATTTGGAGATAATTTCTGTATATGGTGTAAGGTAAGGATCTACTTTCATTTTTTTGCATGTGGCTGTCCAGTTTTCCCAACACCATTTGTTGAAGAGACTTTCTTTTCCCCATTGTATGTTCTTGGCTCCTTTGTCAAAGATTAGCTGTCCATAGATGTGTGGGTTTATTTCTGGGCTTTCCATTCTATTCCATTGATCTGTGTGTCTGGTTTTGTGTCAGTACCATGCTTAGTAGTATATTTTGAAATCAGGGAATGTGATACCTCCAGCTTTGTTCTTTTTTCTCAGGATTCCTTTAACTATTGAGGGTCTTTTGTTGTTCCATATAAATTTTAGGATTCTTTCTTCTATTTCTGTGACAAATGTTGTTGGAAGTTTGAGGAGGATTGCACTGAATCTATAGATTGCTTTAGGAAGTATGGACATCTTAACTATGTTAATTCTTCCAATCCAAGAGCATGGAATATCTTTCCATTTCTTTGTGTCTTCTTCAATTCCTTTCAGCAATGTTTTATAGTTTTCGGTGTACAGATCTTTCACTTCTTTGGTTAAGTTTATTCCTAGGTATTTTATTCTTTTTGTTGCAATGTAAATGGGATGGTATTCTGAATTTCTCTTTCTGCTGCTTCATTGTTAGTGTATAGAAATGGAACTAATTTTTGTATGTTGATTTTGTATCCTGCAACTTTACCATATTGGTTTATTACTTCTAAAAGTTTTCTGGTGGATTCTTTAGGGTTTTCTATATATAAAATCATGTCATCTGCACATAGTGACAGTTTCACTTCTTCCTTTCCAATTTGGATCCCTTTTATTTCTTTGTCTTGCCTGACTGCTCTGGCTAGGACTTCCAGTACTATGTTAAATAGCAGTGGTGACAGTGGGCATCCTTGTCTGGTTCCTGTTCTTAGAGGGATAGTTTTCAGTTTTTCACCATTGAGGATGATATTAGCTGTGGGTTTGTCATATATGGCCTTTATTATGTTGACGTACTTTCCTTCTATTCCCATTGTATTCAGAGTTTTTATCACAAATGGATGCTGTATCTTGTCACATACTTTCTCTGCAACCATTGAAATGATCATGTGATTTTTATTCTTCATTTTATTAATGTGGTGTATTACATTGATTGATTTGCGAATGTTGAACGATACCTGCATACCTGGAATGAATCCCACTTGATCATGGTGTATAATCTTTTTAACGTATTGTTGTATGGGATTTGCTAGTATTTTGTTGAGGATTTTTGCATCGATGTTCATCAGTGATATTGGCCTGTAATTTTCTTTTTTGGTGTTGTCCTTGTCTGGTTCTGCTATCAGGGTAATGTCGGCTTCGTAGAATGAGTTAGGGAGCTTCCCCCCCTCCTCAATTTTTTGGAAGAGTTTGAGAAGGATAGGTATTAAGTTTTCTTTGAATGTTTGGTAGAATTCACCAGGGAAGCCGTCTGGTCCTGCACTTTTATTTTTGGGGTGGTTTTTGATTACTGTTTCGATCTCCTTACTGGTGATTGGTCTATTCAAATTCTCTACTTCTTCTTTACCCAGTTTCAGAAGGGTGTATGATTCTAATAATTTATCCATTTTTCCAGATTGTTGAATTGGTTGGCATATAGCTTTTCATAGTCTTCTCTTATAATCTTTTGTATTTCTGAGGTGTCTGTTGTAGTTTCTCCTCTTTCATTTCTGATTTTACTTATTTGTTCTTTCTCTCTTTTTTCTTGGTGAGTCTAGCTAAAGGTTTGTCATTTTTGTTTATCTTTTCAAAGAACCAGCTCTTCGTTTTATTAATTTTTTCGATTGTTTTTTAGTCTCTATTTCATTTATTTCTGCTCTGATTTTTATTATTTCCCTTCTTCTACTGAATTTGGGCTTTGTTCTTCTTTTTCCAGTTTCTTTAGGTGCATTGTTAGATTGCTTATTTGAGATTTTTCTTGTTTGTTGAGATAGGCCTGTATTGCTATAAACTTCCCTCTTAGAACCACTTGTATTGCATCCCATAAATTCTGGCATGTCGTATTTTCATTTTCATTTGAATCCAGGTATTTTTTTATTTCTTCTTTGATTTCTTCGGTGACCCAGTCGTTGTTCAGTAGCATTTTGTTTAATCTCCACATATTTGTGGCTTTTCTGATTTTCTTCCTAGAGTTGATTTCTAGTTTCATACCGTTGTGGTCAGAAAAGATGCTTGGTATTATTTCAATCTTCTTAAATTTATGGAGACTTGTTTTGTGGCCTAATATGTGATCAATCCTGGAGAATGTTCCATGTGCATTTGAAAAGAACATGTATTCTTCGGTTTTTGGATGGAATGCTCTGTATATATCTACTAGGTCAATCTGTTCTAGTGTATCATTTAAGGCCAATGTTTACCTATTGATCTTCTGTTTGGATGATCTATCTGTTGGTATAAGTGGAGTGTTAAAGTCGCCTACTATTATTGTGTTAGTCTGTTTCATTTTTGTGTCTGTTAATAATAGCTTTATATATTGAGGTGCACGTACATTGGGTGGGTAGATATTTACAAGTGTTATATCCTCTTCTTGGATTGTTCCCTTCATCACCATGTAATGCCCTTGTCTCTTTTTACAGTTTTTGTTTTAAAGTCTATTTTGTCTGATATGAGTACTGCTGCCCAGCTTTCTTTTCATTGGCATTTGCATGGAGTATCTTTTTCCATCCCTTCACTTTCAGTTTATGTGTGTCTTTAGGTCTGAAGTGTGTCTGTTGTTTGCAGGGTCTTGTTGTTTTATCCAATCAGCCAACCTATGCCTTTTAATAGGAGCATTTAGTCCATTGACGTTTAAAGTAGCTATTGATAAGTATGTACTTCCTGCTATTTTTTAACTTTTTCCTTTCTCAGTGCTTTAGTAGTCCTTCTCTGTTTCTTTCTCCTTCTATACAGAATTGATGGTCTCTTTGGTTTGACCTCTGTCTGAAAGCTTTACTCTTTAACTCCCCTCCTCCCTCATTTTATGTTTTGGATATCATATCTCACCTCTTTTTTGTGCATTTGTATCTATTACCCTCTTATTATGGAAATAGATAATTTTTCCTATTTATGGTCTTCTCTTTTCCCCTTAAATCAGTCCCTTTAACATTTCTTGTAGCATTGGTTTCTTGGTGACAAACTTCTTTAATTTTTGCTTGTCTGGGAAAATTTTTGATCTTTCCTTCCATTTTGAATGATAACCTTGCTGGGTAGAATATTCCAGGCTGTAAGTTTTTTCCTTTTAGCACTTTAAATATATCATGCCACTCTCTTCTCGCCTGTAAGGTTTCTGCTGAGAAGTCAGCTGATAGCCTCATGGGGTTTCCTTTGTATGTAACTTGACATTCTCTTGCAGCTTTTAGGATTTTCTCTTTATCTTTAATTCTGGACATTTTGATTATGATGTGTCTTGGTGTGGGCCTCTTTGGGTTTATCTTGTTTGGGGCTCTCTGTGCTTCCTGTACCTGGATATCTGTTTCCTTCTTTAGGTTAGGGAAGTTTTCATCTATTATTTCTTGAAATAGATTCTCTGCCCCTTTGTCTTGCTCTCCTCCTTCCGGGACACCTATAACATGGATGTTAGTGCGCTTGATGTTGTCACAGAGGTCCCTTAGACTGTCCTCATTCTTTTTAATTCTTTTCTCTTTTACTTGTTCAGCTTGGGTAATTTCTTCTAGTCTTTCGTCCAGCTCGCAGGTCCATTCTTCAGTATCCTCTACTCTGCTTTTGAGTCTCTCTAGTGAATTTTTCATTTCCAGTATTGTATTCTTCATTTCTGATTGGTTCTTGTTTATGTCTTCCATTTCTTTGTTGACATTCTCACTGAGCTCATCTATTCTTCTCCCTACATCAGTGAGCATCCTTTACAATCTTTGTTTGAACTCTCTGTCAGGTAGGTTGCTCATTTCCGTTTCACTTAGTTCCTTTTCTGGGGTTTTGTCCTGTTCCCTTACTTGGAATGTATTCCTTTGCCTCCTCATTTTGTGTCTTTCCCTGTGCTTGTGTCTACATATTAGGTAGGTCAGCTACGTCTCCTGCTGATGTATGTGATGGCTTAGGAGGCGTGCAGTGTGCTTCCCTCAGTTCTCAATGTTCCAGGGGTGACCCCTATGTGGGCTACGTGTGTCCTTCTGTTGTGGTTTGCTCTCCCTGTAGGAGCCCAGGGAGGCTGAGTTATGCTCCTGGCTAGCTGTTGTAATGCTCAGCTGCTTGTAGTTGTTGTGGGCCCTTCAGTCTCTTTATCAGGTATGGGGAGCCCCAGCACAGTTGGCTGTACGTTCTAATACCACATTTGTGTTGCAGTATTTCTTTTAAGTGAGTAGGCCCCCAGCATGGCAGGTTTAGGCTCAGGGACTTACAATTGCTGTAAGCCTCCAGCCTTTAGGTCTCTTGTCAGCTCTCTGAGGGTTGCAGCTAGGTGACACTGGCCTCAGCAATGGGAGCACCCAATTGTTTCAGGCTTGGGAAGGTGGGGCAAACCCCTATGTGGGTCTTTGAGAAGCACAAGTCTTCTGCAGCTGACAAGCCCTGCCGCCCACAGGTCCACACACACAGTCAACACAGTCCTGCCCCGTGTGCACGCCCTGACCTCCCAAAGTGCATCCAGTCTCTCCCCGGTGGGAGCCCCACACACTCCACCACTGCCCCACACTCTCCACCCTCCTTGTGCACTTCCTGCCCCACTGAAGTGGGCTCAGTTGCCAGGCTGCAGAGAATCCAGTCATCAATCTATCCAGGCCCACACGTTGCCTGAGGGCTTGTTGTTGGCTGGGGCCAGTCTCTAGGGTGGGCTGCCTGCTCTGGCTGAGCTGGATTAAATCGCGCTCTAGCGGGTGTGGCAGACCTGGGCTAGCAGGCCCCAGGGGGAACTCCAATGGCGTCTCTGTCAGCACGCCCACACCAGGCAACAACAACGGCCACCGCCAATGTCCCAGTCCCTGGACACGTCTAACCTCTCACTGAGATGCACTGAGGGCCTATCAGGTGAGCACCTTTTCACCAAAGCACTGTGCACCTTTCTTTCTGTTTACCAGCTTTTAAAACCTGTTCTTTCCTATCAAAAACAGGTAATGTAAGAGCTAGATCTTAGGTTAGCATGAGGGAAGCCATCTTAGGGAAAGCAAGCAATACGTAACTGTGACCCTGACTCACTAGTCTCTGAGAATGCACTCTAGCCTCCATGTAGCCTAGATGATTAAGCACCTCTTGCTTTTGCAAAATACAGGATCTGCTAGTTCTATGACTATTGCTTACGTATATCTCCCAGCTGTAATAAGGATAAATTTGTTCTCTGAGTTTCTGAGGAACATGATAACCTCCAGACAAAAAAACTCTGCATTGGTACCCGTCACAAATGACAGAAGAAGGAGATAGTGAGGCACCTTGAAGTCTGTCACACCAGATGGTTGACATTCATAAAGCCCCTCCTTCCTCACCCATTTCCCCTATATAACTGCCTCAAGATTCTATATGATTTTAAGATGGTTCTTTAGGACAATAGTCCACCATCTTCTGATTATGTTGGCTAATCATATAAATTTTCCTTTCTCATCCACAGGCTTGTTTGCAATTGACTGGCACTGTATTGTGGTACGCAGAACCAGCCGCTTTTTGCTCGGTTACAGTCATGTTAGTATGAAAAAACTGCTAATGCTAACATCCCCCCAAGATCTTCATAGGTATACCACAAAGAAGTTGAGAACAACTCCCTGACTACACTTATATATTTTTTTAATTGAGCTCAAACTGACATAACACACACTTAACCATTTTAAACTGAACCATTCTGTGGCATTTGGTACAAGCTCAACATTGTACAACTACTTTTTCATCATCCCAAAATAAAACTTGTAACTCTTTGAATAGATACTTCCATTCACCGTTCCCCCACCCTTAACCAACCTCTAATCACCTTCTTTCTCTATGGATTTACTTATTTTGAATATTTCATATAAATGAAGTTATACAATTTGTGTCTGGCTCCTTTCATTTAGCACAATGTTTCTGAGATTCAATCACATTGCAGTATCTACAACTCCTTCATTCCTTTGTATGGCTGAATAATATTCCACATTATGTATAAACCACAATTGTGTTATGTATTCATCAGTTGGTGGACACAAGTTGTTTCTCTCTTGTTGCTATAGGAAATAAGGCTGCTATGAATATTCATGTATAAGTATTTGTTTGAATACTTGCTTTCAATTTTTTTAGGTATCTATGTAGCAGTGGAATTGCTGAGTCATATAGTAAAACTGTGCTTAACTTTTTGAAGCACTGTCAAACTGCTTTCCAGAAAGGCTGCACCATTTTACACTCAACAGCAATGCATGAGTTGTTTCATTTCTCTCCAATCTCACTAACACTTGCTGTTTTTTCATTTTTTTAATTATAGCCACCTTATCATGTGTGAAATGTAATCACTGTGGCTGGATTTGAACTTCCTTAATAATTAGTGATGCTGACCAACTTTTCATATGTATATTTTCCATTTGTATATGTCAATTTATGGAGAATGGAGAATTTATGGATATGGAGAAATGTCAATTTAGCTTTCACCCTCTTTTAATTGGGTTGTTTGGCCTTCTGTTGTTGGGCTTAAGAGTTACATATTCTGCATACTAACCCTTAAAAAAATATATAAATTGCAAATATTTTCTGTCATTCTGTGGGGGGTCTTTTCACTCTGTTAGTATCATTTGATGTACAACACTTTAACTCCAGAGTATCTATTTTTTTCTTTTGTTGCCTGTGCTTTCTTAGGTCATATCCAAGAAAACATTGGCAAATACAGTGTTCTGAAGCTTTCCCTTATGTTTTCTCCAAAGAGTTTTATAGTCTTAGCTCTTACGTTTAGGTCTTGATCGATTTTGAGTTACTTGTTTTATATGATGTAAGGTAAGGGTCCAACTCACTCTTTTGCACATGGATACTCAGTTTCACCAACACCATTTGTTGAACAGACTGTCCTTGCCACCACGGAATGGTCTTGGCAGCCTGCGGAAAACTAATTATCCATATATGTGAAGGTTCATAACATGGGCTATCTATTCTATTCCATTTATCCGTATGTTTGTCCTTATGCCAGTATCACATAGTTTTGATTACAGTAGCTTTGTAGTGAGTTTTGGAATCAGGAAGTGTGAGTTCTTCTACTTTTGTCCTTCTTTTCCAAAATGTGTTGGCTATTTGGGGGGGTCCCTTGACATTCCATATGAATTTGAGGATGGCTTTTTCTATTACTGGAAAAAAAAAAACACTACTGGAGTTCTGATAAGGATTGCCTTAAATCTATAGATTGGTACAGACAGTATAATCTTTTTCAAATCCATAAACCAAGGATAACCTTCTTTTATTTTTGTCTTCTTTAGTTTCTCTCAACAATGTTTTGTAGTTTTCAGTGTACAAGATTTTTGCCTTCTTGGTTAAACTTATTCCTAAGTTTCTTAGTCTTTTTTTTTTTTTTTTTTTAATTTTTTGTTTATTGCAGTAACATTGGTTTATAACATTGTAAAAGTTTCAGGTGTACATCATTGTACTTCTATTTCTGCATAGATTACATCATGTTCACCACCAAAATACTAATTACAACCCATCACCACACACATGTACCGAATTATCCCTTTCACCCTCCTCCCTCCCCCCTTCCCCTCTGGTAACCAATAGAAAAAATAAACAAATGGGACTACATCAAACTAAAAAGCTTCTGCACAGCAAAGGAAACCATCAACAAAACGAAAAGACAACCTAACAATTGGGAGAAGATATTTGCAAAGCATACATCTCAGTCTTTTTTGATGCGATTGTAAATTGTTTTCTCAATTTCCTTTACAGATTGCTCATTATTAGTATATAAGATTTCTTTCTGGTTGCTTTTTATATTTTCTATCTCTTTGTCAATATTCTCATTTTGTTCATACATCCTTGTCTAGATTTACTTTAGTTCTTTATCCGCATTTTTCCTTAGGCTTTTTGAGCATATTTTAGACATCTGTTTTAAAGTCTTTGTATTGCATGTTTCCTACGGATGGTTTCTATCATTTTACTTTGCTCCTCAGAATGAGCTATGTTTCCCCACTTTTTTGTACACCTTGTGATGTTCTGTTGAAAATCGAACATTTAATTATTACAATGGTGGTAACTGGAAACCAAGTCCTCCCTCTTCTCCAGGATTTTTTTTTTCTTTTAAATTTTGGAAAGACACAGTAAGCTCATTTAGTTTGAAACTTTTACAAACTATTTTTGCAAAGACTATTCCTTACTATGTGTGATCTCTGAAGTCTCTGTTCCTTTAGCTAATGTTTGTCTTTACTTCCTTGAATGCCAGAAGCAGAAACAAACAAAAAGTGACCACCCCTCTCCCTCTGTCTTTGTAGATTGACTTTGTTCTCAGGTATTCCTTCACTGCTTAGCTACATTTGCTCCGAGCCTAGAGATCAGCCCAAGGTGAAAGCTTAAATGGGTTCTGAGTACTTTTCTGAGCAGTGCACGCCCAAGATTTCTAAACTCCTCCTTATACACGGCTGCTTTAGAATTCTTAATTTCCCAGAGTCTCACCCCAACTTCTCCTCAGGGCCTTTAATGGTCTAGTGCATGACTCCACTCATAATCTCATAATCTCTTGCCCCAGGCTTCTCTATGTTTACAATGTGCCTTGTAAGTTTTAGAGCAGTGCCTGATGCTTTTCCACAAGGGATCCAAGATATGCAAAATGAGCATTTCACATCAGCTTTTTAGATAACCCCCATAGGTTAGAATAGGGGTACAGAATAATTTGCAAATAAGGTCTTTTGTGATCCTTCCAGTTCAAGGAGGGATCCAGATTATAACACTTGCTCAAGACTAAAATAGTGCTGCACAGGGGAGGAGATGGGGGCAAGGCCACGTAAAAATGCCATGCAATTTTCCACTGTTTTGAGGATAGCTTTTTGTTGATTATGAATTTCCTTGGTTCCTCTAAAGCTTTGTCTGTTTTTCAGAACACCTATAAAGTTAGTTCAGAAAGCTTCTAAATGTTTTTTTGTTTCTGTGGGGAAAAAAATGCTTAAAGCATCTGCATCTGCCAGTATGCTGATGTCACTCCTGTTATGTGTTTTTATAACCTGACATTTTTCTGTCCTAATTCTATATGGTCAAAAGTAATCTCATATGAATGCTAGTTTGCCAAAAATTAGAGAAAGTAGGTATCTTGGCAAATAAAACCTCTCAGTGTGAAAATTAAACAGAAATCAGATTTTCTACCACTAATTTTACACTTTTGAATATATGCCTCTTCAACAGTTATTACTGCAAACACAGGAACCAGAATGCCCAGATGCAGTATAACTTGTGTACTTGGTTCTAAACAAAGGTTTCTTGGAAAGGGTCAATTTTGTTAAATTAGTCTAAGAAAGATAAAATAACTTACTTGATTTTAGTGCAAAAGGACACTGCTCTTGCCTCTGAAGCTTCTCACGGTTTGGGAGGCTGTGGACACCTCAGAGAAGATGCTGAGGCCTCAAGCTTCTTTCAGAAATCCTACATCCTTTTCTTAAGCAAGGCAACTTGATGGCTTATGCCAGTGCTATACACTATGGTCTCAGAAAGACCAGGGCAGGGAGCCAAGCTCGACATCCTGGGCCAAAGCCTTCATATCTCCACTGTACCACATGGTTCACTCTGGGGTTTTGGCTAGGATTAGATTAGACAGGTAATGTATGCAGAGCACCCTGTCCAATTCCACAGAAGCTTCAGTAATAGGAGCTTGTCTTGTTGTTATCATTGCTCACAGTAAATCTAATGGTCATTTGCCTATCACGACTTGTAGATATCACTTACAATATACACATTTCTGGGCCCGACCTCCAGAAATTCTAATTCAGTAGGTCTGGGGAAGGGCCCAGCAATCTGCATGTTAACAACCACCAGGGAAATCTACATAATACATCTATAGCCTTGACTTTACAAAGCAGCGCTATACACACAATTGTGTGTGTACCTGTTCTATTTTGCCTATAAGTTTGATCATTACTTTATATGTCTTTATATGTCTTATATTATGCAGAATCTAGATAAATGTCTACAAGGCTCTAGGTGCCCACTTAGTGAGTTGAGTAAATGAAGAAAAACCAAAAGAAACTACAGTACTATAACTGAAAAGAAACAACACAAGAAACAATTGAATGCATTACAACCTCTAGCAAAAAGACCATCATGCATCAATTTGCAGAAAATCACCTTTTTCTAACAACAACAGAAGTTACAGGAGTTAAAAGAAGAAAAAAAATAAAGCAAAATAAAACTAAAATGATCTCAAATATATAATTTTTAAAAAATCCACATCATGGAATACTATGCAGCCATAAGAAAAGAATGAACTTCTTTTTATACACATATGGAAAAAGTATAGAATATTATTATTATACAAGTAGTATAGCACAGAACAAACAGTACATAAATAGCTTTTGTGTGAAGGTTATTTTTGTGTGTCTTTACAAACACTAGACGAGTACTCAAGAAACTAATAAAAGTAGTTATGGGAGATGGGAGAATCAGGTGATTACAAGACTTCTTATCATATACCTTTCTAACTATTTTGATTCCTAAACAATGTGAATGTGTACCCTATTTAAAAATCTATTTTAAATATACATAAATTATATACATATCATATACAAACCTATTGAAATATATGTGTATATAGATACAGATACAGATATATGTATGTGAAACAGGGAGATATATATACACATACACTTATATATATATATATACTTTTTTTTTAATGAAAGTCAGACAAACTAGGAGACAAACAGAGTTGAAGATGCGAGATCTGAAGAGTTGTGGCACCCAGTCCACTTACTTGCATCAGGTCCCATCTCTCCTTCTCGCCTGTACAAATGGCTTTCTTGATGGTCCGGAGCTCACTCATTATAGCCTGTGCCTCATCTAGTTTGTAGTTGGTATGAGCACTTGACATCCTACGATCAATCCTGGTTATAAAGGAAAAATAAAAGTCATTCCATACAAGATCATAAATTACATTAAACAAACAAACGAAATCCCCAAAATGCCCATAGAAAAGCGAGACTGTGGGGGAAAAAAAAAAAGACAAAAAAACCTTCTTTCCTTGTGATACTTAAAAAAAAAAATGAGACTCGCCTGGGTAGATGGTTCCTTCATTCTGTGCATTTTATAAAAGTGAGAAAGTTCAAGTGAAGATTTTCACTTCCTCTGTTATTGATTAACAGTGAGGTAACCGGTTTGAGTGATTTCCCAAAATTTTAGACTCCCTAAGCATAGAACTATATCTTTCATGTTTAGCCCCAGTATTTAGATTAATGATCAAAAACTCTTATTGTGAGATCTGAACACAAGGAGAATATATGAAAAACAGCTGTCAAATTAATAAATAGAAACCTCATTAAATTAAAGTCAGAAGGCCAAAGGGGGGAACTCTTATACCCTATTGAACACAGCAGAACCCAACAAGAAGAAGAAAGACTTCCTCTTCTGGACTGACAAGAAACTCAGCCAATGAGACTGTCACACCTCAGCCAATAATAAGCCACTACATTTCAACCTCTCAATTCCTCCAAAGGAGTCTTTTACGATAGCTCTCCCAAATTCCAATTTCCGTCTAGAAAACAGTTTCTCCTACCTTGTTGCTGAGGGACTTGCTTGTGGCTTGCCATGGTTACAGACCCTGAATTGCAATCCCAAATAAACCCAATATTGCTGTAGAAAAAAACTGGCTGAGTATTTGTTTAAGGTTAACACTTTGGTGGCCTGTACAGGGATCCAAAGAAGACCCCCAGCAACTCTGAGGCTAGTGTGTAAACAGGTGCTGTACCCACAACAGAACCTACTGCACTCACTGCTTTTCTTGCCAACTCTGGAGTCTGAGGGTAAGTCTTTCTCCTGAATCCATGCTTTTGTCCTCTTTGCGTTTGAGGCTCTCCAGGCTTTGTGCAGGATCTACTTTAAGTCTTCATCCTTTTCTGGGTGAGGCCTTCATCTGAGAGTACTTGGGTAGAACTTCGGCCTGACTGTGTATCAGGCTGTTCATAGAACTGTGCTAGTCTTTGGTCCAATTCCTTTTGGAAATGGACTATTTCTATTGCAAGTGTGCCTGCCTTCTGTCTTACTTTCTGACTGTTTGTTAGAACTGTGCTGGTCCAGCCTTTGGCCTGACTCCCACGGGAGCAGACTGTTCTTTGGAACTGTGTTGATCAACCTTTTCTTCACCTTAATGAAATCAAAATGTTCTATCGGACTGGCTCGTATTAAGCCTTCAGGCTGTTTCAGCTGTTCAAGCTGTTTGAGTTTAAGTTGTTTAAGCTGTTTAGGCTGTTTGAGAATTATTCCTTTGCTCTAGAGAAAAACCTCTAAGAACCAGGATCCCAGTTATCTAAATAATTTAGATATTTAAAATATCTACAGGGACCCCAACCCAATTTTATAAGAAGAATTGGACAATATAGCCTTTAAGGCCTTAAAGCAGTTTGAAACACAACTGCCCTTGGACATCCCAATTATCAGATTCACTTTTTCTCTTTGTATGTGAAAAGGAAGGGAATGCCCTTGGGGTACTCATCCCAAAACATGGGGACGGACCATCATTGACCCATAGGGTATTACAGCCAGCAACTGTAATGCGGCATGGGGATACCCCCTTTCCCTTAGAGCCATTACTGCCACTGCCTTTTTGGTAGAAGCCACTAAGAAAATTGCTGTGGGATCCCCTTTAACCATTTCTATATTTCATGCAATAGAAGCGCTGAAGTTTTCCTCCTCACGTCTATGAAATCCTTTTGTTGACTGCTTCTTACATAACTCACACTGTAATAACCTTAACCCCTCCAAATTACCGCCAAGGTCCCTCATGACTACTTAATACTGAGAGATCACCTTCTAACTCTTTATGATGATCTGCAGGAAACGCCTCTGGGTAACACTGATTTCTCATAGTTTACTAATGGCTCTTATTTAAAAGTGACAACGGCAAGTATTGTGCTGGCCAGTATAATGGCATTGCAACTCCTTTTGATTTCATTGAGGTAGCTTTTACTTTTATCTCTGGCCACTTCTGCACAACAGGCTGAATTATGCCCTTTATAGAGGCTGGTACTTCAGCCAAGGGAAAACTGCCAATATTTATACTGACAGTAGATATGCTTTCAGAGTAGCTCATGATTTTAGAAGGTTGTGAAAGCAATGTGGTTCGTGACTGCCAGCAGAAATAAAATTACAAATGGCCCTTATGTTCAGGAATTACTGGATGCTATACTTTTATGCCGCTTTATCTATTATTAAGATCCCAGGATATTCTAAACTGGACTCTCTAGAAGCTAAGGAAATCACCTTGCTGACACTTCCACATAGAATGTAGCCCTTAAAGGAACCAACAGCAGACAAGCCTCTGCATGGTCCAAAAGAATACTCCCCCAAATGATAACTTAGAAAAAGTGACTAAAGAAGCCCAACAATTAACCTCAGAAAAATAAGATTGGAAATTCAACAAGTGCTGGTTTGAGAAAAAGAATAAGCTCTGGTTTGGACCAACCAGAGACTCTATAATCCCTATTCCTAACCACTATACATGCATTAAACTGTTGGTCTACTGACAAAATGACAGCATTCATGAATCACTGCTGGTGGGGAAATATTAACAGTGTCTCAAGAAGTGCCTATCTCACTTGTCCCACTTGTCCCAAATACAACCCAGGGAAGCCTCTACTCTCAGACATTTTAAACTGCCTAATGACCACACAAGGTTTGCCAAATGGATTTCATACAACTTCCCCTGTCTCACGAATATAAATATGTTTTAGCCATAGTTTGCATGTTTTCTCAAGACTGAAGCCTTCCCCTGCAGACTGGCTACTGCCTCTTCTGTGGCTAAAGTCCTTTTGGAAAGGATTATCCCTCTCTAGGGAACTCATCTAGAGCTTCATAGTGAACAAGGCACCTATTTTACTGGTCAAGTACTTGGACAAGTCTGCACTGTTTGGCTGGTTTTACAACACTTTCACTACGCTTAACACCCTCAGTCCTCTGGGTTAGCAGGATACACTAAGACTCAGTTGGCAAAATCCGAATACCTTGGTCAAAAGCATTGCTGTTGGTCCTTCTAAATCTCAGATCTACCCCCTACGGCACTCATAAATTCTCTCACTTTGAGACAGGCACAGGACACACAATGCATATGACTCTTGCCTATTTTGACCTACAGCTGTTAAAAGGAGATGTGCTCCAATACTGCAAAGGTCTCATTGTTTCTATTAAAAGTAACCATGCTTTGGTAGAGCAATCTTTTCACAGTGCACTCTAGGGAGACAAAGACCTTAGCATTACACCTTGAAACCTGGAGGTTTCATCTACTGGAAAAGATCTCCAGAAGGACTCTCTTCAACCTCTCTGGAAATGCCCCTATCGGGTACTGCCAAGTAACCCTTCTGCTGCAAAACTGCAGGGAATGGACTCTTGGATTCATGTATCACACCTACAGAAAGCACCAAACACTGGGGGCTGGCCCCGTGGCTTGGTGGTTAAGTGTGCGCGCTCCGATGCTGGTGGCCCGGGTTCGGATCCCGGGCGCGCACCGAGGCACCACTTCTCTGTCCATCCTGAGGCCGAGTCCCACATACAGCAACTAGAGGGATGTGCAGCTGTGACATGCAACTATCTACTGGGGCTTTGGGGGGAAAAAATAAATAAATAAAATCTTTAAAAAAAAAAAAAAGAAAATGTACTGCTTTAAAAAAAAAAAAAGAAAGAAAGCACCAAACACTGAATGAACCTGCACGTTATCGGGAGACCTGAAAGTAAAGATTTCCCGCAATTGAAGGAGACAACATCCAATGAGATAGCTTTCCCAAGGTGTCCAGACCAGGCCTGAAGTTTGTTTGCCAAACCTTTGATGGTGACAACGCTTCAAATAATCTCCAATGCCTATGATCTTGATGAAATACAGACTTTAGAAAAGTACATGAGAGTCGTCCCTCCTACCACTCCTTGCTACTCAAATGTGGCCTCAATAGGTTTCCAATCTGTGCACTTTCCCTCTGACATGATACCAAGGAAACGTCCTTCCTGGCATTGGGGACAAAAGCCTGCCGGAACCAGAGAAATCTGACTCTTGATCAATGATGTTTTCAGAGAAATCTTTTGATCAAAAGGGGAAAATGTCAAATTAATAAACAGAAATCTCATTAAATTGGAGTGAGGAGGCCAAAAGGTGGAGCTCTCATATCTTATGTGGAAAGCACACCCCAACAGGAAAAAGACACACTCTTCTTGACCAACCAATGAGAGACAGTCACAACTTAGCCAAGGAAAAGCCACTAAACCTGGAACTCTTTGTTTTCAACAGCCCTCCCATTTCCTCTTCTCTATAAAAGAGTTTCCTTTTCTTGCTGCTGGGGGTCTTGGAAGTGGTTCACCACGATTCCAGACCCTGAAATGCAATGCTGATCTTGAACCCAACTGGATAGAGAAATGAGTGGCTGTCTATCTGTTTAAGGTCAAGACAGCTGAAAGTAGTAAATTTTCAATAATGATGCATGGTGCAAAATTTGGAAAATACTGTATTTCCTCTACATATCTCTTTTATTTCCTTCTGATTCTAATTATCACTCTCTCCTAACCATCTCCTGAATTCTTCCCTTCAATCTAAATGCACACAGAAGTGACCTTCTTTTCTTTCTTCCTTCCTTGTCCCACAACCAAGAACAATGCTCTTTTTGTCTTCATCCCCATCTGCATGTTTTACTGTTATCTGAGGAGTGCTGGGGTTTTCCCACCAGCTGTACCTTATGTGCTATGTTAATGGTATACTATTGGTATAAATCTAAACGTGAACAACCCCATTCTCTTCTGAAACTACTAAATGTCCTCGGATGGAAAAGGCTAACTCCAATACCTAATACTGCCTCATCCTGGTATCAAATGCTCAGGAGAGTGTAGTCACCCTTATTTAAGGAGACCTATGGTTTAACTTCATTCATACCATATCAATAGGGAAGAAGTTCATCAAGCAATTAAAAGGCTTGAAGCAAAGAGGCTTACCTGGTAGCTAAGAAAGTACCTCATGGAAAGTGGTTGCTGGAACACTTAGTGAACACCCCTTTCTGTGATTTGAATAGCAGTAATAAGAAACAAGCTTTCTTAAAACACAATGTAACACAATGTGTAGAAGAGAAGTAAATGTTATAGGGGAATTAATGAGAAGGCCCCAGGGCCTATTTATAGAGACCTGCCCAAGGTCCTCGGAGTCCAGCCTTCACCCAGAGGGTCCCAGTGTCCAAGAAGGAAGTGAACCATGTGACGGCTCCCAGTGGGCAGGAGCAGTGACATCAGCCACTCCACATGGCACCCGAGCCCAGTCCCTTCATTCTGGGCTGAGGATGTGTCTGGGCTGAGGACCGAGCAGGGAACAAAGCAAAGTCCTTGTCCTCGTGCAGCGTTATGCTAGTCAAGGAGACAGACAACAAAAAACAAATCCTCAGGTCAGGCAGTGACGGGTGTTTTACGGAAAACAAAGTCAGGTTCAGGGATAGAGGGTGATGGAGGGGGCTCCTTGTCAGCTACAGTGGTTAAGCAAGGATCTTGATGTCATTTGTTCAGAGAAGCACAGAAGGGAAGGAACAGGCATGCAAGGACTTGGGGGAAAGAGTGTTCCAGGCCCGGGGAGCTGCAAGTTCCAGTGCGGAGAGCCAGCAGGGTGGCTGGGGTTGTCGTAGGTGACTGAGGGTGAGACTGGGGGAAACGAGGTCAGGATAGGGCCACCTCATCTAGAGTCGAGTCTGTATTCTAAGTGAGAGAGAACCACAGGGGACCACAAGCAGGAGTCATTTTAAAAGAATCCCGTGGCTAAGTGGGGGAATGGTGAGCCATAGCAGCACCTCACCCAAGCGGTTGTGGCGGAAGCTGTGAGGACAGAACAGGTGCCAGGGTGGAAACAGCACACTGGGAACAACGGACGGTAAGAAGGCGGTCAGGACAGTGCTCCCCCAAGGCGTCTTGGCCATCACACCAGCACTCAGGGACATTACAGGTGTGATGACGGAAGAAGGCTTCGATGGCACAGAGCCTGGGAAACTCAGGGTGAAGCAATGTTACCTGAGCTTCCTGGATGCAGCACAACTCGGAATCTAACCCGAGGAACTCTCCAGATCTCCAGAGATCTAGAATAACTAGAGAGGGAAATCCCTCCCTACCCGTGGGCACACTTAGCACGTTCTTATGCATCAGCCATTCAGGAAATTGCATACTTCCTAGCTCTGAGTCCTCCCCCTTTGCCCCTGGATGCTAGTAACAAGTTACACTCAGATAATTTTTCAAAGCAAGCTTCAGAAACTTTAGGGCAGCAGAGCCAACGAGCTCTCACTGGAAAAGGATAGCCCAGTTTATCTGGAGACTTTAATTACTTGCAAATGTTGCCTCATTTATTAACATTTCATCAAGTATTTAATACATTTTATAAGTATTCTGAAGGGTTTTATAAAAGGCCTCAAGAGAAATATAAGTTAAAACTACACTGAGAAATTTCTACAAAACCGGCAAAAACACTAAAGTTTGACTTTCTGTTGGCAAACTTGTGGGAAACAGGAACACTCGTATTAGTGATGGAAAGGCAAAATAGTGCAATCTCTAGAGAGGAGAACTTGGCAATATCTATTAATAAAACAAATGCATTTACCATTTGGCCTAGAAATTCCTCTTTCTCAAACTGATCTTGAAAGATATATATAAAAGTTTAGGTAGAAAGCTGATGGGAAATGTTGTAAATGGATGCAGCAGGCTGACAATACCGGAACTCACTGATAATCATCACACCAATAAAAGAGATCAGAGAGAATATGCATCCTGATGGAAGTAACACCACCAACTACAAAATATACCTACTGAAAAAAAAAAGGGAAAAGAAAAAAGAATTTAACCTGAATCAGCTCAAGCCTGTTGAACTAATTACACCAGTTTGCACACATGACACATATGAATGTTAAACAACACTATAAAGATTCATGGTAAAATCTAGTCTGAGGGAAATTTTATAGGACAAGCAAATTAATTTCTTCAACAACTTGTTATAAACAAAAGAGAGCGAGGAAGGGACCGGCATGCAGTCACGTGTTGCTTAATGATGAGAATGTGTACTGAGAAATGCGCTGTTAGGCAATTTTGTCATCATGAGAACATCAGAGTGTACTTACACAAACCTAGACAATCTAGCATACTACACACCTAGGCTATATGCTACTAATCTTTTGGGACCACCATTATTTTTATGCACCATCATTGACCGGAATGTCATTATGAGGTGCAAGACTGTACATTAAGAGGCATATCAATCAAATACAATATGTGGACCTTATTTGAACCAAAATTCAAACAAACCAAGGAAGTGTGAGACTCATTGGAGAGATGTTATTAAGGAATTACTATCAACTGCAGTAAGGGTAAAGTCATCCATAATTTTAGATGTATTTATGGACTAAATATGATTTCAGATTTCCTACAAAACAAGGCAGTGGCAGCAGGGGAAATGTGGAGGAGTAACAGACAAAACAAAACTGGCAACTGTGTTATGTAGTTAATTGTTGAGGTTGGGTGAAGGATAAAAGAAGGTTTCATTTTATTATTCTCTCTACTTCTGTATATGTTTGACATTTTCCATCATTAAAAATTTATAAATTTTTATAAATAAACACATACACATATATGACAGAAACATAAGAACACATATATATACACACACACACATATATGTATTCTATTATTAACCCAGAGAACATTCTCATGGCCAGGTTCCCTCTAGAAAAACTTAGAACACACAGAGAATTTTTTTATGTACAGAAAATTCTTTTTTTCCTCACTTAGACTCAAGCAAAATGACTGATCCATTTGCTAATTAGGAAAGCTCACCAAGATAAACAAGTTAAACTGAAAACGTTATAGGAGACTACACATCTGATAAGGTGCTCTGAAAAAAAATATCCTGGATAATCTGAGAAATGACAACAGCAGAGAAATTTCTGGAGGAAAATCTGGGGCCTTTGCCTTCAATTGATGCTAGTAATAAAATGAGAGAGGCTTGTTTATACTTAACAGCTCATGTATTACCTGTGCTTATAGTTAGGATTTTATAGTAGGGGTGGGGTAATCACATTATCAATGCTGAAAATGTTTTCTAAATTTCTAAAATAATATAAACCTGCATGATTCAATCCAACCATGAAAGCCCTATCTTCAATAACAGAAAAATGAGGCTGGTTTCATTTCATAGCCTGTTTAAATCAGAGGCAGGATATCAGATTATTTTTCACTTACAAAGATTTTAAGCATGGCAAGAGTGTTCATGTTTTCTCTCCTTCCTGTGAGGTTGTGTCACAGAATATAGTGAACACGTACAGTGACAACACAGTAGCTGATTACATGCTGACTCTCAGGGCAGCTCTGTCAGGAAAGCTGACTTGCCCCTTGACAAAGCTCACCGCTGGAGTGGGTACGCCAGGACCACGGCCAGATCCGGAATCTCAGCCCTTGCCACTCCTTGGCCTCCTCCAGGGAGGTCAAGTGTCACCACAGGCTCTGGTTGAGAGTAAGGATTGTCCCTGAGGAGGGGGCATGTTTACCATCACTGCTCTCACACATGGGCTCTTGCTAAGGAAAGTAGAAAGGAAATACAAACAGCACTGACCCTTCTCTTTGCAGGAGCACAACGTATACTCCACCCTGGCTGCAGGTGTAAAGTTACAGCTCTCCCTGTATTGCATCTGCTTTTCATTCAATGAATCTGGAGAAACTAAGGCTGCCTTTTTCTATTCTTGAAATTACTTTAAGAGATGAATTTACTTTTGAGCAACACAAAGAGGAAGGGGTTTTCTCAGTCACTTGAGCACCTAACACATTTTATTTGCTAGAGTGTTCCATCTTAAGCTGACACTGCAATATAACTTTTGCCTTCACATACAGAAAAAGGAGATGGCCAGAGTGATGAAGTCCAGGCAAAGGATGAGGCGCTGAGCCTAGTAATCCCATTACAAAAACCAGATCCCTCTGAGGCTCTGTGGTCCTGTGCGGCCTCAGAGTGTTCCTGAATCACCCTGAACCAGAGCTTGTACAAGTGAAAATTAAATTAACTGCAAGCTTTAGTCCCCAGGATCCCTAGCATTAAGAGTACATATTACCTAGAGAAACTGAAGTCTGGATTTTCCTTGATAATGAGAAAAAGCTACGGTTTAGCCAAAGGAAAGAAGGAAATGAAACTGCAATTCAACTAAATAGTCCTAGCAACTTTTGAAGACCTTTCAAATTAAATTATTTGTTTCTGTTTTATTTCTTATACAGCCCTTTAGCAGAAATGACATAGAATGATGTGGCCACAGTACACAGCGAAGCACCCAGCAGGTACATGAGTATCTGCAGCTGGCTGGGCTATACAGGATACAATTACACAACATGTATTGGTACACTGAGAAGCACTGTAGCAAATGGACAAAATGAGCAACGAAACTGGTAGCTGATACTGAAAAAGAAGATTGATTTGCTTAAGATAAAATTTTTTTAAATGCTGTGCTAACTAGGGCTAATTAAAGGACACCTACTATAGATCCAAATTGCAAAAGAATGCACACAAACACATCGCTGGGTAACAGTAGGAAAAGAAATAACTGGACAATAAGGTTATAAGACTTCAGACCACGAGGGCAGAGTAGGAGACCTTAGCCACCATCCCCCAACAAGGGTCAACAACTAGACGGTTATCTATGAAAAAAACAGCTCTGAAAGAGCTCAGAACTCCACTTACTAAACCTCACCAACACAGTGGAACAAAAATGCTGAGAATAACCGCACAAAAAGGGAAGGAAGAACAGCCTCGTTTAACCTGCATCATTCCATTCCCCAGCCAGCACTGCTCAGTGCCAAGAGGGACTGCCAACTAGAAAAAGTTCCTCTCACTGGGAAAGGGAGAGTGGGGTGAGAGGCCAGCCTCCCCAGTCTTTTCAGGCACCACAGGAAGGATCTGGTTTAGTTTCAGCCCATGGAGAGACTGACACAGCTGAGACATATACAGATTGCTAGGAACAAAGAAGAGCAGGAGCTGCCATTAGCAGCAAGAGCGACCGTGGTTCCCAGCAATCTGCTTTGCAGAGGACCCCGCAGCTTCTGTCACTGAAGAAACAGTCTGCCTAGCTGCCACAGATCCCCTGCAGATTTCACCAGCTTTCACTCAACAGATATTTGCTTTCACTAATGTTAGCTGATCCCTCCCAGAAGAGCCTGGGATCTGCACCAGCAGCCAGCCCAGGCTTCTGCATCTGCATAAGACACTATGCTCGACCCCCATGTGTGATGCCCACTTGGGGCTAGCCACTCCAGTTATGCATGTGCACGCCACCAGCCTGAATCCTGTCACCGGCATCCACAGCAGTGCACTGGGGAGAGTCTGTGCAACCACAGGGGAGCACACTGACAGCTGATACAATGCAGCTGCTTGTGGGCCTGAATTCAGCCCTCTCTCCTGTCACTGGCCTACGTCACTGTGCTCAGCTACAGCTAGCCTCTCCAGCTGTGCACCTGCATGCCTGTCACAGGTCTTCCCTGCCATGCAGCCTTGGAAAGAACCAGCAGCCACAGTAGTGCACACTGACAGCCAGGGCCTCCACAGCTGCCACTGAGCCCAAAATTGGCCCTTGCCCTTATAGGCTTCCCTGGCCCCCACCCCTACACACGTGTCTGCAATGGCCCCTGAATTACACAACCACCTGCAGCTGGCCCCAAAGCTGAGTGTGTGCAAACCACCAGCTCTAGTCACCACTGCTGCCTGCCCTAATCCCTAACTACTGTACTAGAGCATCTGCTGAGGACCCCCACGGCCACTGAGCCACTAGAGGACACCGACAGTGCTCACCAGGGACCACACAGTTCTTGATGCTGTGAACCTGAACGGCCTGAGTTAATGAATCACCACACCCTCGCTGGATCTAGTCCAGGCACATGCCACCGCAACTGGTGCCCTGCACCACTAAATCAAGGGTCACACCATTCTCCAGCATGCTGTGAAGCACACACCACATTCACAGGTGAAGGTCTTTCCTTACTGAAGTTAGCCCACAAAGTTTGGAAGAGGTGACCTGTTCTTCAAATGCAAAGACACCTACACAAGACTACAAGAATCAGGAAGAATCAAGGAAACATGATTCCACCAAAATAATACAGTAAACCTCCAGTAACTGGCCCCAAAGAAATAAAGATTCACTTTTTTTTGCCCCCAAGTATATGACAAGTTATTTAAAAAATAAAAGTAAAAGAAATGAAGATCCAGGAACTGCTCAATAAAGAATTCAAAACAGTTGTTCTAAAGATGCTCCAAGAACTATAAGACAGTCAAACAATTTAACGGTATCAGGTAAACAGTACAAGAACAAAATGAGAACTTAGTTCAACACAGAGATAGGGAAGAAAAAAAAAAAACAGAAATTCTGGAGCTGAAGAATACAAAGACTAAAGAATTCAACAGAGAGCTTCACCATCAGATTTGACCTAGCAGAAGAAAAGATCAATGACCTCCAAGACAATCTTTCGAAATTATCCAATAAGAGGAGCAAAAAGAATGAAAAGGAATGAAGAAAGCCTACAGGACCAGTGGGACACCAATAAGAGAAATAATGTACACCTCCTTGAAGTCTCAGAAGGAGAAGAGAGAAAAGAAAGGGTGTGAAAAGCTCATTTGAAGGAATAACAACTGAGAACTTCCCAAACCTAGGGACAGATTTGGACATCAAAGTTCTTAAAGCTAATAGGTCACTCCAAAATTTGAATCCAAAACAATCTTTTCCTAGACACATTATAATAAAACTGTCTAAAATCAAAGACAGAGAATTTTAAAGGACCAACAGAAAAAAAAATTCTCTCATACAAGGAAAAACCTATAAGGCTATAAGATGACTTCTCAACAGACACCTTGCAGACAAGGAGAGAATAGGATGATATATCTAAAATACTGAAAGAATAACACTGGTAAGCAAGAATACTTTACCCAGAAAAGCTGTCCTTCAGAATTAAAGATGAAATAAAGACATTTCCTAATAAACAAAAGCTGAGAAAGTTCATAACCACTAACCTGTCTTACAAGAAATACTGAAAGGAGTTCTTTGAATTGAAACAAAAGGATAAAGATTAGTAACAAGAAAACATATCAAAATAAACAACATGCTGGTAAAGGTATGTATACATATATTCAGTCGCAGAAACTCTAACTGTAAATGGAGGTGTGTTAATCACATAATTCTACTACAAAGGTTGAAGCACAAAAGAATTGAAAATATCAATAGCTACAAGAATTTTTTAATAGATAGCCAACATAAAAATGTGTGAAGTGTGACATGAAACACATCAAAACAGTAGAAAGGGAATAAAGGGTTGAGTTTTATATGTGATCAAAGTTGTGATCAGCTTAAGAAAGACTGTTATATCCATAAGATGTTTCAAGTAACCCTCAGAGAAACCACAAAACAAAAATCTACAGTAGATACAATGTAAGAAGAAGGAAATCAGAGTATACAATGAAAATCATCAGTTCACAAAGAAAGACAGCAAGAGAGAGAAAAGAAGGAAGGGAACTTATAAAACAATCAGAAAAGAATTAACAAGATGTCAGTAGTAAGCCCTTATATATTAGTTACTTTAAATGTAAATGGAATAAATGCTCCAATCAACAGGTACAGAGTAACTAAGCAGAAAAAAGATACAACTATATGTTGCCTACAAGAGACTGTCTTAGATTCAAAGACACACTGAGGCTCAAAGTGAAGGAACGAAAAAGATATTCCATGCTTGTGGAAACCAAAAGAGAGCAGAATTAGCTATACTTATATCAGACAAAATGGACTTTAAGTCAAAACAGTAACAAGAATCAAAGAAGGTCATAATATAATTATAAAAGGGTCAATTCATCAAGAAGACATAACAATACATACACATTCAACATCAGAGCACCTAACTATATTAAGCAAATACTAACAGATCTAAAGAGGGTAATATACAACAATCCAACAACAGTAGAGAACTTTAATATCCCTACTTTAACAATAGATAGACCATACAAACAAAAAATCAACATGGAAATATTTCACTTGAACTGTACTTTACACAAAGTGGACCTACCAGACATATACAGAACATTCCATCCAACAACAGTAAAATACACACTCTTCTCAACTGCACATGGAACATTCTCCAGGGCAGATCATAGGTTAGGTCATAAAACTATTCTAAGAAATGTTAAAAGACTGAAATTACATCCAGTATCTTTTCCAACCACAAGTATAAAACTAGAAATTGATGAAAGAAGGAAAACTGGAAAATTCACTAATATGTGGAAATTAAACAACACACAGATGAGAACAAAAAGGAAATCAAAAAATATCTTGAAACAAATGAAAATGTAAACAACATACCAAAACTGATGGGATGCAGCAAAAACAGTTCTATGAGGGAAGTTTATAGCAATATATGTCTATTTTGAGAAAAAGAAAAAAATCTCAAATAAGAAACCTAACTTTACACCTCAAGGAAATAGAAAAAGAAGAAAAAACTAAGCCCAAACTTAGCAGAAAGCAGGAAATAACAAAGAGCAGAGCAGAAGTAAGTAAAACAGAGACCAGGGAAACAACAGTCAAGATCAACAAAACTAAGAGCTGGTTTCTGAAAAGATAAACAAAATTGACAAATTGTTAGGTAGGCTTATCAGGAGAAAAAGAGGGAAGATTCAAATAAATAAAATTAAAAAAGAGATTACAAGTGATAACACAGAAATACAAATGATCATAAGGGGCTACTAACAATTATATGCTAACAAATTGGACAACATACGAGAAATGGATAAATTCCTAGAAATATCAACCCACCAATCATACGGAAACAGAAAATCAGGACAGACCAATAATAATAAAGAGACTGAATCAGTAATCCAAACTTCCCAATAAAGAAAAGCTCAGGACCAGATGGCTTCACTGGTAAATTATACCAAACATTTAAAAATGAATTTACACCAATCCTTCTCAAACTCAAAGAAAGCTACTAACCAATATCCCTGATGAACAGAGATTGAAAAATTCTCCACAATACCCCAGCAAGCTGAATTCAACAGCACATTGAAAGAATCATACACATACATTGATCAAGTGGGATTTACACCTGGAAGGTAATGATGGTTCAAAATCACCAATCAATGTGATACATCACATTAATACAATGAAAGACAAAAATTATATAACCAGCTTAATAGATGCAGAAAAAGCATTTGACAAAATTCAACATCCTTTCATGATAAATTCTCTCAACAAATTGGTTATAGAAAGAATATACCTCAACATAACAAAGGTTATATACAACAAGCCCACAGCAAATATCATACTCAATGGTGAAAAGCTGAAAGCTTTCCCTCAGAGATTAGGAACAAGACAAGGATGTCCACTCTTGCCATTTTATTCAACATAGTAAAGGAAGTTCTAGCCATTAGACAGAGGGATTAGGCAGGAAAAAGAAATAAAAGGCATTCAAACTACAAATAAGAAGTAATATTGTCTCTGTTTGCACATGACATGATCCTGTTTATTAAAAACCCTACAGACTCCACCAAAAAACTTAGTCCTAATAAACAAATTCAGCAAACCTGCAGGATACAATATCAACATACAAAAATCAGCTGGGATTCTGTATACCCCAGTGAAATATCTGAAAGAGAAATAAAGAAGATAATCCCATTGACAACAGCATCAAAAACAAGAAAATACTTAAAATAAATTAACCAAGGAAGTGAAAGATCTATACACTGAAACCTAGTGTATAGTGAAACCTAATATCAAAATTACACAATAATGAAAGAAACTGAAGACATACAACAAATGTAAAGATTTCTTGTGTTCATGGATTGGAAGAGACAATACTGTTAAAATGTCCCTACTACCCAAAGCCACTGCTATCAAAATTCCTATTTTTGCAATAGGAATTGGAAATTCCTATCAAAATTCCAACAGCATTTTTCACAGAATTAGAAAAAACAAACCAATTATTTGTAATAAACAACAAAATATCTTGTATAGTGTAAGCAGTACTGGGAAGGAATAAAGTTGGAGGCATCACACTTTCTGATTTTAAACTATATTACAAAGCTATAGTTATCAAAACAGTATGGCACTGCCTAAAAAGAAACACATAGACTAATGGAGCAAAATTGAGAGCCCAGAAATAAACCCATGCACATATTCTCAACTAATATTTGACAAGGGAGCCAAGAACACTCAATGAGAAAAGGGCAGTCTCTTCAATAAATGGTTTTGGGAAAACTGGATATTCACATGCAAAAGAAGGAAACTGGACCCCAAACTTACCCCACTCACAAAAATTAACTTGAAATGGATCAATGATTTAAATATAATACCTGAAACTATAAGTCTCCTGGAAAAAAACAAGGAATAAAAGTTCACTGACATCAGTCTTAGCAGTAATTTTTTTGGATATGACACCAAAAGCACAGAAATAAAAGCAAAACTTAACGTGTGATTATATCAAAATAAAAAGCTTCTGCACAGCAAAAAAAAATCAACGAAGTGAAAAGACAACCTACAGAATGGCAGAAAATATTTGCAAACTGTCTATAATTTAAGTCATTAATATCCAAAATAGAGAAAGAATTAATACAACTAAATAGAAAATAACAAACAATCCAATTAAAAAGTAGAGGAGGGGCCAGCCCGGTGGCCTAGTGGCTAAGTCCGGCATGTTCCACTTCGGCAGCCTGGGTTTGTGGGTTCAGATCCTGGATGCAGATCTACACCACTCATCAGCCATGCTGTGGTAGCAACCCATGTATAAACTAGAGGAAGAGTGACACGGATGTTAGCTCAGGGCTAATTTTCCTCAAACAAAAAAAAGAGGAAGATTGGCAAGAGATGTTAGCTCAGGGCTAATCTTCCTCAGCCAAAAAATAAAAAACTGGGCAGAGGAACTGAACAGATATTTTTCCAAAGAAGACATACAGACAGCTAACATACACATGAAAAAAAGCTCCACATCACTAATAACAGGGAAATGCAAATCAATATCATAATAAGATATCACCTCACCCATGTCAGAAGGGCTATTATCAACAAGAGAAAAGACATGTGTTGGCTAGGGTGTGGAGAAAAGGGAACTCTTGCGCACTATTGGTAAGATCTAACACAACCTATGGAAAACAGTATGAAGGCTCCTCAAGAAATTAAAAATAGAAATACCATGTGTTCCAGCAATCCCACTTCTGGGTATATATCCAAAGAAAATGAAACCACTATCTCAAATGATACACACTCCTATGTTCACTGCAGCATTATTCACACTAGGCAAGTCATGGAAACAACCTAAGGATTCATTGACAGATGAACGGATAAAGAAAATGTGATACATAACACACACACAGAATGAGATATTATTAAGTCATTAAAAAAAGAAGGAAATCCTGCCATTTGCAACAACATAGATGGACTTTGAGGGCAAAGTGAAATAAGGCAGACAGAAAAGACAAATACTGTATGATCTCATTTATATGTGGAATCTAAAAACATGGAACTCTTAGAAACAGACAGTAGAATGTTAGTTGCCAAGGGCTGAGGGGGGAGGAAATGCAGAAATATTGGTCAAAGTGTACAAACTTACAGGTATAAGATGAATAAGTTCCAGAGATTTAATGCACAGCATGGTGAATGTAGTTAGCCATACTATATTTTATAGTCACGTGTTGCTTAACGACAGGGACACAGTCTGAGAAATGTGTCGTTAGGCAATTTCATCACTGTGCAAACATAATAGAGTGTACTTCCACAAATCTAGATAGCATAGCCTACTAGGCTATATCTAGGCTATATGGTACTAATCTTACGGAATCACTGTGATATATGAGGACTGTCGTTTACTAATACCCCAAAATATGGTGCATGACCCTACTTGAAACTTGCTAGGAGAATAGAGCTTTAATATTTTCACCATAACAAGAGCAACAATGAAATGGTAATTATGTAAGATAAAGAATGTGTTAACTAACATTATACACATGTATCAAATCATTACATTGTATACCTTAAACATACACAATGTTATGTGTCAATTGTATCTCAGTAAAGTTGGGGATAAAACATGGAGGTCAATGACAGGAAAACACCTCTCCCTTGAGAAATTAGTAAATTAAGCCATATAAAATTTTTTTTAAAAAAGTTAAAAGACTTCAGCTCACACCAAACATGTTAATAGGTTTACCAAAACCCACTAGGGCAGGAACCTAAAGGAGTTATAGCAGTGTTTGTGAAACAAATTATCTTTGAACCACTCTAGCATCAGGTCCAGAAAGCCAAACCTCTCTAGACAGGACTCAGCTCACCTGCCTTTTGTGTTTCTTCTGGTGCCTACATGTCTTAAAAAAAAAAAAAACAGACAAGTGACTCATCAACCCAATCAATCCTAGAGGATTAAGAAAGTAAACCTCAACCTAGTGTTAAACAAGAGGGCTTAAAATGCAAATGCTGGGTAATTACCCGTTATATAAGGCTGAAATAATATGTTTGTTGAAAGTCACATACACTTTTTACCACATTATAAAGAGCAGTACTTCAGTCACATCTGACACACTGCTTTTGAGTCTATATACTGGATGTAAAGAGTTGTAATGCTGATATCTTCATCAATAATAGTAACTATATATATTCTTACTGTTAACTGAAGGCTGACTATATACCAAGTGCTGATGCTGCCCTTTGGACAAGTGAGCACAATGATCACCATTTACAAACAGATAAGAAAACTAGACACAGAAAATGTGAAACATGTGCCCAACTTCAGGAAGTGAAGACAGGCTCCAAATCAAGAATGACTCAATCCAACATGTATACAATTAATTTTTTCCAGAAAACTAATTCTTTCAGACTAATAATGTTATCATTTGTAAAACAACTTTTGCTCATTACATTTGAAGACTTTAATATAGCTCACAAATCATAAGAAATTCATCCCCAAACTCTTAGTATAAAAATGACAACAGGAGAAAGACCTTTATACCAGACTGTCCAACAGCTCATTCTGTAATAATGGAAATGTTCTATTACCTGAGCTGCCCAGTGCAGTGACCACTAGCCCAGTGGTTCTCAAGTAGGGGCAAATGTGCCCACCCAGGAGATATGTCGGTACTGGGAGACACTTTTGGTTGTCACAAATGGAAAGGTACTACTGGCATCTAGTGGTCAGACGCCAAAGATGCTGCCAAAGGTCCTACAATGCACAGGACAACCTCCAAAAAATATCAGAGGACAGGTGAAAATGTGAATTGTATTGAGGTGAAGAAAACCTGAACTGACCATACGTGGCTACTGAGCACTTGAGATGCAGCTAATGAGAATGGAGAAGTTAATTTTAGAATTTATTAAATTTTAATTATGTTAAACTTTAATTTTAAAATGATTATGCAAGTTGATTTACACATATGTAAATTATGGAACTATACAGAATGGGCATAAATATAAAAATTAGGATCTTGTTTCCCAAGTATTTACATTTAAAGAACTGAGTATCCTCAAGGAAAAGAGAGATTCTGATGCGTAGGACTGGGAAACAGTGAGCATAAATGAAAGCACAGAAGCAGACACCCCCAAGAAGCTTTAGGACACATGTTCAGGCACCAAACAGGTCAGCACAAAAGGAAATCAGCACAGGGAAGATCCCCCTTCTGGAATTGCAGGCCACTCACTCTTGCAGGGTCTCCACCCCCTTTTCTTTGTACTGCAGTTCTTGCTTCATCTGGGTCAGCTCTCGTTTTAATCTGGAAAGCTAAAGACACATTATATGTGTTTGTTCTTTCAAAAAACAGAAGCTGTGAAAAAGTTGTTAGCATTGTTACCTAAGTTTCTCATTAGTTTGCAATTCACTTGATAATCTATTCTCTCCATAAACTCTCCAGGGAGAGGCATATAAAACAGCCATCCTAGAAGAATTGCCTTGCTTAGATACAAAAATTCTGGATCACTAATAGATTCCTACCCACACAGAACTAGCAACTATTTTCTTTTTCAAGGCATTGATTTACACATTACAATTAGCACACTTTGTAACACTGTTTTCATCTTCCCCACTACTTCCTACTCATAGATTCCCCCATATGAAACACTGTTGCTGAAAGCTAAGTCACCAACTATAAGAAACCCCATCATTTGGAATGCTTACTGAATAGATTCTGGGATATGCTCCACGGCTGTGCTAAAACTCAAGAGATGGATCTGGAAGCTCACACCTGTAAACCAACTCCCCAGGCATTTTTCTCAGGTGCAGAATTTGAGAATCACTGCACCAAAAGATACACTCTGTTTGAGACAATGAGACATCAGAACAGGAGGATTCACTTCCAAGATGTCTCCTGCACTTTGCTGAAAATGCAACAAAATTATCCCCCTTCCCAAACAACCAAGACAAGCGGCTCAAGGCATAAAACAAGGTGGCACAGAAAGAATTCTGGCACCACCGGAAGGAGCATCGGAACATTCTGGTCAAATGCCACTACAAAAAAGTTTTCTCTAGAAATACCGCAACCAGGGCAGTATAGGTTACTATATGCTAAAGCTGCCGAGCATTAAGGCTGCCATTCCGCTAACATAAGGAAGCAGCCCTTGAGATTGAGCCCTGACATCACCAATTCTTCCAAAAGAAGGGTGAATCTAGCTGCAATGAACACTCAAACGGATATACGCAAGTCTGCGAGATGAGCTAAGGTGTTAACATGAAACTTTTTTGTTCCTATTAAAAGAATTAAATGAACTATGATAAGTGATATTACATGAAAAACATACATGGTGCCTCTAGCTGTGAAAGTACTCATTTTACTTACCCTATCCCGATGACTTGCTATTTCCGCTTTAATTTGGAGCGGGTTGTACTTAGTATTTGTTGAATATCCAGAAAAGGCTAGACAGAAAGAAAATATTTTGTTTTATAATCGATCCTTTAAAATAAATAAATGCATATAGATAATAACTTCAGATTCACCTAATTAAATAACTAATTTCTAGTTGCAGACATACATGCTAGCATTAGCACTGGCAACTACAGGATTAACATTTCACAGCCTCAAATTTTCTTAATGGTTGATTTTTGCATGAAGCTTTGTTTGCAGATGACATGACCCTTTATTATAAAATCTAAAATAATAGATTAAAAAATAACTCCAGGAACTAAGGTTGCTGGATACAATGTTAACATACAAAAGTCAATTGCTTTCCTATGCCAGCAATAAACAAGCAGAACACAGAATTAAAACACATTACCATTTACATAACAACCCAAAAAATAAAATAGGTAAAAATTTAATAAAACTTGTACAAAATCTACACAAGGAAAATTACCAAACTCTGAAGAATGGAAACAAAGAAGAACTAAATACACGGAGAGAGAGTCCATGTTCATGGACAGGAAGACTCAATATTCTCAAGTTTTCAGTTTTTCCCAACCTGATCCACAGTTTCAAAACAATGCTAATCAACATACCAGCAACTTATTTTGTGGACATCAACAAATTGATTCTAAAGTTTATATTACAGGGCAAAACATCTGAAATAGTTACAATTTTGGAGAAGAAGAACAAAGTTGAAGGACTAACATTACCAGACTTGAAAACTTACTATAAAACTACAGTAATCAAGATACTGTGGTATTGACAAAATAACAGACAAATAGATCAATGGAACACAAGAGAGATTCCAGAAACAGACCCCCATAAATAGAGGCTTAGTAAACATTTGGTACTGCCCAAAATGTCCATGGAATCATTTGGTCCACAATGAAAGGTGCTTGAAATTTGGTCTTATCAAAAATGTCCACGGAGTGAGTGACATCAGCATCATGATGGAGTCAGTTGTTCTCTTTGTCTCTCCCCTCCCTCTAATTTACAACTAAATGGACATTCATTAACCAGCAGAGAATTTCCTGCAGAGCACAACAGGACATCTGAGAGATCCACGTAGCCATACATCTGTGGGTGCATGGATTGGATCCCAGGGAGGCAGTGAAATCAGATGAGTGTACCCCTTCCTCTCCCTGGCGGCAGCGAGCCAGGTCATGGATCCTCACACAGCAGCTGGCATGACTGTAAGAGGAAGTGGGGGCATCCCAGCCTTGGCAAACACTTTCAGAGTGGTGCCCAGCCTGTGGGAGCACCCATCATGCTGCTGTATCTCCACCCATGGGAACACTTGCCACCAAGTGGCAGTGGCTCAGCCCCCACAAAGGTCCACCTGCAGAGTGCAGCACAGATGTGAAGGCACCCTGCCAGCTCAGAAGGAACCTCCCACCCATGGAGCACAGCTGCCCATGGGTGCCACCAGTGGCAGCTCAGCCCCTACAAGGATGCCCACCTGCCAAGCACAGCACAGACAAGAAAGCACCCGACCCACTCAGGAGGCACCCTGCCCATGTGGCACAGCAGCCCAGGGAACCACCACGTGACAGCTCAGCCCCCGTGTAGGTGCTCCTCCCTCCTAGTGCAGCAGCTCAGCTGCTCTCCTGATGAGCTGCAGCAGCCCCACTTGCATAAGAGCAATCCACCCACCAAGCAGAGGCACCATCTCCAATGCACAATGCACCTGCCCAGCAAACACACTGCCCATGTAAACACAACTAGAGAGCAGCTGCTGCCAGCCTGTGCAAACAAAGCATCCCTACCCGCACAACATCCAGCAGACAGGACAAGGTCAGAAACACAGCTCCTGGCCCACTCAATGGTGGCAGGTGGAATCTGAGACAAGATACTACCACAAATGAGGCAGCAAATGAATCAGTTCATCAAACATGATGAAGAGCTATAGTAAACACTTCAGAGCAGAAGGAAAATGACAAGCCTCCAGAAACCAATCCTGAAGTCACAGAAATTTACCATCTAAATCACAGAGAATTTAAATGAGTCATCATGAACTCAATGAACTATGAGAAAACTCAGAAAGACAGTTCAATGAGCTCAGAAGGAAGTCTTCACCAAACAGATTAAAGGTCTAACAAAACCCAAACAGAAGTTCTAGATATGAAGAACACAATTAATGAGATAAAAAATAATCTAGAAACCATAAAAAACAGAACCGATGTTATGAAGAGAGAATTAGTTAATTAGAGAACAGAAATAGGAGGAGAGAGAACTAAGACTCTTAAAAAAGAAGAAATTCTTCAGGAAATGCCCGAATCAATTAGGAAAAGTAATATAAGGACCATAGGTATGCCAGAGGGAGAAGAAGGGAAGGAAGGAGCAGAGAGCTTGTTCAAAAAATGGCCGAGAACTTCCCAAACCTGGAGAAGAAACTGGACTTACAAGTACATTAGAACTCCTAACTACAGCAGTGCTAAAAGACCTTCTCCACTGCATATAACAGTAAAACTGGCAAAAGTCAATGGCAAAGAAAAAATATTAAGGGTGGCAAGGCAGAAGAAAACAAGCTACAAAGGAACCCCTTTCAGGCTTTCTGTGGATTTCATGAGAGAAATCTTACAGGGTTGGAGAGAATGGAATAATATATTCAAAATACTGAAAGACAAAAACTTTAAGCCAAGAATACTCTGTCCAGTGAAACTTTCCTTGAGATATGATGGAGAAATAAAAGCTTTCCCAGAAAAACAAAAGCTGGGGGAGTTCACAGCCATTAGATCTCCCTTACAAAAATGATTATGGAAGCCCCCCTATCTATAACAAAAAGGCAAAGGTCTACAAAGATTTGAGAAATGAGATAAATAGACACATAAAATCAGAAAGTTGCAACTCTCGATCAGAACATGTTAGCAAACACAGAAAAGAAAAAGGGAATGAAAACATCGAAAATAATTATAAAGACTTCAATTTAGTCACAAACTCACAACACAAAAAAGAATAATATGTGACAACAATAACTCAGAAGGAGAAAAGGAAAAGGATTAAAACCTGCTTAGGTTAATGGAAATATGAGGCTATCAGAAAAAATCTGGGAGGTCATTTATACAAACCTCATGGTAACCACTAAAAAAAAATTCACAGCAGACCCACAATTCATAAATAAAGAGAAAACTGAGAAAATCATCACAGAAAATGATCAAACTGAAATGGCAGTCAGAAATACAAGGGAAAAGAACAGAAATATAGAACAACCAGAAAATGAGAGATAAAATGGCAGTATTAAGTCCTTATATATCAATAATCTCTCTAAATGTAAATGGACTGAATTCACCAATCAAACACAGAGTGTGTGGATGGATCAGAAAACAAAATCCAACAATTTGCTGCCTCCAGGAAACACATCTCAGTTCTAAAGACAAACACAGGCTCAGAGTGAAGAGACCGAAGATGATACTCCAAGCTAATAGCAAATCTGGAAGAAAGCAGGTGTTGCCATACTTATATCAGACAAAGTAGACTTCAAGATAAAAAAGATGATGAGAGACAAAGAGGGGCAATATATAATAATAACGGGACCCTCCACCAAGAGGACATAACACTTATGAATATATATGCACCTAACACAGGAACACCAAATATACTTGTAAAGCAACTATTAACAGACCTAGAAAGAGAAACTGACAGCAACACAATGATAATAGAGGACTTCAACAGCCCACTTACATCAATGGATAAATCATCCAGACAGAAAGTCAACAAGGAAACAGAGGCCTTAAATGAAACACTAGACCAGATGGACTTAATAGATATATAGAGAACATTCCATCTGAAAACAGCAGATATAGACTTTTCTCAAGTGTACATAGAACATTCTCAATGATAAACCATATGCTGAAACAAGGCAAGCCTCAATAAATTTAAGAAGATTGAAATCATATCAAGCATCTTTTCTGACCACAATACTATGAAACTAGAAATCAACTAAAAGAAAAAACTGAGATAATCACAAATATGTGGAGACTAAACAACACACCACTGAACAACCACTGGATCAATGAAGAAATCAAAGGAGAAATTAAAAAATATCTGGAGACAAATGAAAATGAAAACACAACATACCAATTCTTATTGGATACAGCAAAAGTGGTACTAAAAGGGAAATTTATAGCAATACAGGCCACCTCAACAAACAAGAAAAATCTCAAATAAATAACGTTAAACTACTTCTAACAGAACTAGAAAAAGAAGAACAAACAGGGCTCAAACTCAGCAGGAAGAGGAGAATAACAAAAATCAGAGCAGAAATAAATGAAATAGAGACTTTAAAAACAGTAATATACGCCCAATGAAACTAAGAGCTGTTTCTCTGAGAAGATAAACAAAATTGACAAACCCTTAGCCAGACTCACCAAGAAAGAAGAGAGAAGGCTGAAGTAAATAAAACTGAAAAGTAAAGAGGGAGATTGTATCAAGATGGCGGCATAGACAGACTCTGCACTCACCTCCTCCTATGAAACCAACGAATTTACAACTACTTGTGGAACAATTACACCTAAAAGAACTGAAAACTAGATAAAAAGAACAGCCACAAAAAGTGACAGGGCTGACCAAGGTGGAAGAGGTAGAAATTCCTTTCTGGAGAAGAAAAAGCCACCTTCTAGCTATGATGCTTCACAGCTGGCTGGGAGCAATCCTAAGGTATGCAGCCTTCCACGGAGGAGTGGAGGACCTGAGCTGGGGAGTGTTACTTCAATAAGCAGCGTTTGGACTCAGCACAACCAACACAAGTGTCATAATACCTGGCTTTGTTGGCTACTAACAACAACATCGAATACCACCAGAAAAGCTATTGAACATAAGGAGAAAGAAAAGCCTGCTCATATAGGGCCCACACACAAATTTATCTGTCTTGGACAGCAACCTAAAATCACCAGAAAGAAAGGTACACAGTCCTTTGGTGAAGAGATTCACCTGACAGACTCTGGGTGCATCTCTGTGAGAAGTGAGACCTCTCCAGGGACTGAGCCATTGGTGGCAGCCACTGTTGTGACCTGGTGCAGGCATGCTGACACAGATGCTGGCAGACACCATTGGAGTTGTTCCCCTGGCCTGTTAGTGCAGGGGTCTGCCCCACCCACTACAGCACCAATTTAATCCAGCTCAGCCAAGGCAGGCAGCCCACCCTAGAGAATGGCCCCACCCAACAGCAAGCTCTTGGACAATTTGCTCCCCCACATATGCTGGGTGCCTGGAATCTTTGCAACCCGGGGAATGGGTCCACCTCTGCGGGACAGGGCATGAATGAGGGGAGGGGCTGTGTTGGTGGACTGTGTGGGGCCTCTGCAGGGGGGCAACTGCGTCTACTTCAGAGGATCAAGGCACATGCACAGGGCAGGACTGTGTTGATAGGGTGTGTAGCCCTCAGGGTGGCAGGGCTTGTCAGCTGCAAAAGACTTGTGCTTCTCAAACAGCCACATAGGGGATCAGCCCCACCTTCTAAAGCCAGAAACAATTGGCTGTTCCAATGCCCGGGGTCAGTCCCACTCAGCTGAGATCCTGAGAGAAGTGACAAGAGCCTTGCAGGCCAGAGGCATAAAGTAATTGTAAGCCCTTAGGCCTAATAACCAGCCATGCTGGGGGCCTACTCACTTAACAGAAAAACTTCAACAGGAATGTGCTATTAGACCTTGCAGCCAACTGTGCTGGGGCTCCCCAGGCCCGAGAAAGAGACTGAAAGGACCACAGCAGCCACAAGCAGCTCAGCATTACAACCAGGCAGTCAGGGGCACAATCTAGCCTCCCCAGGCACCTGCAGCAATAGCAACCGCTCCACAACAGAAGGACACATGTAGCCCACAGAGAGGCACTCCTGGAACATTTGGATCTGGTGACAAGAGGCAAGTACACTGCTGGGCCTCATAAGGCATCTCTTACATAAGGCCACCTCTCCAAGATCAGGAGACGTAGCCGACCTACCTAATTCAGACATATAAGCACAGAGATAGAGGGAAAATGAGGGGACAAAGGAATACATTCCAAGGAAGAAACAGGACAAAACCCCAGAAAAAGAAATAAACAAAACAGAAATCAACTGTCTCCCTGACAGTTCAAACAAAGAGTCATAGAGATACTCACTGATCTTGGGAGAAGAATGGATGCACTCCGTAAGAACGTCAACAAAGAATAGGAAAATATAAAAAAGAACCAATCATGGGGCCTGCCCAGTGGCACAGTGGTTAACTTTGTGCATTCTGCTTCAGCAGCCCAGGGTTAGCAGGTTTGGATCCTGGGTGCAGACCCACGCACCACTTATCAAGCCAAGCTGTGGCAGGCATCCTACATATAAAGTAGAAGAATGTGGGCATAGATGTTAGCCCAGGGCCAACCTTCCTCAGCAAAAAGGGCAGGATTTGCAACAGATGTTAGCTCAGGGTTAATCTTCCTCACCAAAAACAAACAAACAAACAAGAACCAATCAGAAATGAAGAATACAATATTGGAAATGAAAATTTCACTAGAGGGACTCAACAGCAGAGTAGAGGATACAGAAGAACTGATCAGCGAGCCAGATGAGAGACTAGAGGAAACAACCGAAGCTGAACAGGTAAAAGAAAAAAGAATTAAAAACAATGAGGACAGTCTAATGGACCTCTGGGACAACATCAAGCACACTAACATCCATATTCTAGGTGTCCCAGAAGAGAGAGACAAAGGGACAGAGAGCCTATTTGAAGAAATAATAGCTAAAAACTTCCCTAACCTAAGGAAGGAAACAGATATCCAGGTACAGGAAGCACAGAGAACACCAATCAAGATAAACCCAAAGAGACCCACACCAAGACACATCATAATTAAAATGTCAACAGTTAAAGACAAAGAGCCACAAGAGAAAGACAAGTTAGATACAAAGGAAACCCCATAGGCTATCAGCTGACTTCTCAGCAGAAACCTTACAGGCTAGAAGGGAGTGGCATGATATATTTAAAGTGCTGACAAGGAAAAAAAACAATAGCCAAGAATACTCTCCCTGGCAAGGTAGTCACTCAAAATGGAAGCAAAGATAAAGAGTTTTCCAGACAAGCGAAAACTAAAGGAGTTTATCATGAAGAAACCACCATTACAAGAAATGGTAAAGTGAGTTATTTAGGGGGGAAAGAGAAGACCACAAATAAAATAAGAAAATTATCAAAAAAAGCCATAAAATCATTGGTAAAGGCAAATACATAATAAAGGTAGCAGATTAACCACCTATGAAGCTAACATGCAGGTCAAAAAACAAAAGTACTAAAATTATCTATTTCCATAAGAGAGTTACAGACACACACACACAAAAAGAGGTTAGATATGGTATCAAAAACATAAAATGTGGGAGAAGGGGAGTAAAAGAGTAGAGCTTTTAGCAAGAGGTCAACTAAAGACACCATCAACTTAATACAACATACATAGATTATTAAACACAAACCTCTGGTAATCACAAACTAGAAACCTATAATCAATACACAATAAATTAAGAGAAAGAAATCCAAACAGAATACTAAAGAAAGCCATCAAGCTAGAAGGAAAGAGAGCAAGAAAAGAAGAAAGGAAAAGAGAAAAACTACTAAGACACCCAGAAAACAGTAACAAAATGTCAATAAGTTCTTAGCCACAGCTACTTTAAATGTCAATGGACTAAATGCTCCAATCAAAAGACACAGGGTGTTCAACTAGATAAAAAAACAAGGCCCATACATATGCTGCATACAAAAGACACACTTCTGACCTAAAAACACTCACAAGCTGAAAGTGAAGGGATGGAAAAGATACTCCATCCAAATGGCAAGGAAAAGAAAGCTGGGCTAGCAATCTTACAGCAGAAAAGACAGACTTAAAAAGTGTAACAAGAGACAAAGAAGGATATTACATAATGATAATTGGAAAACTCCAACAAGAGGATATAACACTTGTAAACATCTATGCACCCAACATAGGGAGCACCTCAATATATAAAGCAGTTATTAACAGACATAAAAGGAGAAAGAGACAGCAACGTGATAATAGTATGGGACTTGAACTCCACTTACACCAATGGATAAACCATGCAAATAGAAGATCAACGAGGAAACAGTGGCTTTAAATGACATATTACACCAGATGGTCTTAGTTGATACATATAAAACATTCCATTCAAAAACTGAAGAATACACATTCTTTTCAAATGCACATGGAACATTCTCCAGAACAGATCACATATTAGACTACAAAACAAGTCACAATAAATTTAACAAATTTTAATACAATACCAAGCATCTTTTCTGACCAAAACATTATGAAACTAGAAACCAACTACAGGAAGAAAATTGGAAAAGCTACAAATATCTGGAGATTAAACAAAATGCTACTGAACTACGATTGAGTCAATGAAGAAACCAAAGGAGAAATCAAAAAATACCTGGAAACAAATGAAAATGAAAATACGACATGCCAAAATTTATGAGATAGAGCAAAAGCATTTCTAAGAGGGAAGTTTATAGCAATACAGGTCTACCTCAATGAACAAGAACCATCCCAAATAAACAATCTAACAGTACACCTAAAGGAACTAGAATAAAAAGAACAAACAAAGCCCAAAATCAGTAGGAGGAAATAATAAAAATCAGAGCAGAAATAAATGAAATAGAGACAAAAAAAATTCATGAAACTAAGAGCTCATGGAAAAGAGAAACAAAATGGACAAGCCTTTATGTAGACTCACCAAGAAAAAAAGAGAAGGCTCAAATAAATAAAATCAGAAATAAAAGAGGAGAAATTACGACAGACACCTCAGAAATACAAAAGTTTACAAGTGAATACTAGGAAAAGCTATAGCCAACATATTCAATAATATAGAAGAAATGGATAAATTCTCAGAATCATACAACCTGCCAAAACTGAATCAAGAAAAAATAGACAATTTGAATAGACCAACCATCAGTAAGGAGATAGAAACAGTAATCAAAACCCTCCCAAAACAGACAAGTCCAGGACCAGACAACTTCCCTGGTGAATTCTACCCAACATTCAAAGAAGACTTAATACCTATCCTCCTCAAATTCTTCCAAAAAACTGAAGAGGAGGTGAAGCTTCCTAATTTATTCTATAAAGTCAACATTACCCTGATACCAAAACCACGCAAGAACAACACACAGAAAAGATAACTAGAGGCCAATATCAATGATAAACTTCGATGCAAAAATCCACACAAAATACTAGCAAATTGAATACAACAATAAAAAGATCATACACCCTGATCAAGTGGGATTTATTCCAGGGATGCAGTGATGGTTCAACATCTGCAAATCAATCACCATAATACATCACATTAACAAAATGAAGAATAAACATCATATGATCAGCTCAATAGATGCAGAGAACGCATTTCATAAGATACAGCATCCATTTATGACAAAAATCCAGAATAAAATGGGTACAGAAGGAAAGTACCTCAACATAATGAAGGCCATATATGACAAACTCAGAGCTAATATCATTGTCAATGGAGAAAAGCTGAAAGCTACCCCTCTAAGAACAGGAACCTGACAAGGATACTCACTTTCACTACTCTTATTTAATGTAATATTGGAAGTCCTAGCCAGACCAATCAAAGAAGAAAAAGACAAGGGATCCAAATTGGAAAGGAAGAAGTGAGACTGTCACTATTTGCAGAAGACAAGACATTATACATAGAAAACCCTAAGGAATCCACAAAAAACTTTTACAAATAATAAATGAATATGGCAAAGTTGCAGGATACAAAATCAACATGCAAAAATCAGTTGTGTTTCTATACACTAACAATGAAGCAGCAGAAACATAAATTCAGAATACAGTCCTATTTACACCGCAAAAGAAAGACTAAACTACCTAGGAATAAACTTTACCAAAGAAGAGAAAGACCTGTACACTGAAAACTATAAACAATTGTTGAAAGAAATAGAAGCAGACATAAAGAATGGAATGATACTCCATGCTCTTGGATTGGAAGAATTATCATAGTTAAAATGACCATACTTCCTAAAGCAATCTTCAGATTCAGTGCAATCTCTATCAACGTTCCAACAATATTTTTCCCAGAAATACAACAAAGAATCCTAAAATTTATATGGAACAATAAAAGACCCTGAATAGCCAAAGGAATGTTGAGAAAAACGGAACAAAGCTGGAGGCATCACAATCCCTGATTTCAAAATATACTACAAAGCTACAGTAACCAAAACAACATGGTACTGGCACAAAAACAGACACACAGATCAGTAGAATAGAATTGAGACCCCAGAAATCAACCCACAATTTTATGAACAGCTAATTTTCAACAAAGGAGCCAAGAACATACAATGGAGAAAGGGAAGTCTCTGCAACAAATGGTGTTGGGAAAACTGGACAGCTACATGCCAAAAAATGAAAGTAGATCGTTATCTTACACCATACACAAAATTAACTCAAAGTGGATTAAAGACTTGAATGTAAGACCCGAAACCATGAAAATTCTGGAAGAAAATCTACACAGTACGCTCTCTGACATCAGTCTTAGCAGCATGTTTTCAAGTACCATGTCTGACCGGGAAAGGGAAACAACAGAAAAAATAAACAAATGAGACTACATCAAATTGAAAAGCTTCTGCACACCACAGGAAACCATCAACAAAATGAAAATACAACCTAACAATTGAGAGACCGTATATCTGATAAGGAGTTAATATCCAAAATATAAAAAGAACACATACATCTCAACAATATAAAAACTAACAACCCAATTAAAAAATGGGCAAAAGACCTGAACATCAATTCTCTGTTCAGATATACAGATGGCCAATGGGCACATGAAAAGATTCTCAACATCATTAACTATCAGGGAAACGCAAATCAAAACGACAATGAGATATCACCTCGCACGCATCAGAACGGCTATAATTAACAAGACAGGAAACAACAAGTGTTGGAGAGGATGTGGAGAGAAGCTGGGAGTGCAAACTGGGCAGCCACTATAGAAAACAGTATGGAGATTCCTCAAAAAATTAAGACTAGAACTACCATACGATCCAGCTATTCCCCTGCTGGATCTACCCAAAGAACATGAAAACATGAATGTGTAAAGATATATGCACCCCTATGTTCACTGCAGCATTATTCACAATAGCCAAGACTTGGAAGCAACCTAGGTGTCCACCGAGGAAAGAACAGATAAAGAAGCTGTGGTATATATACACAACGGAATACTACTCAGCCATAAGAAATGATGAAAAGCAGCCATTTGTGACAACACAGATGGATTTTAAGGGTATTAGGCTAAGCAAAATAAGTACGGGGAGAAAGTCAAATACCATATGATCTCATTAAAAAATAGAAGATAAAAACAACAGCAAACAGATACAGACAGATTGGATTGGCGGTTAACAGAAGGGAAGTGGGGAGAGAGGAGGGTGAAAGGGATGATTAGGCACATGTGTATGGTGATGGATTGCATTTGGTGTTTGGTTGGTGATCATTATGTAATCTATACAAAAAGAAATATAATGATGTACACCCGAAATTTACATAATATTATAAACCAATGTTACCACAATAAAAAAAAAAAGAAAATGAAAGAAGAGAAATCACAATAGCTACCACAGAAATACAAGGGATTATAAGAAATACTATGAAAAACTTTATGCCAACAAATTGGATGATCTAGAAGAAATGCATAAATTCTTAGACTCATACAACTTCCCAAAACTGAATCAAGATGAAATAGAGAATCACAGGTAAAGAGCTAAAAACAGTAATTAAAAACCTCCCAAAAAACAAAAGTCCAGGATCAGACAGATTCTTTGTGGAATTCTACCAAACATTCAAAGAAGAATTAATACCTATCCTTCTCAGACTATTTCACAAAATTAAAGGAGACAGAATGTTTCCTACTCATTCTATGAGGCCAATACTACCCTGATACCAAAACCAGATAAACACATCATGAAGAAGAGAAAATTACAGGCCAATATCACTGATCAAAAGAGATGAAAATATCTTCAAGAAAATATTGGCAAAACAAATATAGCAATACAGTAAAAGGATCATACACAATAACCAAGTGGGAGTTATACCAGGGACCTAGGGACAGTTCAACATCTGTAAATCAATCAATGTGATACAACACATTAACAAAAAATGAGGAATAAAAATCACATGATCATCTCCATAGATGCAGAGACAGCATTTGACAAGATCCTGATAAAACCCCTCAAAAAAATGGGCATAGAAGGAAAGTACCTCAACATAATAAAGGCCATATATGACAAACCCACAGCCAACATCATACTTAATGGTGTAAAACTGAAAGCTATCCCTCTGAGAACAGAAACAAGACAAGTGTGCCTACTCTTGCCACTTGTATTCAACACAGTACTGGATCTTTTGGCCTTAGCAATTAGGCAAGAAAAATAAATAAAAGGGATCCAAATAGGAAAGGAAGAAGCATATCTCACTGTTTGTGGATGACACAATTCTATATATAGAAATCCCTGAAGAATCCACCAGAAAACTATTAAAAATAATCAACGAACTGGCAGAAGGAGAAGTCAAGAATACAATCCCAGGCCCGGCCGGTGTCATAGCGGTTAAGTTCGCATGCTCTGCTTCAGCAGCCCAGGGTTCACTGGTTCGGATCCTGGGCGCACACCAACGCACTGCTTGTCAAGCTGTGGCAGCATCCCATATCAAGTAGAGGAAGATGGGCATGGATGTTATCCCAGGGCCAATCTTCCTCAGCAAAAATGAGGAGGATTGGCAACAGATATTAGCTCACAGCTAATCTTCCTCAACAAGGAAAACAAAAAACAACAACAACAACAAAAAAAGAATACAATCCCATTTACAATTGCAACAAAAAGAATAAAATATCTAGGAATAAATTCAACCAAGGGGGTAAAACACCTATACACTGAAAACTATAAGACATTGAAAGAAATTGAAGACATAAAGAAATGGAAAGATATTCCATGCTCCTGGATTAGAAGAATAAACATAGTTAAAATGTCCATATTGCCTAAAGCAGTCCACAGAATCAATGCAATCCCAATCAGAATCCCAATAGAATCCCAACAATTTCACATTCTTCACAGAAATAGAACAAAGAATCCTACAATTTATATGGAACAAGAAAAGACCATTCAGGTCTGCCAAAGCAATCCTGAGGAAAAAAACAAACCTGGAGGCATCACAATCCATGTTCAAAATATACTATAAAGGTATAGTAATCTAAACAGCATGGTAATGGCACAAAAACAGACACATAAATCAAAGAAATGGGACTGAAAGTCCAGAAATAAAACCACACATCTATGGGCAGCTAATCTTTGACAAAGGAGCCAAGAACATACAAGGAGAACGGAAAGTCTCTTCAGTAAATGATGTTGGGAAAACTGGACAGCCACATGCAAAAGAATGAAACTGGACCATTATCTTAAACCATAGACAAAAATGAATTCAAAATGGATTAAAGACTTGAAGGTAAGCCCTGAAACCATAAAACTCCTAGAAGAAAATACAGGCAGTCCACTCTTTGACACTGGTCTTAGCAGTATCTTTTCAAATACCATGACTACTCAGCTAACAGAAGTAAAAGAAAAAATAAATAAATGGTGCTACATAAGACTAAAGAGCTTCTGCACGGCAAAGGAAATCATCAACAAAATGAAAAGACAACCCACCAACCAGAGGAAAATATTTGGAAATCCCATATCCGAAAAGGGGTTAATTTCCAAAATATATAAAGATCTCATACAACTTAAAAACAAACAACCCAATCAAAGATGGGCAGAGGATATGAACAGACATTTTACCAAAGAAGATACACAGATGGCCAACAGGCACACGAAAAAATCTTCAACATCACTAATCATTAGGGAAATGTAAATCCAAACTACAATGAGATATCACCTTACAGCTGTCAGAATGGCTATAATTAACAAGACAAAAAACATGTTGGAGAGGACATGGAGAAAATGGAACCCTCATACACTGCTGTCGAAATGCAAACTGATGCAGTGAGTAGGAAAAACAGTATAGAGAGTTCTCAAAAAATTAAAAATAGAAATACCATATGATCCAGCTATCCCACTAATGGGCATTTATCCAAAGAATATGAAATAAACAATTAAAAGAGATTTATGTACCCCTCTGTTTATCGCAGCATTGTTTACAATAGCCAAGATGTGCAAGCAACCCAAGTGTCTGTCAACTGGTGTATGGATAAAGAAGATGTGGTATGTATATACACACACACACAATGGAATACTACTCAGCCATTAAAAAAAGACGAAATTATCTTCTACATATGAGTGAAATCATGTGGTGTTTGTCTTTCTCCACCTGGCTTACTTCACTTAACATAATACCCTCAAGGTCCATCTATCTTGTTGCAAATGGGACAAACATATGGATAAGGAGAACAGATTAGTGGTTATCAGGAGGGAAGGCAGCAGGAGAAGGGTGAAAGTGGTAAAGGGGCACATATGTATGGTGATGGATAAAAACTAGACTATTGGTGGTGAGCACAATGTAGTCTATATAGAAACTAAGGCATAATAATGTATACCTGAATTACACAATGTTATATAATCTGTTATTACCTAAAATAATTAAGAAGTAAAGAAGTCCATGAACATATCTGGTCCATACCAAATGGTTCTTGATATTTGGTCCTGTCAAAAACATCCATCCACGTGTAGAGACCATTCCTGAATTCACATAGCCACACTGTTTATTTATCCTTTTGGTTTATAGGATTAATACATAAAAAACAGTATCATGTTTTACTATTTCAATAATTGTGTTGTGGCTGAATTGCCAAATAATGCTTCTTGCCTATTTGCCTAGCTGCTAATAGCACATGTGGTTAGGTAGAGGGGTCAGGGTTTGAATCTCACAGAAGAGCAGGATTTGTATTAACTATGCATACAGAAGAAGAGTCCTACAGTTAGAGAAAAGCATAGAAGACAACAAGTCAAGGATGGGATCTCCTGATGCAAGATGAGTTAATATATCCCTGGGCATTTGGTAGGATGAGGCTGGGTCATTCAGTAAGGGTGGAGTTTGAAAGGAGGAGCTTGGTCAAGCTGCTATGCAAAATAAGTGGTGAACATGTTGACATAAACCCTTTACAGAGCATCTTGCTTATTGGGAGGAGTGAGAACTGATGTGGCTCTCCTACCAAACAGTGATTGGGTGTATTAGCCAGCATAAGGGGCATACCAGATACCTAATTTACCCCCACTACAACTATCCCATTACTCAGGGTTAATGGGCAATTTTTTCCTTGAATTGATGTCCTATAGAGGTATGATTGCGGTAGACCACAAGAAGTGTCTGCTGCTATTTGGAGAGGTTTTAGTGGGTGTGACTCCCACACTTACCTGCCAATCAGTAGGGACTACCACATCCTCAGCTGGTACCTACCTACGGGCTCATCCAGCATGGTTGAACCAGGTATCAAATCCATAAGACATTAGTAAAATTTCTCCTAGCAGTAAATCAGTGACCATTGGTCAGATGGCTACAAAAGAAAAAATAACTCTTCTTCTGTTGCTTGGCAATATGACATCTTTATCTGAAAATTCTCAGTGAAATATGACAGAACCAGTGTACTCATAAAAAGAACAGCCAATGTTACATTATAATGGTTTTTGTCCCCATTTCCATTTCTTTAACAGAAATAGGAGTAAAGGTACTGGAACTGTGAAGAAAGAAGAATCTGCAATGCCCAATACACAACTAGTCAGGTTTTGGATAACATGACAATGATTCAAGGTGGGAAAGGAAAACATCAGCACAACATTGGTACTGAAGGTGAAGTAAGCAAATCCCAAACAGGTGAAAATAGCATGCAGAATAACAAAATGCAACACCATCACAGGTACTCTGAAGAACTCTCCATGATATTCATGATGAAGAAGTCTTGTTAATGCTACCAGAAAGAAACACGTTAAAGAGGCAAGCAATAGAATGCAAAACAGAATTCACCTCCAAACCCAACTTCACTGCACAGAATTGAAATTCCAGAGGAGTATAAAGGGACCAGATGCAGAGAACCATGCCTTATGCATGATTCCTGTGTTCAAGATGACAAAAGAATTCTTATTTACACAACTTATTAAAATACTTGATATTTAAGGGCTAGTACCACATTATGCAGTGATGGCACCTTCAAGATGGCACCAACTCAGTTTCACTCAGTTATTTACTGTGCACGATGTAATACTGGGTTATACTATCACATTGATTTATGCACGAATAATGAAGTGAGAAGACGCTTACAGGTATATATATGAGAAAGTCTTTTGCACAGGAAAGAAACTCCACCATTCGCCCTTCACTGCGCATGATGGATTTCAAGATTGCAAATATGAATGCAATTCAACTGTTCCTTCCAAATGCACAAGTAAAAGGATGTTTGTTTCACTTTTGACAATCACTGTGGTGAAAAATATTTTCTTTGGGTCTAACACACAACTATATGACAATGGAAAGTAACACCTGTAAGTGTGCATCCATGTGGTTTGTACTTCCACTACTGTCTTTGGAAAATGTAAATGAAACTTTTGAGTACACTTTGGAGAATGGAGAAGAAAATTTAGATGATCTAATACATTACATTGAGAGAGTGCATTTCCACAGAAAGCATAGTAGAGGCAGAAGAAGACCAGAAGCTTCAAGACTTACACACAAGCTTGGAATGTTTAGGCATCAGTAATGAAAGGTGATCACAAGACAAACAACAGAGTGGAAGACTGGCACAGCAAATTTCAAAAGCTGACTACAGGGCATCATCCTTCAGTTTGGAAATTTACTAAAGTGTTAAAAGACAAAGAGCAAAACAATGAACAAGTTATCCTGGTTCTTGGTGGTCACACTCAAACACAGTCACCAACTTCATGACAATACTGACAAAATCAAATTTGTATAACTGATATAACAAATATAAAGGCAATAATCAGGTTGATAATATACTTGAGAGCAATCGCTCATTAAGAGTGAGTTTGCCAAACTTCATGATGAACAAGGATAAATGTGGAATCCAAAATTCATCATAAATTACAATAAAAATAACATAAATAAAATTTTAATAGTTAAACATTTCTATTATTTAACAAATCATGGACCAAATGTCTCAATGGACATTTTTGACAGGACCAAATATCAAGGACCTTCTTGGAGAGGACCAAATGTCTCAATGGATGTTTTGGACAAGAACAAGTATCAAGGATCTGCTTGATGTGGACCAATGTCTAGTGGATATTTTAGAGAGGACCAAATATCAAGGACTTAGGTCCTTTTTGGTGTGGACCAAACGTCTCCATGGACATTTTGGACAGGATCAAATTTCAAGGACCTTTTCAGCATGGACCAAAGGTCTCCATGGGTGTTTTAGACAGGACCAAACGTGTCCTTCAAGGAAATACAGCCAACTGATGACTGACAAAAGATCAAAGATAAAACAACAAAGATAAGTAGTAAAGATAGTCTCTTCAACAAACGGTGCTGGAACAACTAGACACCCACCTGCAAAAAAAGGAACTAGACACAGAACTTACACGCTTCACAAAAATTAACTCACAAGGGATCACAGAGCTAAATGTAAAAGGAAAACCCATAAAACTCCTAGAAGATAACATAGGAGAAAACCTAAACAAACTTGGGTATGGGATGTCTTTTTAGATAAAACATCAAAGCCCTGATCCATGAAATAAATAAGGGATAAGCTCAAGTTCATTAAAATTAAAAACTTCAGCTTTGTTTAAAACAATGTCAAGAGAATGAGTGGACAGGCCATAGACTGGGAGAAAATATTTGCAAGAGACACCTCTGATAAAGGACTGTTATCCAAAATATATCAAGAACCCTTAAAAGTCAACAATAACAGGACAAAGAACTCAATTAAATGGGCCAAAGACCTTAATAGACACCTCACCAAAGAAGATATACAGATGGAAAAGCTCATGAAAAAGATGCTCCATATCGTATGTCATCAGGGAAATGCAAATTAAAGCAACAGTGAGATACCACTGCACACCTATTAGAAAGGCGAAAACCCAGAATAATGACAATGTTAAAGGCTAGTGAGGATGTGGAGCAGCAGAAATTCTCATTTGTTGCTGGGGAGAATGCAAAAAGGTACAGCCACTTTGGAAGACCATTTGGCACTTTCTTACAAAACTAAAAATACTCTTACCATACTGGTAATTCAGCAATTGCGCTCCTTGACAGTTAACCAAAGGAGCTGAAAACTTATATGTACACAAAGACCTGCATACTACAGTAGGTTCATAATTGCCCAAACCTGGAAGCAACCAAGACATCCTTCAATAGGTGAATGATAAATAAACTGTGGTATAGTCAGACAACGAATATTATTCAGCACTAAAAAGAAATGAGCCATCGAGCCATGAAAAGACAGGAAGGAACCTTAAATGTCTATTGCCAAGTGGAAGAAGCCAGTGTAAAAAGGCTATACACTGTTCAATTCCAACTTGATGAAGTCCTGGAAAAAGCAAAACTATGGAGACAATATAAAGATCACTGGCTGTCACAGGTTGTGGGGAGGGATGAATCAATAGGTAAAACACAGGATTTTTAGGGCAGTAAAAATACTTCACGTGATATAATATATACTTAGTCCATGTAAACTATGGACTTTGGATGATTATAATGTCAATATATGTTCATCGATTGTAACAAATGCACTATACTGATGCAGGATGCAGATATGGGGTAGGCTGTGCTTGGGGGTGAGGAGGTGGAAGGATATGGGAACCTTATATACTTTCTGCTGAACTTTACTATGAACATAAAACTTCTGTAAAATATAAAGTTTCTTAAAAAAAAAACAAAAAAAGATAGCTTAACAGTAATGTGTCGGTGTCTGGCAGGCCTGAGAAAAAGCAATTCCTTCAAACATCTTTCTCCATGCAAACTGACCTGAAGCACCCACCAGTTTTCTTTATTCTGACTTGTTTTTGATAGCTATCCAGCTAAAACACAGGACGTGCCTTAACGCTTTCATAAACAGTGTAGTGTACATGATTTAAAGTCTTTCTACAGACACAGCATCATTATTATGAACAGCCAATACGTGGCAGTGGATAAGACAGGAAGAGCTGTTTATCTGTGTGCTAAGCACAGTTAGCCAATTTCTGTCTGCAGAGCGCGAGGCAAGCCTCTTCCAGTGTTTCAACAGCTGGAGCAGCTGGTGGCCATTTCTAATTTCTATCACCCAATTCACCTCTCTCCCCTGCTTTTCTTGATGCTTCTGTCTCCTTTCTCTTAGGCTTCTGAAGCCATCGGCTCTTGTGCTGCAGTGACGTGGTTTCTAGCCCTTCCAGCGCTGGTAGAGTGCTCCTTTGTCTTCATCTGTGAGTCACCCCACACTGGTATAATCTGCCTCCAGCTCACTTTTATTAACTTCACCTGGTCAGAACACCCATCTGCAGGGTCAGCATCCTTTCTTCTACTCCTTTGATCTGGGTACTGAAGGCTGACTATCATTCAGGTAACTTCAGTGCCAACACGAAGAAAGTAGCTCAAAATCATTTCCCAACTTTATACAGGAAAGGACAGCTCAAAGCCATCAAGGGCCTAAACAGCAAGATTATTTAATGGCCTCAACTGGAACCACATCCAAAGTTAATTTGAGCAGTTCACATATCTCCTTTTGTAAAAACAGTTCTAGGGGACGGTCTGGTGGCGCAAGCCGTTAAGTGCGTGCACTCTGCTGCGGCAGCCTGGGGTTCGCCGGTTCGGATTCTGGGCGCCCACTGACGCACTGCTTGTCGAGCCATGCTGTGGCGTCATCCCATATAAAGTAGAGGAAGATGGGCACAGATGTTACCTCAAGGCCAGTCTTTCTCACAAGAAAAATAAAATAAAAATAAAAACAGTTCTATGGAAAATCTACTATTTGAGCCCCCATCAGTCAGAATTTCAAACAACCGAATCCACTGGAAATAAATTTCTGGTACAGCTTAAAAATGATTGCCAAAATTATCTCTAATTTTCATTTGTTTAGGAACATAGATACTCAAAAACAAGAAGTAAAACATTTTAAAAATAGAATTCTTTCTTAGCCCAGAGTGTCTTTTTCTAAGTTATATTCCTTTTTTTTTTGCTTGACTCTTTGGTTCCATTTTTTAAGATCAGAAGCAGAAGCAACACCTCAAACGATGCCACTAAAAGACAGAAATCATTCATACAAAATCTCCACATTAAACTCCGGGTTCTTCAAAAAAAAAAAAGCTCCTAGACTTGAGCTTAAAACCCTTCCACTTGGAACCAAGACAATATGCAAATGAGCCTAGTGACACACACTTCCACGTGTGTCAAGTTGCAAAAGAGAAAATAATGGCAGAAGTTATCACCTGGGATCTTCTACATTAAGGATAGAAAATCACTCTACCACCAAAGTTCAAAAATCTTAACTGTGATGTTGAAAAATAATCTAAAATTGTAGTAACAAATCTCCTTCTGTGTAATTTCATAAGGAAAATAACAGAGATTTGAAATGCACAGGAGAAGTACGGTGGACACTGTTAGTCATCTAGGCAGAAACCTTTCCCCCATTTTAAAAGAGAAAACGGACAAAGGATGGACTGGTAGCCTCAGAAAAAAAGCTAGAAGGCCAACGGCTGACAGGGTCCATCCTCACCATCCCCTAACACAAGAATTCAGGGTGGATCAGCACTTTCTCACCTTAGATAAGGCAACAATCTTTTCCAGCCACCCAAGGAGATGGTGTAAGACCTACTCAGGTAGTTCCTAGAAGCCAGAGAAACAAACACATGTTCCTGCTGCTAGAAGTGGCTTTAGTAGTCAATCCAGACCAGTGAATTTCATTCCTGGGAATCACCTGGAGAACTTTAAAAAACAAACAAACAAACAAATAAATAAACAAACTATGACTGGTCCCACCCAAGGCCAATTAAATCTAAATCTCCTGGAGTGGGAGATTGTGGCAAAACACATATAACAAAAAGTTTACCACCTTAACCATTTTTAAGAGTACAGCTTAGTGTCATCATGTCCATTCATAATATTGTGCAAACATCCCCACCATCCATCTCCAAAACACTTTTTAACTTGCAAAACTAAAACTCTGTACTCATTGAACAATAACTCTCTATTTGCACATCCATTATGCCCCTGGTATCCTCTACTCTACTTTCTGTCTCTATGATTTGCTTTTTCTAGGATATTGCCACCAACAGCTCCCAATATGGGCTTAGTACCTCTGGCACGTAAGATCCGTCTGTTAGATCAAGACAGTTCAAGCTAACAGAACCACCCTGTTGAACTTGACTTATCCTGTGGCCAAAAATAATTTATTTGATCATGTCTAGTAGGGTTTTTCTCACTAATAGTTGAGTTACTCGGTAGCTCAGGTTAAATGGCAAATTGAAAGAGCGTGGTCAAAACCCCAGCGACAGCAGAACCTAATAAACCACTTGGATTATACCTAAATTCCATTTGCAGTCTTTTCCTTTTTAAGACAAACCCCAGCAAGATTCACTGGCATCTCCCACACTGCATGAAAACAGGTAGGCCCAATCTGGCCTCCAAGGCAACCTACACAAGTAGATGCAGAGATTGTGTCTACAAAGAGACTTCTGCCAGGTCAGGAAATGGAATCTGATGGGCATGTTAAAATCTTAAGTCAACACCACAGAGTCATCAGCTTCCTCTACCATTTCAGAGACATATACCACACGTCAAAGACAGCAACTTGAGTGTTTCTTTCAACAGCGTTTTCTGTTTCTTTTTAGTGGGTATTATTACAATTCCATGAAGCACAGGAAAGAATGTAATTCATTCTTTGCCCAATTATCAAGGAAGTGAAAGACCTATGGCAATACAGAAACTGAATCTGTGGATATGATCACAAGTATTAAATATACTTATCCTACAGGCTCAGCATTGTTCTATGTTTAAGTGGATCCTAAATCAGGCCAAACATTGGGGTTCCTCCCCTCATGTCCCCCCTCAGACTGGGTCTGGAATTGAATAGCTGTTCTAATGCCCTCCTGTATTTGCACACAAAGTCATAGATTCCACTAAAACTGAAGTCCTGACTATTACAGTAGTATCCAGTACATATTACAAACTTGTCTTAACTCAATTTTTCTTTTAAACCACTGGCAAGAAATGTACTGTCAAGTATTTCTGATACATTCCTTTTCAACTCCATTCTTGGAAAGAGTGATTTGAGCACTTCCAAGACCCAGCTGTAAATGACCATATAACTAAAGGCTCCTGAAAGGAAACACACAATTAGGTTGAATCATATGAAACTGTCAATATTCAGTCCTTTTTTACCTACAAAAATAACAATTTGATGTGATTCAATGTAGCTTTAAGCAAGTAGCATTCTGAAAGGTTTAGAACCTGTAACTATATGCTCTCAGACCCAGTTATAAGCCAATGTTTCTGTTACATGTGACCTCAAGGCAAAATTTTATGGGCTTCCATTCTCATTAGATCAGCAAAAAGAGGTCATATACTGGGCCATAAAAGTTGTCGCAAGAGATGTCCAAAAAGCAAATTCTTACATAGTATATTCTTTGACCATAAAGGAATCAAACTGGAAATCAGCAACAAGACATCTTAAAATGTCACAACAACATACTTTTAACAGACTTGTGGGTTAAAAAAAAAAAAAAATCACAAAGGAAATAAGAAAAAAATTAGAAGGAAGACAAAAACACAGGATACCAAAATTTGCAACATGTAGTTTAAAATGTGCCTAAAGGAAAATTTAATCCTTTAAATGCTATGTGAGAAAAGAAGGCCCAAAATTAATTACCTAACTTTGCACTTTAGGAATCTAGAAAAGGAAGAACAAATTAAAGCTAAACTAAATTTGTTGTTATTGCTCTTCAGTTGATTGTGACTCCTAGAGCCCCTGTGTCCAGCACAGTGGAACCCTACATGGTCTTTTTGCACCATCCTCTTACCTTCCAGTGCTGTAATCAGACAATGATTCACTGCTATTCACAGAGTTTTCATGCCCAATTTTTTCAAAAGTGGGTGGCCAGGTTCTAGTTTCTCTCAGTACGGAAGCTCCACTGACGCCTGCCCACCATGGGTGACCTGCTGGTATTTGAAATATGGGTGGCACAGCTTTCAGGATCACAGCAACATGCAGCCACCACGGTATGACAACTGACAGATGAGTGGTGTAATTCCCTGACCTGGAAACAAACCTGGGCCACAGTGGTGACAGCACTGAATCTTAACCACTAGATCACCAGGGCTGGCCAACCGAAAGAGAGGGAAGGAAATAATAAAGAATGCAAATCAGTAAAAGAGAAAGCAGAAAAGACATAGGAAAAATAAACAAGAAGACTAAAGCTAGCTGACTGCAAGGATAAATAAAATTAATAAAACTTTAACTACACTGATTAAGAAAAATACAGAAGATGACAAATTATTAATTACCAGGAATGAAGAAAGAACACCACTATAGAGCTTACAGAAATTAAAGACTATGTGAATTTTATGAAGACCACTATAAACTTGACCATTTAAGTCAAGGAAGAACAAATTTTCCTGAGGGTTAAATAGAGCTTGCAGCCTGTTTTTATGCTTATATTAGAACACATCCACACATACTGATTACAAATTATTTCTGGCTGCTTTTGTACTGAAACAACAGCTGTGACCAAGACCCTCAAAGTTTAAAATATTTGCTATCTGATCTTTTATTAAAAAGTTTGCAGGCTTCTGCATTAGATCAAACAGAAAAATTTCTTGAAAAATACAAATACCAAAATAGATTCAGGAAGAAACAGAAAACCTGAATGGTACTGTTAAGTATTATAGGTATTGAATTTGTAGTTAAAATCATTTCCACAAAGAACTTAGGCCCAGATGACTTTTCCAGCGAACTCTAGCAAATACTTAAGAAAGCATTATTCTTTCGGAAAGGAAAGGAAGAGAAAATGCTTCCCAATTTATTCCATAAGACCAGTGTCACTTTGATAACAAAATAAGACAAAGACATTATAAGAAAAAATAACTTTAGAGATGAGAAACTAATCTCTAAAAATTAGCACTGACCTGACTATTCTGATGGAGAGCTTTTAAAAAACTACTATTTACACATATCTGAAGAACAAGACATTTGACAACCTAGAAACAAGGAACCACTATGCCTGACTCCTCTTCATTCTCTTAAGACACATCATTAAAGAAATAACAAACCCCAGTTAGCGAAAACCCAATCATTCTCAGCTGCATGTATGGACTATTCACATTTAATAATAACCGCAATTTCAAAACAAACACAAAAACACAACAAATGTGGTATGATGGCCTTTATTCCATTCTGATTTGCAACAGAGAATAAAGCTATGACCAAGTCTTTAATGTTCAAACCCTGTTAATGAAGGCAAATATCTGGCAACAGTCAGTTATGTCACAGGTAAATCTCTTCATGTGTAAAACAGACTTAGATTTTTACAAAATAAAACCTATACCAACTTCATATATTCTACAGCTCACTGGCACCCAGGACAGTCATGGCCATGTGCACTGTGATGAGCTAAGTGTGACAACTCTTTTGGGAAGGGAGTGACTCAAGCAGTGACTGACTGTGTCTGTGAAAAAATGCTTTGCTTTTCCACACCGATGAACACGAGACACAAAGTTGTTCAATGTCACCACCCAAAATTTGCTTGTTTATTTTCTACCCTCCCCACCTGAATGTAAGCTCCATTAGTCTCCACCCTATCACAGTGCCTGGGCACAAGGCAGGCCTTGATAAATATTTGCTACAGGAGTTGGTACGAGATGACCATCTGATTTCAGTACAGAATACCAACTACCTAACAGTTTGCAATTAGAAACTTATGAAGCTGTCTTGCCCACGTCAAGTACAGTGTTTGCACATAACCTAGCAGAGAGATGGCTTTTCAAGTCACGCGTGTTAACCGTAGGTGACAGTCAACTCACAGCTGGCGTATGAGCGGCTGTCGTCCTCACACATCTTGTGCAGCTGCTGGTACTCCTCCTGAGCCAGCTCGAACCGCTGCTGCTTAATCTGGTAGATTTCTTTCTTGGCATTGAGAGCCTCCTGGGCTACAATTAAATATTCCTTCAGCATCCGTTCCTGCTCTCGCCTCCACTGTTCTCTGGGATCCTCAATCTGGGTAAGCTCTGAAATTAAAAGGGTAAAAGTGTAAGTGATTTAAAAGTAAAATCTGCAGGTATATTACTAGTTGATATGAAAATTAATTAGTTACCAGGATGCATATTATGGAAGCGTCTACGTAACAAACCTTCCTAAAGTGTGCAACATATTCAATCATGTGGCTAACCAATGTGAAAATTAATCACCAGGACACACATTATGGAAGCATCTACATAACAAATCTTCCTAAAGTGTAGAACATCTATTTTTATATCTACAGTTAAAAGGAGGAGAAAAGTCTATAGATAAGAAATAGTTCACTGGAATGGAGAAGACAATTTTTCACACTGTAAATAAATGTTAGCAGAGATGAACCCAAATGAACTCATTCCTGTCAAACTGACAGGAATTTCCAAGCTTCTTCTCACTGACTTCTTTAACTCAGGATGCCATCAGCTCTGCTGTCCTCTGATGGGCTTGCTCCTCTTCTCCTTTCACCTCCCACACCAGACTGTGCCTTCCTTTTGCATTCTGTGGATTTCCTTGTCTCCTCTCACCATAAATTCCCCCATTTCCACTCTGGCTTTCTCACCCTACAAGCTCCCAAAGAACTGAGGCCTACCTCTAGCTGGATCCAACCTTTCTCGAGTCCCAGCTTTCTTTCTAACTGCTTCCTACATACAGCTCTACCGGGACGGACCCACGTAATTTTGAGTCATTCATTCAAAGCAAAACTCATTCTCATGAAGCACTCTTTTACGACCAAAAATAAAACAACTACCACAAACACCTGCTTTTCCTCTACCTTTTTTCTCTCAGTGAGCATCATCACACGGATCTACTCAGTTATCCAAACTGGAAACCTGAGACCCAATCTCAAAGAAGTCCTGCTCTTCTCCCTCACCCAAAATATTCTGTATATCATCAAGAAGTGATTCCTGCCACTAAATGTAATAATGATGGACAACATACCCTTCTCTCCATATCTTTAGTCCCATCAGATATTTACCCTCTCCTTTCAAAATATTCAGTCGTTCTGTCTCTTCTCACCAAAAATGTATCTTGAATGTGCTACTTTATAAAGCACCAAGTCCAGTCTTTTTAATATGATACAAGTACCCAAACCAAGGTGCAAACTTCATCTCTACTTTCTGTTCCTTTTTCCCATCAACATCTTCTAAAAAAACTGAACTTTTCCAAAGCCCCTCAACATGCCAGGCTGGCTCATCTGTGCATTTTTTTAGGCTGATTCTGTCGTCTTCTGCCTACCAGAAAACCCCGCCATCTTCCAAGACCTGTTGCAAAGGTACTTGTTTTGTGACGACTTCTCTGCCCTTCTGCCCAAATGTTTCTGATATTCATTCACCTGAAAGTCCTGATTCAGCTGACCAGCATTGTCTACTCTGTCCAGTGCACGGAGGGTGTTAGGAACCTCAAAGGCAGTCAACCCAGGGCCCTTCTGGTCCCTTACCCCACTGTCTACCTGCACAGTTTCAATTTTAGTATTTGCCTTTTCAGTTTCTGTGCCCTAAAGAGGATTAAAGCCGTGCTTTCAAGAGTTGTGTTCTCTAAAGGTCTCAAAGGGAGAAGATGGTGCGACTGATGTCTTCACAGAACTTGAGACGGAGGGACTCCCTTGTAGATAACCACCTGGGAGGGCAGCAGGGCTGGGGTAGTACTTATCCCCACTTCTAACTGCCCAATCTTTGGATATGAGCAATCAGACACCCCACTGCCCTGGGAGTGACATAGGAAGCTTCAACATTCAAGTTTCCAAATGCTGCACTTGGGAGGGCGGCAAGTGACAATGTGGGAATAGGCCCTAAAGACAGGAATCTGGGTTGATCACACTAAGGGGAATAAGAAGTCGTGGGACTGGAGCGAGGAAAAAGCTGTGAAGGCACTCATGTGGTGGGCATCGTATATCTTCAGGCCCTCCCAGCCTCCCCGCACCTAAGAAATCGAAGGATGGAAAACATGCTAAGGGAAGCCACGCTCATGTCCCCAGCAGTAAAAAACGACAATGACAGAAACACTGAGGGCAGCTGGGATGAAAATGGGGGAGAGAGAGAGAGAGAGAGAGTGTGAATCTGAGAGAGAAATGTGTCCCCAGCTGGTACCTGATTGAGGAGGGCAGATGAAGGGGCAGAAAGCCAAGAGTGAGGGGTGGAGACAGATCTAGAATGCAACGGAGCCTGTGAGCCAGGGTGTGTCAACTTTGGCACCACGACATTAGGGGTCGGCTCATTCTTTGTTATGGGGCGATGCAGCGCACTGCAGGAAGTTTAGCAGCATCCCTGGTCTCCACCCAGTAGATGCCAGCAGCAGCCCCCAGGCGTGATAATCGAAAATACCTCCAGACATTACCAACTGTTCTGGGAGACACAATCAGCCCTGGTGAGAACCACTGCTGGAAACAGCTCTACAAAGAAGGCTGGCGTGGTCAAGGACCCGTTATTTTAGCTGTAGTCTTTACATCACTTTCTCCCTTCACTGAGAAGGTTTAGCGTATTCAAGTTAAAATTAAATGTATAAGAAAACGAAGGTAACGTAACCACTTGCATTTATTGTTTCAAGAACTTTTAAAATCTCCACTTTTCAATAAATAACTTTCTCACTATGAAATGTTATTTCTGTTTGGAGACTACCTGGGAAATTTATTCCTCATATTAGAAATTAAAGCCCTGTATAAAACATATTACATTCACTCTTCAGCAAAATAGAAGCAAGGTACATCTACATAACTGCTTTACTAATGAAAACTTTAGATTACATTAATAAAGCCAGTTTAATACTGTCTTAGACATCAACTGTTTATTCTACCAAAAAGAGTTTCCATCTTCACATATAATAATCAAAAGTGGCAATGTACTTACTTTTTTGTGGGGAGGAAGATCAGCCCCGAGCTAACATCTGACGCTCGACAAGCGGTGCGTCAGTGCACCTGGGATCTGAACCTGCGAACCCTGGGCTGCAGCAATGGAGGGTGTGCACTTAACCACTACCCCACTGGGCCAGCTCCACAATCTACTTACTTTTTATGTGGTCCATGTAATAAATTCCAATTTGTTTATCATATACAGTTTCCCATCCCAAGGGAAGTTCATCCCCAACACAATCAGCAAAGGTCAGTGGCTTTGTTATCCTGCAAAAGAAAGCAATGAAAACAAATACTAAATTTAAAACAATTTTGTTTCTGTTTACTGAATCAATTATAGAATCTTAATATACAATTATATTATGTAATTCAACTGATTGCTCTGCTCTAATTACCTGGTTGGAAAACTAATTCACAAGCTTTTCCAGTAATAATCAATAACTATATTAATACACTTATAATTATACAAGCAGTAAAATCTTAAAACCTAACTTTTAAGAGCAGTAAAAAGATATACAGACAGTTACTAACAAAAAAGTCTTATTCTAGATGAACTACATCTCTTTTTCACCACATCATTAAACGTAATTCTTTGAAATAACTGCTTGTTTTGTTAGTAACCGTCAGTATATATTTTCTTGTTTACTTCTCCCTTAACTGTCTAAAACAAGTCAGATAAAAAACTGTCTAAGAAGCAATAGGTGATCAGAAGCAAACTAGGCAGTAGACAGGGAGGAACCTAGAAAACCCTATTTGTTGGGGTCCTCTCTGTTCTTCTGTTTCTGTGTGGCCAAACACTTGTTTTCCAAGCATTTGCTCCTTTTCACCCACCTGTGAATTACCTGCCTTCCCTTTGAATCCTGGCTCTCCCCACCTCCAAAATCTTTATCTGAGGATGGTATTTAAGGTGAGGGCTTTAGACATTTTGGCAACTTACCTGGTTTTCCTGGGTTTCCCCCACATATACATCTTATTAAACTTTTGTTTTTCTCCTATTAATCTGCCTCATGTCAGTTTAATTCTTAGACCAGCCAGAAGAACCTGGAAGGGTAGAGGAAAATTTCTTCCTCCCCTACAGTACTTAACCTAGAAGATGTAGCCTGCTACACACCTAGGCCATATGGTACTAATCTTATGGGACCACCACCATATATATCTTTGACTGAAACATCACTATGCAGTGCATGACTACATGAGCAAACTCTATCTAGCATCATCATAAAAACCCACAAAAAGACAATTACACCTAATAAACAAATTCTGCAAAGCTGCAGGACATAAGAACAACATGCAAGAATTAGTGTTCCATATAGTAGAATGAACAATCAAAAATGCAAATTAAGAAGACAATTCCAGTTATAAACAGCACCAAAAAGAATTAAAAACTTAAGAATAAATTTAATGAAGGCAGTTTAAGACCTATATGCTGAAATCCACAATAGATTGCTGAAAGAAAATGAAGACCTAAATTAATGGGAAGATATCCTGTCTTCATGGATTATGAGATTTTACAAATGGCAATATGCATGAAATTTATCTACAGATTCAAGAAAAATCAGTAAGATTTACAATGATCCTTTCTGCAGAAATGCAAAAGCTAATCCTTGAAATTGTGTGGACAGAGTGATGTCAGAAATATGGCAGACAAAGTTTCAAGCCCTTGTTTCCCCACAGAAACACTGACAAACAACTAGAGACTGACTAAAATAACTACAGGAGCTCTGGAACCCAGTCAATGATTTATAGCAACAAACCAAATACCAAATAAGGAAAATGTAACATTCAAAATGGTAAGTAATTTTGTGACATTTTTACAAGCCCTTGCCCCACCCCATCCTCAGTTATGTGATTTGGAAGGAAGCAGCCCAATTCCCAATTCCCTTCTGTGTGCCAGAAAGAGAAAAGACCTTATTTAGAAAGTGCTAACCTGTCTGTGAGCTGCATCAGAGACTGGTTGCAGCCTCTCATGACTTGGAGCTCATGTGGGAAACGGCAGTATGGCCTGGTTTTCAGACTAGTGGAAGTCACAAGAGCAATGGCAGGCACAATAGCATTTAAGATGGCAAGGTAACTACGTACTTGAGGACATCTAAAGCAAGAGACTATGGGTAGACAAATACAACAGGATATCTAGGAATTCCAGAAGTAATTCGGGTTAGAGAAGTAGGGAAACTAAGACATTTAAAACCAGACATACATATGAGATAAACTGAGGAGGAAAAAAGACACACAGACCAAGGAAAGATACATGTTCAGAAAAGACAAAAGAAGACTTTAAAGTCTTTGCCCTGGGCTGGTACCAAGTTTGAAGATATACTTTGCTAACTAACAAAGATATTACATACTAGACTGCAAAAACTGGGAGAGGCACTGTTTTATCATATGCTCCATTTCCAACAAAAGATCAAAAGGCATATAAAGAAATAAGAAAACATGGAGCACTCAAAGGTACAAAACGAATCTCCAGAACCTATTACTGAAGAAAGGCTTTAGAATTCTGGACCAGGCACCAGAATTTTTAGATAAACACCTTTAAACAACTTTACTTTAAACATTCTTAATTAACAAAGGAAAAAGAAAGAACAAACAACTAAATGAAATTTAAAAACTACATATGAATAAAATAAGAATATCAACAAAGAGACAGAAGTTATTGAACAGTACCAAACAGAAATTCTGGAGCTCAAACATAGAATAACTGAATTGAAAAGTTCACTAAGGGGTTCAACGACACATATAAATATGCAGAAAAAGGAATCAGAGACTTTGAAGACAGGCCATTTGAATTACTAAGTCTGCAAAGCAAAAAGAAAAAGAGTAAACAGAGCATAAGGGGCACATACAGCAGGCCTACATAAACACTATGTAAGTCCTACAATAAAAAAGAGAAATGGGAAAGAAATTATTTCAAAAAATAATGAAGAAATTATTGAAGAAATAAGGACCAAAACTTTTCAACTATAAGGACAGACATGGGTCTACAAATACAAGAAATTCAATAAATTAAAAGGACACTAAACACAAAGACACCCACACTAAGGTATACTATAATCAAACTGTCAACAGCTGAACACAATGAGAGAATCTTGAAAGCAGGAAAAGAAAAGAGATTTGTAACATACAAAGAAACTTCAAAATAATTATCAGCTAATTTCTCAGCAGAAACATTGCTGGCCAGGAGACAGTGGGATAATATATTTAAAGTTCTCAAAGAGAAAAAAAAAACGATCTGCAGAGAATTCTACATCTAGGAAAATTATCTTTCAAACATAAGGGATAAATTAAGACATTCCCAGATAAACAAAAATTGAGGAAGTTCACTACCAATAGACCTTCTTTACAACAAATAGTAAAGGGATTCCTTCAACATGATTTGAAAGATGCTAGCCAATAACTTGAACTCAACTGAAAATATAAAATTCTGCAAGAGATATAAACACATGAAAAAATGTAAAAAAGAGTATATTGTTATTTTGGTTGGTAATACCAGTTTTTACTTTCTATAGCATTTAAAAGACAAATATCTAAAAATAATTTTAAATACACATTAATGCACACACAATATGTAACTAGCCTTGGCTGTCTACTGGTTAAGATTCAGCGCTGTCACCACTGCAGCCAAGGTTTATTTCCCAGTCAGGGAACCACACCACCTCTCTGTTGGTTGTCATACTGTGGTGACCTTGTGTTGCTGTGATGTTCAAAGGTATGCCACCAGCATTTCAAATACCAGCAGAGTCACCCATGGTGCACAGGTTTCATCAGACCTTCTAGACTACGATAGACTAGGAAGAAGAATCTGGTCACCCACCTCCCAAAAAAATTGGCCATGAAAATGCTATGAATAGCAGCGGAAATTTGTCTGATGGAGCACCAGAAAGGTGAGAGGATGGCGCAAAAATACCAGGCAGAGTTCCACTCTAACGTTCACAGGGTCGCTAGGAATTGGAATCCACTCAACAGCACTAACAACAAATATACAATATATAAAGATGTAATTTTGACACCAATAACATAAGAAAGGGCAGAGCTGTAAAGGACTAGTTTTTCTGCATGATAGAAATTAACTTAGTATCGATTTAAGATAGATTGTTATAAATTTAGGATGTGGTATGTAATCCCTATGGTAATCACAAAAGTATATCTATAGAATATATGCAAAGGAAAATAGAAGGAAACCAAAACTTGTCACCATAAAAAGAATGAACAAAACACAAAGGAAAGCAGTAAAGGAGGAAAAGACTGACAAAACAAAGAAATTAACAAAACGGCAAAGTAACTCCTCCTCTCTCAGGAACTTCTTTAAATGTCAATGAATTCAACTCCCCAGTCAAAAGACAGACTAACAGAACAGATTTTTAAAAACAAAAAAACAGGGCCAGCCCCGTGGCTTAGTGGTTAAGTGCACGCGCTCTGCTGCTGGTGGCCCGGGTCCGGATCCCGGGCGTGCACCGACGCACTGCTTCTTCGGCCATGCTGAGGCCGCGTCCCACATACAGCAACTAGAAGGATGTGCAACTATGACATACAACTATCTGCTGCGGCTTTGGGGGGAAAAATAAATAAATAAATAAAAATTAAAAAAAATAAAATAAAAACAAAAAAACAAGATCCAACTACATGTCTACAAGAAACTTACTTTAGATATGAGGACAGGCACAGGGTGGAAGTGAAGGATGAAAAAATAAAACTTTACACAAATAGTAACCAAAGAGAGTAGGTGTGGCTATACTAATCTCAGATAAAACTGACATTAGGAAAAAAACTGTTATAAGAGACAAAGAAGGACATTATACAATTATAAATAGGCACTAAACATCAGAGCTCCAAAATATATCAAGAAAACACTGACAGAAGTCATGACAGAAATGGCTCTACATTAATAACATGAAATATCAATACCTTTTTCTTAATCATGGATAGAACAAACAGGCAGAGATGAATAAAGCAGGAGAAGACTTGAACAATACTAAAGACCAATTAGAACTAACAGACACATACAGAACACTCCACTTAAAAAAAAACAAGTGCACATGGAACACGCTCAGGATACGTTAGCCCAAAATACAAATCTTCATAAGTTTAAAGAATGAAAAATCATACAAATCACAATTCCTTGCTTTCCTATAGTGTTTTAGGTATAGACTTCTGCTTTTGCATTTGAAGTAGCAAACAGCTCCTTAACTAAAGTTTTACATCTACTTTTCTTACAACTAAATAGGCTGGCTATTAGAAACCTTCTTTTTGTACTCCAGAAGGTGGTGCTATAGCTCAAATTTGTGATTTCTCCCTTGTCCACTGACCTTGGCCTATTACCTGAGCACCCTCCCTGTTTACCAGAGATGGCCTTCCATCCATGGATTCACTTGGGAGCACACAGAGGAGCTGGGCGCAGAGTGTGGAAAGGTGTGAGCTTAGCACTTGGGGCCTCACGGGCCTGGTGGGGAGATCCTCAAGTTGGGTACTCCGAGAGGTTTGTGGGTGGACTTGAAGCAGACAATGGGAAATGCACTCCTTTGAGCCCCTTTGATTTTCTTATGGGCCTCCACCCCTTTCCTCCACCTCTCCCAGTCATATAGGTCCCTCTTCAGAAATCCCAGTGCTCCTGGACAGAAACAGGTTTCTCCAGCCACAAGTGGATAAATAGGCAGTCACTCACCACTTTCACTTCTCTCCTCCTCCGTGGGAAAGGGTCGCCACAGAGATCACTGCTATCACCACCAAACATTTTATCCCCTAGCAGTATCACCCTGGGGAGGGACACAGCTTTGATGAGTTCCTCCCTCTGCTCTGCATTCAAACTCCTCTCTATCCTGATCCAATGGTGTGCTAGATTCTCCCCTCAGGGTGGCTGGACCTCTCCAGACTCTCTCGCCTGTTAGTATCTACCCAGTTTTGCTCTCTCCATGTTCTTAACTTGAGCACTAGGTCAGGCCACCAGGCTGCCACCCCTGGCCTTACTGTGTTTTGACCTGATTCATTTAAAGAGAGCAGCAATAAGTCTATTTGTAACATGGTCAGCAAATCTAGAACAACATCGTGTTGAATTACTACTAAAGCCCAAAATTTTTGTCTAGGGATTTCATAAAGTCTCTAGAATTAGGCTTTTAAAGATTTTTATTATCTGCTCTTCAACCTCAGGGCTAGGAAACCAAAAAAAATGTTTTCTGCCATGTTTCACTTGTAGTACCTATAAATGTGGTAAATTGTCTCTTCTCAAGGGCCCCCAAATATGCTAAGGTTTCTGGCATGCCAGGAAGTGACCCTTCTTAATACCTGAAAGGCTTTATAAAAATCCCACTTCAGTCTCCTGGAGGGGCTTTGTGGAATTTGATTCCATATATAAAATGAAATCCTTGTTCCTTAAGCAAGTTTGCCTGATGGAACAAGATGTATTCTCCATTAAGGTATTCCATGGGTTGCTTTGACTAACAATAGATTGATCCAATTATTTGCTAGTAAAAAGGACAGATACTTATCGAACCTATGCTAACATCACTTCCAATCAATGATTAAGATTAAGAAAAACAGACAGATACTTATAGGTCAATGTTCAATGCAGCATTATTCATCATATTCAAAAGATATAAATCAAAAAGAATATATAAGTCAATAATAAGTCAATAAGTTAAAAAGAAATAATCCAAGTATCTATTTAATATGTGAATGGATAAATAAAATGTAGTAAATTCATTCAGCCATAAAAAGGACTGAAGTTCTGGGGTCGGCCCAGTGGCGTAGTGGTTAAGTTCACACGCTCTGCTTTGGCGGCCCAGGGTTCGAGGGTTCGGATCCCAGGTGCAGAGTGACACACGGCTTATCGGACATGCTGTGGCGGCATCCCATATAAAGTAGAGGAAGATGGGCAAGGATGTAAGTCCAGGACCAGTGTTCCTCAGCAAAAAGAGGGGGACTGGCAACAGATGTTAGCTCAGGGCTCATCTTCCTCATAAAAACAACAACAACAAAAAAAGGACTGAGGTTCCAATACATGCTACAAGCATAAACCTTGAAGACATTTTGCTAGATGAAGAAAGCCAGTCACAGAAAGACAAATATTGTATGATTCCATTTATAAGGAATATTTGGAATAGGCAAATTCCTGGAGAAAAAAATAGATTGGAGATTACCTAGGATTGGAGTGACGAAGAACAGGAAGTTAATGTTTAATGGTTACAGAGTTTCTGTTGGAGATGATGAAAAAATTTTGGAAACGGTGGTGATGTTAACATTGTGAATGTAATTAATGCCAATAAATTACACCACTAAAATGGCCACAATGACAAATTCTGTTACATATGTTTTACAACTTTTAAAAATTAATGACATAAATATACCAAAACCACCCAAACACATTAAATGGGCAAATTGTATGACACGTGACTTATACCTCAACAAAACTGTGATTAGATTGATGGATACCAGAGGGGAAGGGGGGAGGGAGGAGGGCAAAAGGGATAACTAGGCACATGTGTGTGGTGATGGGTTGTAATTAGTATTTGGGTGGTGAACATGATGTAATCTATGCAGAAATAGAAGTATAATGACGTACACCTGAAATTTATACAATGTTATAAACCAATGTTACTGCAATAAACAAAAAAAAAAAAAAAAGAAGATTCTCCCAGGCAGCCGAGGGGGGATGCAGGCAAGAGAATCTCAAGATGTGAAATGAATGTGTTGAAGTTTTCAGGTACATTTTTCGTTTTTACATCAGTGTTTGCGTGTGCATGTCCCTGGAGAACATTGAGATTTAAAAAGCTAAAGCAACAGAATTTCTATTTTAACTGATGTGAGGAAAACTAGTCAAACTAATCTGACTACGTTTAAGGAGCTAAACCCAAACTGCTATTGCATTATAATATGCCACTGATTTCTGAAAATACTGCCTGTGTGAGATGCAGCGGAAGGACAAACTAGGATGCAGCTTGTTCTTTTAGTTAGCAAGAGATATGAAAATTTCATTTCGGAGCAACGTCAGCGTCATGGCGGAGTGAGCTTTCCTGTAAACTCTTCCCCCGACAAGATACAACAAAAGGAACAGTCACAGACCAAAAACGGAATCCTAGACAGCGGAAAGCAACATCGGAAAGATGCACACTGCCGCACATCTGAGAGTGGAACGTGTTGGGCCCCTGCAGGAAGTGGGGAGAGGTAGGGAGCAGTCTTCTCCCTACCCATAAGATCAGCGATCCAGCTCCCGGAGAGAAGGGGAGGGACGGCCCTCTTCGAGGAAACCGTAGCTCTTCAGACTCTCTCAGCTAGTGGTAAACTCCCACACAGAGGACTCAGAACTGCTACAGGGTACCATCAACATCTGAGCACCCCAGGAGAGCGGATAATGAGGGTCAAACGAGAAGCCCCCCAAGCCAGGGACCCAGTGGGCAAAAGAGAGACCCCCAAACTCCCCACAAGCTGCAAGCCGGACCCTGCAGCTCAGCCGACCAGACCAAGTGACCAGCAGATGGCAGCAAGCAGCCAGGGCAGAGTGCAGGGAGTTCAGATTACACAGCCCTTTACCCCCACACAGTGGCGGCGGGTGGAAATTGCAACCAGATATTTCCAGGATGAGGAAAAACAAAGCCAATACAGGAACCACAATGCAAAGGTACATGAAATCACCAGACCAGAAGGAAAATGACATGCACCCAGAAACCAACCCAGAAGACAAGGAAATGCATAACATAAAAGACAGAGATTTCAAAATAGCTATCATAAAAAAACTGAATGAAATATGAGACAACACAAACAATTCAATGAGATTAGGAGTTTCTTCACAAAAGAGATTGAAATCATAAAGAAAAACCAATCAGTGCTGATGGAGATGAAGAACACAATGGAGGAGATAAAGGAGAATCTGGAATCTTTAAAGAACAGAGCTGACTATATGGAGGAAAGAATTAGCATTATGGAGGATAGGAATACAGATATGCTCCAGATGGAAGAAGAAAGAGAACTAGGACTAAAAAGAAATGAAGAAACTCTCCGAGAAATATCTGACTCGATTAGGAAATGTAACATAAGAATTATAGGTATTCCTGAGGGAGAAGAGAGGGAAAGAGAAACAGAGAGCCTTTTCAAGGAAATAATACCTGAGAACTTCCCAAATCTGGAAGGAGCAGGAAATACCAGTAAGTGAAGGCAACTGATCACCTAAATATGTCAACAGGCAAAGGCCCACTCCACAACACCTAGTGGTAAGGCTGGCCAAAGTCAATGACAAAGAAACAATATTAGGCAGCTAGACAAAAACAAAAAATAACGTACAAAGGAACTCCCATCAGGCTCTCAGCGGATTTCTCAACAGAAACTTTACAGGCTAGGAGACACTGGAATGATATATTCAAAATACTGAAAGACAAAAACTTTGAGCCAAGAATACTCTATCCAGCAAAAATATCCTTCAAATATGATGGAGAAATAGTAACTTTCCCAGATAAACAGAAGCGAAGGGAGTTCATGGCCACGAGACCCCGACTACAAGAAATGCTCAAGAAGGCCCTCAGGCCTGAAAAAAAGAAGAGAAAGGGAATACAAAGCTTGGAGCAAGGAGAAAAATAGGTAGATAAAATCAGAAAAATAGTAGATGTTTACGGGAAAAGGTTAGCAACCACTTAAATACCAAAATCAAAGATAAAAGGAAGGAATTCACAAAAAATAAATATAACCTTATCACTGTAAACACACACCCACAACACAAGATAGAATAAGATATAACAAGAACGACTTACAAGGGGAAGAGGAAAGTGATTGAATTGACTTAGTATAAGGAAATAGGAGGCCATCAGATAACAGACTATCTCATACACAAGATTTTTTACACAAACCTCAAGGTAACCTCTAAACAAATAATCAAAACAAAGTCACATGATAAACAAAGAGAAAACTAGAAGAGTCATAAGACAGAACAACAAAACTGAATTGGCAGTCTGAAACAAATGGGACAAGAAACAAAGGAAATGCAAAAGAACCGGTAAATTAGTAACAAAACAGCAACATTAAGCCCTCATATATCAATAATTACCCTAAATGTAAATGAGCAGAACTCTCCCATCAAAAGAAACAGAGTGGCAGGATGGATTAAAAAGGAAGACCCAACAATATGCTGCATTCAAGAAACACATTTCAGCTCTAAAGACAAACACAGGCTCAGAGTGAAAGGATGGAAGACAACACTCCAAGCTAATGGCAAACAAAAGAAAGCAGGAGTTGCATACTCACATCAGACAGAGTAGACTTCAAGATAAAACAGGTTCAGAGAGACAAAGAAGGGAAATATATAATGATAAAAGGGACACTCCACCACAAAGACGTATCACTTATAAATATATATGCACTGAACATAGGAGCACCAATGTACATAAAGCAACTATTAACAAACCTAAAAGGAGACATTAACAACAACACAATAATAGTAGGGGATCTTAATACCCCATTTACATCAATGGATAGATCATCTACACAAAAAGTCAATAAAGAAATTGTAGACTTAAATGAAAACTGGACAAGAAGGATCTAGTACACATATACAGAGCACTACACCCAAAAACAGCTGACTACACATTTTTCTCAAGCACGCATGGAACATTCTCAAGGATAGACCATATGTGGGGAAACAAAGCAAGCCTCAATAAATTTAAGAAGATTGAAATCATAACAAGCATCTTTTCAGACCACAATGCTATGAAACTGGAAAACAACCACGAAAAAAAAAAAACTGGGAAAGTGACAAAAATGTAGACATTAAACAACATGCTACTGACAAACCAATGGATCATTGATGAAATTAAAGGAGAAATCAAAAAACATCTGGAAACAAATGAAAAAGAAAATATGCCATACAAAACCATATGGGATGCAGCAAAAGCGGTCCTGAGAGGGAAACTCATAGCGATACAAGCCCACCTTAACAAACAAGAAAAGCCCAAATAAGCAACCTCAAATTACACCTAACAGAACTAGAAAAATAAGAGCAAACAAAGCCCAAAGTCAGCAGAAGGAGAGAAATAATAAAAATCAAAGCAGAAATAAATGAAATAGCGACTAAAAAAACAATAGAAAAAATTAATGAAACCAAGAGTTGTTTCTTTGAAAAGATAAACAACATAATTGACAAACCTTTAGCTAGACTCACCAAGAAAAAAAGAGAGAAGGCACAAATAAGTGAAATCAGAAATGAAAGAGGAGAAACTACAACAGACACCTCAGAAATACAAAAGCTTGTAAGAGAAGACTATGAAAAGCTATATGCCAACCAATTCGACAATCTGGAAGAAATGGATAAATTCTTAGAATCATACAACCTTCCAAAACTGGATCAAGAAGAAGTAGAGAATTTGAATAGACCAATCACCAGTAAGGAGATCGAAACAGTAATGAAAAACCTCCCCAAAAATAAAAGTCCAGGACCAGACGGCTTCCCTGGGGAATTCTACCAAACATTCAAAGAAGACTTAATACCTATCCTCAAACTCTTCAAAAAAATTGAGGAGGGGGGAAGCTCCCTAACTCATTCTACGAAGCCAACATTACCCTAATACCAAAACCAGAGAAGGACAACACAAAAAAAGAAAATTACAGGCCAATATCACTGATGAACATCGATGTAAAACTCCTCAAGAAAATACTGCAAATCCCATACAACAACACAGTAAAAAGATTATACACCATGATCAGGTGGGATTTATTCCAGGTATGCAGGGATTGTTCAACATTCACAAATCAATCAACGTAATACACCACCTTAATAAAATGAAGAATAAAAATGACATGACATCTCAATAGCTGCAGAGAAAGCATTTGACAAGATACAGCATCCATTTATGATAAAAACTCTGAGTAAAATGGGCATAGAAGGAAAGCACCTCAACATAATAAAGGCCATATATGACAAACCCACAGCTAATATCATCCTCAATGGTGAAAAACTGAAAACTATCCCTCTAAGAACACGAACCAGACAAGGATGACCACTCTCACCACTCCTACTTAACATAGTACTGGAAGTCCTAGCCAGAGCAATCAGGAAAGACAAAGAAATAAAAGGGATCCAAACTGGAAAGGAAGAAGTGAAACTGTCACTATTTGCAGATGACATGATTTTATATATAGAAAACCCTAAAGAATCCACCAGAAAACTCTTAGAAGTAATAAACAAATACGGTAAAGTTGCAGGATACAAAATCAACATACAAAAATCAGTTGCATTTCTATACACTAACAACAAAGTAGCAGAAAGAGAAATTAAGAATACAATCCCATTTACAATTGCAACAAAAAGAATAAAATAACTAGGAATAAACTTATTAACCAAAGAGGTGAAAAATCTGTACACCAAAAACTATAAAACACTGCTGAAAGAAACTGAAGAGGACACAAAGGAATGGAACGACATTCCGTGCTCTTGGATTTGAAGAATTAACAGCGTTAAGATGTCCACACTTCCTAAAGCAAGCTATAGATTCAATGCAATCCTTATCAAAGTTCCAACAACATTTTTCACAGAAATACAATAAAGAATCCTAAAATTTATACGGAACAACAAAAGACCCTGAATTGCTAAAGGAATCCTGAGAAAAAAGAACAAAGCTGGAGGTATCAGAGAGTGTGATATACTACAAATATATACAAAAATATACTACAAAGCTATAGTAACCAAAACAGCATGGTACTGGCACAAAAACAGACACACAGATCAATGGAATAGAATCAAAAGACCAGAAATAAACCCACATATCTATGGACAGCTAACCTTTGACAGAGGAGATAAGAACATACAATGGAGAAAGGCAAGTCTCTTCAACAAATATTGTTGGGAAAACTGGACAGCCACATGCAAAAAAATGAAAGTAGACCATTACCTTACACCATAGACAAAAATTAACTCAAAATATATTAAAGACTTGAATGTAAGACCTGAAACTATGAAACTTCTAAAAGAAAACATACGCAGTACACTCCTTGACATTGATCTTAGCAACATATTTTCAGGCACCATGTCTGACCAGGCAAGAGAAACAATGGAAAAAATAAGCAAATGGGACTACATCAAACTAACAAGCTACTGCACAGCAAAGGAAACCATCAACAAAATGAAAAGACAACCTAACAATTGGGAGATATTTGCAAACCATATATCTGATAAGGGGTGAATCTCCAAAATATATAAAGAACTCACGCATCTCAACAAAAGAAAAAACTAATAATCCAATTAAAAAATGAGCAAAAGACCTGAACTGCCATTTCTCCAAAGAAGATATACAGATGGCCAACAGGCACATGAAAAGATGTTCAACATCACTATCAGGGAAATGCAAATCAAAACTACAATGAGATATCACCTCACTCCAGTCAGAATGCCTATAATTAACAAGACAGGAAACAACAAGTGTTGGACAGGATGTGGAGAGAAGGGGACTCTCACACACTGCTGGTGGGAGTGCAAACTGATGCAGCCACTATGGGAAACAGTATGGAGATTCCTCAAAAAATTAAGGCTAGAACTACCATACGATCCAGCTATTCCACTGCTGGGTATTTATCCAAAGAACTTGAAAACACCAACGCATAAAGATACATGCACCCGGGTGTTCACTGCAGCGTTCTTCACAATAGCCAAAACTTGGAAGCAACCTAAGTGCCCATCAAGGGACGAATGGATGAAGAAGATGTGGTATATACACAATGGAATACTACTCAGCCATAAGAAACGATGAAATCTAGCCATTTGTGACAACATGGATGGACATTGAGGGTATTATGCAAAGTGAAATAAGTCAGAGGGAGAAAAAAGCTATCATCTAAGAACTCTATATTCAGCAAAGTTATCATTCAAAAGTGAAGGTGAAAGACTTAGCCAGACAACAAAAAGTGAATTTGTTGTAAGCAGATCTACCTCATAAGAAACAATACAAGTTCATCAAACTGAAATCAGAAGACCCCCACGGTGGGGCTGGCCTGGTGGCTCATGGTTAAGTTCATGCACTTGGCTTCAGTGGTTTCAGATCCCGGATCCCGGACCTATGCACCGCTTATCAAGCCATGCTGTGGTGCCCCATATAAAGTAGAGGAAGATCAGCACAGATGTTAGCTCAGGGACCATCTTCCTCAACAAAAGGAGGAGAATTGGTAACAGATGTTAGTTCAGGGCCAAGATTCCTCACAAAAAAAAAAAAAAAAAAAAGACCCCATGATAATTCAAATCCACATAAACAAAGAGTACCTGTAAAGATAATTATGTAACTATACAAAATACTATAAAGGAATATTTTTTCCCTTTCTTCTATAACTGATTTTAAAACATTTGTACAAGATAATATATGCATGATGTATTCTTGGGCCTATGACATATAGAAAGGTAACATATGTGTAATATTTTGCCAAAAACAGCATAAACCAGGCAAGTTGGTGCAAAGCTGCAATGGGCTAAGAAAAAGTACACAGATTTTACAATAATAATTATAACAATGTACTGTGCTTTGTAAAATTAGAAGATGTAATGTGTATAATAATGTCACAAAATGGGAAAAGGAAATATACATAGGAATAGGGTTTCCATATATCACTGGAATTAATCTTCTATAAATCTGAAGGTGACACTACAGTGTTAAGAGAAATATGAAAAACCCTACAGCAAATACTAAAATAGTAGTAAAAAAGGTTAAAAAAAGTCATAATGAAAATAAAACGCTATATTAGAAAATACTCACTCAATGCAAAAGAAGGCAGCAAAGCAGAATATATGAACAAAAGAAGCATGAGACAGAAGACAAAATTTAGATTCAAAGACACAAACAGATTGAGAGTAAAAAAGTGGAAAAAACACACATCGTGCAAATAGCAACCCAAGGAATAAAAATGACAAGGAAACAGGAGACTTGAACAGAACTATAAATCAATTACACCTGAAAAATACTGAACATACCACCCAAAAAAACCCAAAAGAAATCCTCTGCAAATGTACCTGGAGCATTCTCTGAGACGGATGATAGCTAGACATCAGTTAATTTAAAGGACAGAAATAGTACAAACCTCAGTTAACTTAAAAGACAGAAATAATATAAAATGTGTTCTCCAACCACTATGGAATGAAATTAGAAATCAATAATGGAAAATTCTGAAGAACTCACAAATATGTGGACTGAAAACATACTCCTATAAAACCAATAAGTCAAGGAGAAATCAAAAGGAAAATCAGAAAACACTTTGAAATGAAGGAAAATGAAGACAAAGCATACCATAATACACAGGATGCAGCAAAACCAATGCTTAAATGTAAATGTGTAGCTGTAAAATGCCTACATTAAGAAAGAAAAAAGATCTGAAAATCAATAACCTAACCTTCCATCCTAAGATACTAGAACAAAAAAAAAGAGCAAATAAAACAAAAGCAAGCAGAATGAAGAGAGCAGCTAAGAGTGGAAATTAAGGGCGAAGAGCATTAAAAAATAGGGAAAATTAATGAAACCAAATGCTGGTTGTTCAAAAAGATTAACGAAATTGAAAGCCATTGGTTTAGTTTGACCAAGAAAAAGAGAAGATTCACATTAGTGGAATCAGAAATGCAAAAGGGAACACTACTGCCAGCCTAACAGAAATAAAAACAATCATAAAGGAATAACATGAACAACTGAATATCAACAATTTAGATAACTTAAGGTAAAGGGCAAAGAAATTCCTAGGGGAAAAAAGCTAGCAAAACTGACACAAGAAAAAAAAACCAGACAATTTCAATATAAATAGAGAGTATAAGTGGAAACACTGACTCAATAATCAAAACTACCCACAAAGATAAGCCTGGAGCCAGACACCTTTAAGCATGAATTCTACCACACATTCAATGAAGAATTAATGCTGATTCTTCATAAACTCTGCAAAAAAATATAGAAGAGGAAAAATACTTCACAACTTATGAGGCCAGAGTATTATCCTGATACAAAACAATACAAAAACATCGCAAGAAAACTACACAGTACTATCTTGTATAAATATAAATGCAAAAATCCTCAACAAAACACTTATCAAACTGTATCAAATGAAAATTGTATCAAAATAGAAAACACATGTAGAAGTACACACGATGATCAAATAGGATTTATCCCAGGGATGTAATGTTAGCTTAGCCATCAAAAATCAATTAAAAGGACAGATGACACCAACAGAATAAAACAAAAATCACACCATCATCTTAAGGGCAGAGAAAAAGCATCTGACAAAGTCTATTTCTTTTCATGATAAAAACATTCCACCCTGAATAGAAGGGAACTTCCTCAAATAAAGGGCATTCATGAAAACCTTACAGTTAACATTATATTTAAAAGTGAAAACTGAACGCTTTCTCCTCATATCAGGAACAAAACAAGAGTATCTGCTCTCACTACTTCAATGCAACAACGTACGTGAGGTTCGACCCAGGGCAATAAGGGAGGGAAAAAGAATAAAAGGTGCCAGAAAAGACTAAAAATACTTCTATTTGTTGATGACATGATTTTGCATATAGAAAATCCTAGCAAGTCAACTAAACAACTATCAGAATGAATCAATTAGTTCAGACACATCGTAGGGTACAAGTTCAAAACAATCCCAAACTGTCTATCTATATATGTGCAATGAAAGATCCCAAAATAAAATTAAGAACACAATTCCATTCACAATAGCAATAAAAAGAATAAAATATATAACAGCAAACAAAAGAAAAAATGAAAAACTGGTTCCAGTTCAAGACAGTGACGTAGGAAGATCCTGAACTCACCTCCTCCCAAGGACACACCTAATCTACAGCTACATAAGGAAAAATTTCCTTGGGTTGGGGGGGACCATTAACTAGCTGAGCAACTCCTACGCATCTCCTACCCACATCAAAGCGGGTAGGAGAAGCTGAGATACAGTCTAACCATAAACCCAACCCCTGGCGTGGCTATCCATAACAAGGAGGGAACTCAAAACCCAGAGTTTCTCCCTGAGGAGTGAAGTGTTTAAACCCATCAGGCACCCCAACTTTTAAGACATGCACCTGAAAGATCAGTCCCCCCAAAATCTAGTTTTGAAACTCAACAAGGGCTCCCATCCATGAAACCCACAAGGCTATAGTGCTCTGAGAAACAGTTCTTAAAGAGCTCATGCAGACTCACCCACCCCAGGGACCAGTGCAGAAAAAGCCAACTGAGAAGCAACCAGTCTTTCCGTGAAAGAGGCCTATTGGCTTACCTTAAAGCATTAGCCTGAGGTGCAGGCTCCTAATTTAACACATATCTAAGGGGCTACTGAAATAGTCTCTGGGGACAGAGACCAGAGGATGCCATCTTTGCCCTCTCTTGAGGCCTTGCTCAAGCTTGCCTACATCTCTGGAAAAGGAGCATACACGCTCATATGGCACGCTGATTTCTGTGGCTGCACCAGGGAATACCTATCGATCATCTGCCTCTGATGGCCAGTGGGGCTTGCACTCCTGGATATCACAGGATGGTAATAAACGAAGAGTACTTAACCAGCTACCGGGACCACTCACAGCAGAGAGGGAACTGATGAAAGAGCCCAGTCTCTTTGTGAAAGACACCTACTACCTTATCTTCACAGCTGCGACCAGAGGGGCAAGCTTCTAATTAAACACACATTTAAGAGCCAATGGGAATTCTCTCCAGAGATTTCATAGGGCAGGCAATATCCTCACAGTCTCAGTCAGCTGAGGTCCAGACTGCTGGTATCCACTACAGGAGAGCTTCTACGTGTCTGGGGGCCCAATTTTTACATCTGGCGCCCAGGATTTTGTGTACGCCACCCAGAGGCCCATCCCTTGATAGCCTGGCACTGGCAACAGCCAGGCTTGTGTTCACGAGTTGAACAGGATGGTAGCAAAAAATACCTCCTAATGAGTTATCACCACAGGGCTCAGGGCAGAGGGAACAAAAAGAAATGTCCATTCCCCCGTCTTCCCTTGAAAAAGCAGTATTTGCATACTTGAAAAGCTATTGCCTGAGGCTTTGGATTCCAATCAACCTGAAACTGAGTGCTAACTGAGATCACACTTTGGGACACTGACACACCTCTTGGGCATAGCCTCAACTACCAGGAGTCACTAAAAACAACAAGCTGACGGGACAACCATGAAAGTTGGAGTGACAACCATGAGGTAAGGAAGGGAGAATCAATAAGGTTCATCTCCTCCACAGAGGTCACTTTTTCAAGACTGAGAGAGTCTTGAAAAACGCTGTTTTATATAAAGCATAGAAATGAGCACAGAGTGACTAAGAAAGGGGGAAACACAGGAACACGGGTGAAATGAAAAGGAAGGTAAAAAACATTAATGGAAGAGAGAAAAGTGTTGTACCAGAATAAAGCTCAAAATAATGATGCAAAAGAAGCTCTCCAATCTCAAGCTTCAGAAAGGACTGGACAAAGTGAGAATTTGCACAAAGAGAGAGAAAATATAGGAAACTACCAATAAGGTCACAAAGACGAAATACAATAACTGAACTAAAAAATGCATGAGATGGGTTCAACAGCAGACTACATGAAGCAACAGACAGGATCAGTGAACTCAAAGACAGGGCAGAGGAATTCATCCAATCAGAGAAGCAAAAAGAAAACAACTGAAATAAAGTAAAGCTAGCCTAGGGGATTTATGGGACAACATCAAGCAGGCCAACACTCACTATGTCAGAGCCCCAGAAGGAGAAGCTAGCGAGAAAGGGGCAGAAAACTTGTCAGAAGAAATGATGGCTGTGGCCAGCCCTGTGGCTTGGCGGTTAAGTGCACGCGCTCCGCTGCTGGCGGCCCGGGTTCCGATTCCGGGCACGTACGGACACACCGCTTCTCCGGCCACGCTGAGGCCGCGTCCCACACACAGCAACTAGAAGGCTGTGCAACTATGACATACAACGATCTACTGGGGCTTTGGGAGAAATAAATAAATAAAAATTAAAAAAAAAAAAAAGAAAAGAAATGATGGCTGAAAACTTCCCAAACCTGGGCAAGGAAATAGCCACCCAGATCCAGGAAGCCTACGGAGTTCCAAAGAGGATGAACCCAAACAGACCCACACCAAGGCACACTGAAATTAAACTGTCAAACGTCCAAGACAAGCAGAGACTCTTAAAAGCAGCAAGAGAAAAGCAACCTGTTACATACAAGGGAACCCTGTTAGACTATCAGCAGATTTTTTCAGCAGAAACTTTGCAGGTAGAAGGGACTGTCATTATTTATTCAAAGTTCTGAAAGAAAAAAAGCTACCAATCCAGACACTCTACCTGACAGAGTTTTCCTTCAGAACTGAGAAGAGAAAAACAGCTTTCCAGACAAACAAAAGCTAAAGGAGTTCAACACCACTAGACTAGCCTTACAAAAAATATGACAAAAGGGACTTGTTTAAGCTGAAACAAAAGGGCACTAATTAGTAACTGGAAAACATGAGAAAGTATAAATCTCACTGGTAAGATAAATTTATGGTAAAATGCAGAATAACCTAATGTTGTAAAGGTGGTAGGTTAATTACTTATAAAGCTAGTATGAAAGTTAAAAGAAAAAGGTAGTAAAAATAACTATAACTACAATAATTTGTTAAGTGATACACAAGATAAAAGATGTGAACTGTGACATCAAAAACATAAAGAGTAGGGGAAGGGCGTAAAGATGTACAGCTTTAGAACAGTTTCAAACCTAAGTTGTTATCAGCTTAAAACAGACTGTTATAAAAACAAGTTGTTTAATGCAAGCCTCATGGTAACCACAAAGGAAAACTGTAGAAGATACACAAAAGGTAAAGAGAAAAGCACTGACGCATACTCCTACAGAAAATCAGCAAATCATAAAGGAAGAGAGCAAGAGAAGAAAGAAGCAGAGAAACTACAAAGCAGCCAGAAAACAACGAATAAAACAGCAATAAAGGCATACCTGTTAATAATTACTTGAGGGGCCGACCTGGTGGCGCAGCGGCTAAGTTTGGGCGGTCTGCTTCGCGGCCGGGGTTGGGTGGTTCGGATCCTGGGCGCAACCTACTCACCGCTCGTCAAGGCATACTTAGGCGAGGTCCCACATAGAAGAACTAAAAGGACCTACAACTAGGATACACAACTATGTACTGGGGCTTTGGGGAGAGAAAGAGGAAGATTGGCAACAGATGTTAGCTCAGGCCAATCTTCTAAATAAATAAATAAATAAATAAATAAATAAATAAATAAATAAATAAGGCTTGACGTAAAAAAATTACTTGAAATGTAAATGGACTGAATTCTCAAATCAAAAGACATAGAGTGACTTAATGGGTTAAAAAAAAAAAGACCCATCTATATGCTGCCTACAAGAGTCTCACCTCAGATGTAAAGATACACACACAGAGTGAAAGTGAAGGGATGGAAAAACATATTTCACGCAAGTTGAAACCAAAAGAAAGCTGGGGGAGCAATACTCATATCAGATAAAATAGACTATAAGACAAAGACTGTATTAACAGACAGTGATGGTCATTATATAATGACAATGGGGTCAATCCAACAAGAGGATAGAACAGTTGTAAAAACTTACGCACCTAGCAGAGGGGCACCTAAATATATAATGCAAATATTAACAGACCTCAAGGGAGAAATAGACAGCAATTCAATAATAGTAAGGGACTTTAATACCCCACTTTCATCAATGGGTAGATCATCCAGACAGAAAATCAATAAGGAAACACCGGCCTTAAACAACACGTTAGAACCAGATGCACATAAGAAACGTGTTCAGAACACTTCGTCCAAAAGTAACAGAATACACATTCCTCTCAAGCACACATGACACATTCTCCAGGACAGATCACATGTTAGGCCACAAAACAAATCTTAATAAATTTAAGAAGACTGAAAACATATCAAGCATCTTTCCTGACCACAATGGTATTAAGCAAGAAAAAACTGGAAAATTCCACGAATACCTGGAGATTAAACAACATGCTTGTTTAAACAACAGCAGAGCAACCAATGGGTCAAAAAAAGAAATCAAAAATACCTAGAGACAAGTAAAAATGGAAACACAACACACCAAACCTTAAGGGATGCTGCAAAAGCCGTTCTAAGAGAGAAGTTCCAAGTCACAAAGGCCTACATCATGAAACAAGAGAGATCACAACCAACCAACTTGGCGCTTCAAGGAACTAGAAAAAGAAGTAACAAACTAAGCTCAAAGATAGCAGAAGGAAAGAAAAAACAAAGATCAGAGCAGAAATAAATGAAATAGAGAATAAAAAGAAAACAGAAAAGATCAAGGAAACTAAGGGGTGAATTTTTTTTTAAAGATGAAGAAAATGGACAAACCTGTAGCTAGACTCAGGAAAAAAAGGGAGAGGTAACCAACAAAAAAACCAAGAAACGAAAGAAAAGTTACAACTGGTACTACAGAAATACAACGACCATACAGACTGCTGCAAACAACTGTATGCTCAAAGTAGGACAACCTGGGAGAAACGGAGAAATCCTAGAAACATACAACCCAGCAAGACTGAATCACTAAGGAAACAGATAATCTGAACAGACTGATTACAAGGAAGGACATCAAATCAGTGACCAAAAACTTCCCACCAGGACCAGATGGCTTCACCAGTGAATTCTACCAAACGTTTAAAGACGAATTAATCCCAATTCTTCCCGAACTCTTCCAAGAAACAGAAGAAGAGGGAACACTTCCAAACTCATTTTACAAAGCCAGCATTACCCTGATACCAAAACCAGACAAGGACATCTTATCTGAAAGCTTTTCACTAAAATCAGGAACAAGACTCTCGCCACTTGTACTCAACACAGTATTGGAAGTCCAAGCCAGAGCAATTAGGCAAGAAAAAGAAATAAACAGCATCCAAATCAGAAAGGAAGAAGCAAAACTATCACTATTTGCAGAGGACATGATATTATACACAGAAAACCCTGTAGACTCCACCGAAAAAATATTAGAATAAACAACTTCAGTAAAGCTGCAGCGTACAAAATCAACATACAAATACCTGTTGTGCCTCTACCCACTAATAATGAACTAGCAAAAAGAAATTAAGAAAACAAACCCATTTACAATTGCATCAAAAAGAATAAAACACCTAGGAACGAATTTAACCAAGGAGGTGTAAGACCGATACACCGAAAACTATATGACATTGATGACAGACACCAAAAAAGACACAAACAGAAAGATATTTTGTGCTCATGGACTGGAAGAACTAATGCTGTTAAAATGTCCATATTACCCAAAGCAATCTACAGATGCAATCCAATCCCCATCAAAATTCCAACGGCATTTTTCACAGAAATAGAACAAACAATCCTAAAACTCTCGTGGAACCAAAAAAGACCCTGAAGAGCCAAAGCAATCTTGAGAAACAAGAACAAAACTGAAGGCATCACACTTCCTAATTTCAAACTAGACTACAAAGCTACAGTAATCAAAACAACACAGCACGGACAAACACAGACACAGAGACTAAGAGAACAGACTAGAGGCTCACACATATGGTCAATTAATTTATGACAGTGGAGCCGAGAATTTACAACGGGGAAGGGACAGTCTCTTCAATAAATGGTGTTGGGAAAACTGGACCGCCACATGCAAACGAATGAAACCGGGCCACTGTCTTACGCCATACACAAAAATTAACTTCAAAATGGATTAAGGACTTAAATGTAAGACCCGAAAGTGCAAAACTCTTAGAAGAAAACACAGGCGGAAAGCTCCTTGACATGGGTCCGGGAAACAAATTTTTTGGATTTGATGCCAAAAGCAAAGCCCACAAAAGCAAACACAAACAAGTGAGACTACCTCAACTACAGCATCACTAAGCACCAGCGAAATGCTAACCAAAACCACAATGAGATATCACCTCACACCTGTTGGAACGGCTATCATAAAACAGACAAGAAAGAACAAGTGTTGGTGAGGATGTGGTAAGAGGGGAACCTCTGTGAGCTGCTGGTAGGAAAGTAAATTGGTGCAGCCACTATGAGAAACAGTATGCAGGCTCCTCCAAAAACTAAAACAGAACTACCATACGATCCAGTAATCCCACTTCCGGGTATTTACCCAAAGAAAACAAAAACACTAACTTGAAAAGACAGACGCGCCCCCAAGTTCATTGCAGTGTTATTTACAACAGCCAAGACACACAAACAACCTAAGCGTCCATCGACAGATGAATGGATAAAGAAGATGGGGGGGGGGTGAAATAATATTCAGCCACAACAAAAGAAATCCAGCCATTTGCGACAACATGGATGGACCCTGAGGCCATTACGGTAAGTGAAATAAGTCAGGGAGAGAAAGACAACACCGTGTGATTTTATACATGGAATCTATAAAAAAAAAACAAGAAATAAAAAACAACCCAGCTCAGAGATACAGAGAACAGACTGGTGGTTGCCAGAGGTTGGGGAAGGGGGGCAAAACGATGAAGGGGGTCAAAAAGTACAAACTTACAGGTAGACGATAATTAAGCTACTGGGATTAATGTACAGCATGAGGACTATAGTAATAACATTGTATTGCATATTTGAAAGCTGCCAAGAGAGCAAATCTTAAAAGCTCTCATCTCAAAGAAAAAAATTATAACTATGTATGGTGACTGCTGTTAACCAGACTTACTGTGGCGATCATTTCCCAATATAAATAAATATCAAATCATTATGTCGTACACCTAATACTTCGTACACAAAACTAATATTATGCCATACGTCAACTATAGCTCAAAAAAATATCTTCAGCCTGCTCTAAGCAAACTAGTATTTTTAATTGGTTCATTTTCCAGTTCTTGGGGTTTTTAAAAGACGTATAGCACAAGAGCGCACCAAATTCCAAGTTGCTCTACTAATTTTAGAACCATTCAAGGCTTTATCACACACCTGTAGCTCTATCCTTTCGCCAAAGCTATATGATCTCCATCTGATTTTCAAAATAACTAGGCATCTTTATAACCTATAAAATTGTGCTACAATTTATCTAAGTTTCTGAGTTCAGTAGTTTACAATGACCAGAGAAAATGTTAGGCAACCACGATGTTTTTGCTTTGTTTTTCCGTATCCGAAGCCAGAGTTACCTTCAAAAAACACTTCAGCAGCTTCTCTCCTCCAAAGTTTATTTCCAAAGTCAGTACCACGCAATGCTGCCTTCCGCGTGCAGGTAGGAGGAAGCAGATGCGATGTCACGACACCCGGCCTTTTCAAGAGTTAAAATCACTGGGAATCCTGTGCTACTTCCTTTCTGGCACTCAGGCCCAGCGTGGAGAGAGACTGCTCCCAGTAGGAGAAAATCCTAGATAACTGCAAACACTTGGTTTCAACAGAATCCCCAATTCCACAAAAAATGCGTCTGTCCAAAAAGCAGCTGAATGACTGAAACCGGTAGACAATCAAATAAAAAGTTAAGGAAAAGCGTAATTACGTGAAATTAATTAAATGCAATATGGTAGTGCTTTTTGAAGAATGTTTTTACTCCACAGAATTTATGTACATAAATAATAAAGCAACCTAGTGCCCTATTTATATCTTGCACACAAAAAGGAAACCTAAAAGTCAAGAGTTGTTTTCATTTATTTCAGAAGCACACAGGGTGTAATCATTCTCCATTCTGGCTGGAGGGAAAAAAAGCTACTTCAATCATAATTTTAACTCGCTTGATGTTTAAAACGCTAAAGAAGAACCATCACCGTTTGGGAACAGGCTCTCCCAACTCCAAAAGAATTGGGAATCCCTGGAGTGTCCCGTCTGGCCTCAATCTTTTGATGGAAACTAGACTGAGCCCGCCAGGCAAGGAACCCACCCCACGAAGCTGGGGCGCACGTTTGCGCTCCAAGATGACAGCTCATCTGGCCTCCGCGGGGCCGGGGGCGGCGGGACGCAGAGGCCCGGCAGGGATGGGCGAGGCCGAGGCGGAAAAAGGAAAAGAGGGCCATCCGTCAGCCCTGGGAGAGGAAATTCCAGGCGCCCAACTCCCAGGCGCCGGTCAGCGGGTGACGTGAGGGAACCAAGTCCGAGCGTCCGGCCACGGAGAGAGTCCTAGGGTAACTAGGGGCTTTGCGATCAGAAGTATCTCACGGCTCTAGAGAGAACGACGCAATTCACGCCCTTGACAGCGGGACAGAGGCCGAGACCGGGTTTCCTGGCAGACCCGCGCTGGGCGGGGCCTGTCGCCAGCGCATCCGCTGCGTCGTGACCCGCCGGAGGTGGCACCCGCGCCTGATCCCATTACATCCCCACTCTGGCGCCCTTACCGGTCGCGGGGATCGATCCACGACGTCTGGCGCGTGTTGTGGTCGATGTAGAAGACGCGGCCGTCGTAGTCGCGCGCCTCCTCCCAGCCGGCGGGTAGCGGCAGCTCAGCGCTCCCCTGGCCCGGGGGCGGCGGCGGCGCGGAGGCCGCGGAGGGCGCGGGGGCCGCGAGGGGGACCAAAGGCAGCGGCACCCGCGGAAGAGCGCGGGGCTGCCCCTGTCGCAGCCTCCGGCCGCCGCTCAACCACAGCATGAGTTCGTGGGATCCGCCACTGCCCTTGCCTGCGCCGCGCGCCGCTTTCTCCGCCAGCGCTACGACCTGGATCCCTGGGGGCAGGGGCGGCTGCAGGAAGGCGTCCGCCGCGCCCGGGACATGCTTCAGCCCGCGACGCTTGCGCGCCGGCACCAGTCCGCCGCTGCCGCCGGCCGCTCCTCTGCTCCGCCGGATAGCCGCCGACACTCTAGGAAAGTCACAGCCTCGGACCCTACGCCATGGTACCGCCTGGATGGCCGTACATTCCCAAACCAAGCACGGCCATCTTCGCTTCTGTTAGCGGCCAGACCGGGTCTGGGCTGGCGTGTGCTAAGCCTAAGGGCCCGCCTCCTTACTCTGGCCACAGTTGCTCCTACAATCTCGACAGTCTTCCTCCAGTATTCCTCCTCCTGAGACACCAATTCCTGCTGTTTCTGAGTCCTCGCGCTCCGCCTTCTCTTTCTGCTGCTCTTGCTCCGCCCTCTCCTCCTCCTCCCCATTTCAGCTACTCCTCATACACCCAGCCAGCAGCTCCTCACTCGGCTGCTTCTCGTCCCTCTCTGTTACTCTTTCCCTCACCTCTTCTACTTTTCCCGAAGGCCACTCCTCCTCATTCCTCTGCCCTCTGCCTCCCTCATCCCGCTCCCGATTTCCCCTTTCCTTCGTCTTCTTATCTTCCCTCATCCCCCTCTTCCTTGCTCTCTTCTCTCTTCCCTGCAGTTCGACGACCTCCTCTCGCTTGGCTCGGAAACTACATGAGTGTCAAGATGGACGCACGCAGCCCCGTCAGCCCCCAAATATCGCAGAGAGGAGCGACAGCCTGGGGCTGTCTTCCGAGAGTCAAAGTATTCCCAAGAAAGAAGGCAGACACCTCACTTCAGCACTTCACCCGGATCTCATGCCTTGAAAGTCCGAGGACTTCCAGTCGGCCCGCCTCAGTGGAGAAGAGAGGAGGGGACTACTCCCTGGGTCGCCCAAATACTCTTGCTCGCCCCGCAAAGGTGGGTAAAGACTCTGAGGGAAGCCGAGGGAACTCAGTAGCTCTCAGTGGAACTTGCACCGGGTTCTCTTGGGTGGGACAGGGAGGACGCAACTACAAGTGAAGATGTGGGCAGGTGGCCACCTCATGTCCCCGTCAAAACAGCCCTAATAGGGCTGATAGAAGTCCCCACTCAGGGTGGGGTCTCCTCATGTTCTCTGAGCTCTTCTTCTAATCTGTGCGATCCAGTATTTGAACAGAGATCCAACTAGGATACTGCTGGGCAGGAAGCTAGGTGAACTATTAAAATATTAGACCTTGATGGTAGTGTACTTTCCATTCGCATTTCAAAGTGGGGAAACGCGCCATAAAGGTTTGGGCTCTGTCTTGCTCCAAATCTCTCAGCTATGTAACGCTCCAGGCCTCTTATGGGCAGAATAGTGTTCCCCTACATACTCACCCAACTTTTCATATGTTTAAATCCTAATCCCTAGAACCTCAGAAAGTAAACATATTTGGAGGTAAAGCCTTTAAAGTAGTGATTAAGTTGAAATAAGGTAATTAGAATTGGTCTTAATTTAATCAGACTGGTGTTCTTATGAAAAGAAATTTATAAACACACGGAGACACCAAGATTGTCCATACGCAGAGAAATATGTGAAAAGAAACCAAAGGGTGCCCAAGTGCAAAGCAAGAAAAGTCCTCAGAGGAAACTAAGGGTGCTGGTACCTTGAGCTTGAACTTGCAGCATCCAGAAATGAGAGAAAATAAATTTCAGTTGTTTAAGCCACCCAGAACTGTAGTATTTTGTTAAGGCAGGCCCAGCAAACTAATAGAAGAGTGCTGCTTGCAAACTTAGTGGCAGGAAAGTATGCGGCTTTCACTTTGGGTTACTGTGCTTGATTTTGAGCTATAATTGATGTATACCATAATATTAGTTTCAGGTGTACGACAATGATTTGATATTTGTTTATATTGGGAAATGATCGCCACAGTAAGTCTGGTTAACAGCAGTCACCATACATAGTTATAATTTTTTTCTTTGAGATGAGAGCTTTTAAGATTTGCTCTCTTGGCAGCTTTCAAATATGCAATACAATGTTATTACTATAGTCCTCATGCTGTACATTAATCCCAGTAGCTTAATTATCGTCTACCTGTAAATTTGTACTTTTTGACCCCCTTCATCGTTTTGCCCCCTTCCCCAACCTCTGGCAACCACCAGTCTGTTCTCTGTATCTCTGAGCTGGGTTGTTTTTTATTTCTTGTTTTTTTTTTATAGATTCCATGTATAAAATCACACGGTGTTGTCTTTCTCTCCCTGACTTATTTCACTTACCGTAATGGCCTCAGGGTCCATCCATGTTGTCGCAAATGGCTGGATTTCTTTTGTTGTGGCTGAATATTATTTCACCCCCCCCCATCTTCTTTATCCATTCATCTGTCGATGGACGCTTAGGCTGTTGTAAATAACACTGCAATGAACTTGGGGGCGCGTCTGTCTTTTCAAGTTAGTGTTTTTGTTTTCTTTGGGTAAATACCCGGAAGTGGGATTACTGGATCGTATGGTAGTTCTGTTTTAGTTTTTGGAGGAGCCTGCATACTGTTTCTCATAGTGGCTGCACCAATTTACTTTCCTACCAGCAGCTCACAGAGGTTCCCCTCTTACCACATCCTCACCAACACTTGTTCTTTCTTGTCTGTTTTATGATAGCCGTTCCAACAGGTGTGAGGTGATATCTCATTGTGGTTTTGGTTAGCATTTCGCTGGTGCTTAGTGATGCTGTAGTTGAGGTAGTCTCACTTGTTTGTGTTTGCTTTTGTGGGCTTTGCTTTTGGCATCAAATCCAAAAAATTTGTTTCCCGGACCCATGTCAAGGAGCTTTCCGCCTGTGTTTTCTTCTAAGAGTTTTGCACTTTCGGGTCTTACATTTAAGTCCTTAATCCATTTTGAAGTTAATTTTTGTGTATGGCGTAAGACAGTGGCCCGGTTTCATTCGTTTGCATGTGGCGGTCCAGTTTTCCCAACACCATTTATTGAAGAGACTGTCCCTTCCCCGTTGTAAATTCTCAGCTCCACTGTCATAAATTAATTGACCATATGTGTGAGCCTCTAGTCTGTTCTCTTAGTCTCTGTGTCTGTGTTTGTCCGGGCTGTGTTGTTTTGATTACTGTAGCTTTGTAGTCTAGTTTGAAATTAGGAAGTGTGATGCCTTCAGTTTTGTTCTTGTTTCTCAAGATTGCTTTGGCTCTTCAGGGTCTTTTTTGGTTCCACGAGAGTTTTAGGATTGTTTGTTCTATTTCTGTGAAAAATGCCGTTGGAATTTTGATGGGGATTGGATTGCATCTGTAGATTGCTTTGGGTAATATGGACATTTTAACAGCATTAGTTCTTCCAGTCCATGAGCACAAAATATCTTTCTGTTTGTGTCTTTTTTGGTGTCTGTCATCAATGTCATATAGTTTTCGGTGTATCGGTCTTACACCTCCTTGGTTAAATTCGTTCCTAGGTGTTTTATTCTTTTTGATGCAATTGTAAATGGGTTTGTTTTCTTAATTTCTTTTTGCTAGTTCATTATTAGTGGGTAGAGGCACAACAGGTATTTGTATGTTGATTTTGTACGCTGCAGCTTTACTGAAGTTGTTTATTCTAATATTTTTTCGATTGGAGTCTACAGGGTTTTCTGTGTATAATATCATGTCCTCTGCAAATAGTGATAGTTTTGCTTCTTCCTTTCTGATTTGGATGCTGTTTATTTCTTTTTCTTGCCTAATTGCTCTGGCTTGGACTTCCAATACTGTGTTGAGTACAAGTGGCGAGAGTCTTGTTCCTGATTTTAGTGAAAAGCTTTCAGATAAGATGTCCTTGTCTGGTTTTGGTATCAGGGTAATGCTGGCTTTGTAAAATGAGTTTGGAAGTGTTCCCTCTTCTTCTGTTTCTTGGAAGAGTTCGGGAAGAATTGGGATTAATTCGTCTTTAAACGTTTGGTAGAATTCACTGGTGAAGCCATCTGGTCCTGGTGGGAAGTTTTTGGTCACTGATTTGATGTCCTTCCTTGTAATCAGTCTGTTCAGATTATCTGTTTCCTTAGTGATTCAGTCTTGCTGGGTTGTATGTTTCTAGGATTTCTCCGTTTCTCCCAGGTTGTCCTACTTTGAGCATACAGTTGTTTGCAGCAGTCTGTATGGCCGTTGTATTTCTGTAGTACCAGTTGTAACTTCTCTTTCGTTTCTTGGTTTATTTGTTGGTTACCTCTCCCTTTTTTTCCTGAGTCTAGCTACAGGTTTGTCCATTTTCTTCATCTTTAAAAAAAAAATTCACCCCTTAGTTTCCTTGATCTTTTCTGTTTTCTTTTTATTCTCTATTTCATTTATTTCTGCTCTGATCTTTGTTTTTTCTTTCCTTCTGCTATCTTTGAGCTTAGTTTGTTACTTCTTTTTCTAGTTCCTTGAAGCGCCAAGTTGGTTGGTTGTGATCTCTCTTGTTTCATGATGTAGGCCTTTGTGACTTGGAACTTCTCTCTTAGAACGGCTTTTGCAGCATCCCTTAAGGTTTGGTGTGTTGTGTTTCCATTTTTACTTGTCTCTAGGTATTTTTGATTTCTTTTTTTGACCCATTGGTTGCTCTGCTGTTGTTTAAACAAGCATGTTGTTTAATCTCCAGGTATTCGTGAATTTTCCAGTTTTTTCTTGCTTAATACCATTGTGGTCAGGAAAGATGCTTGATATGTTTTCAGTCTTCTTAAATTTATTAAGATTTGTTTTGTGGCCTAACATGTGATCTGTCCTGGAGAATGTGTCATGTGTGCTTGAGAGGAATGTGTATTCTGTTACTTTTGGACGAAGTGTTCTGAACACGTTTCTTATGTGCATCTGGTTCTAACGTGTTGTTTAAGGCCGGTGTTTCCTTATTGATTTTCTGTCTGGATGATCTACCCATTGATGAAAGTGGGGTATTAAAGTCCCTTACTATTATTGAATTGCTGTCTATTTCTCCCTTGAGGTCTGTTAATATTTGCATTATATATTTAGGTGCCCCTCTGCTAGGTGCGTAAGTTTTACAACTGTTCTATCCTCTTGTTGGATTGACCCCATTGTCATTATATAATGACCATCACTGTCTGTTAATACAGTCTTTGTCTTATAGTCTATTTTATCTGATATGAGTATTGCTCCCCCAGCTTTCTTTTGGTTTCAACTTGCGTGAAATATGTTTTTCCATCCCTTCACTTTCACTCTGTGTGTGTATCTTTACATCTGAGGTGAGACTCTTGTAGGCAGCATATAGATGGGTCTTTTTTTTTTTAACCCATTAAGTCACTCTATGTCTTTTGATTTGAGAATTCAGTCCATTTACATTTCAAGTAATTTTTTTACGTCAAGCCTTATTTATTTATTTATTTATTTATTTATTTATTTATTTATTTAGAAGATTGGCCTGAGCTAACATCTGTTGCCAATCTTCCTCTTTCTCTCCCCAAAGCCCCAGTACATAGTTGTGTATCCTAGTTGTAGGTCCTTTTAGTTCTTCTATGTGGGACCTCGCCTAAGTATGCCTTGACGAGCGGTGAGTAGGTTGCGCCCAGGATCCGAACCACCCAACCCCGGGCCGCCGAAGCAGAACGCACAAACTTAACCGCTGCGCCACCAGGTCGGCCCCTCAAGTAATTATTAACAGGTATGCCTTTATTGCTGTTTTATTCGTTGTTTTCTGGCTGCTTTGTAGTTTCTCTGCTTCTTTCTTCTCTTGCTCTCTTCCTTTATGATTTGCTGATTTTCTGTAGGAGTATGCGTCAGTGCTTTTCTCTTTACCTTTTGTGTATCTTCTACAGTTTTCCTTTGTGGTTACCATGAGGCTTGCATTAAACAACTTGTTTTTATAACAGTCTGTTTTAAGCTGATAACAACTTAGGTTTGAAACTGTTCTAAAGCTGTACATCTTTACGCCCTTCCCCTACTCTTTATGTTTTTGATGTCACAGTTCACATCTTTTATCTTGTGTATCACTTAACAAATTATTGTAGTTATAGTTATTTTTACTACCTTTTTCTTTTAACTTTCATACTAGCTTTATAAGTAATTAACCTACCACCTTTACAACATTAGGTTATTCTGCATTTTACCATAAATTTATCTTACCAGTGAGATTTATACTTTCTCATGTTTTCCAGTTACTAATTAGTGCCCTTTTGTTTCAGCTTAAACAAGTCCCTTTTGTCATATTTTTTGTAAGGCTAGTCTAGTGGTGTTGAACTCCTTTAGCTTTTGTTTGTCTGGAAAGCTGTTTTTCTCTTCTCAGTTCTGAAGGAAAACTCTGTCAGGTAGAGTGTCTGGATTGGTAGCTTTTTTTCTTTCAGAACTTTGAATAAATAATGACAGTCCCTTCTACCTGCAAAGTTTCTGCTGAAAAAATCTGCTGATAGTCTAACAGGGTTCCCTTGTATGTAACAGGTTGCTTTTCTCTTGCTGCTTTTAAGAGTCTCTGCTTGTCTTGGACGTTTGACAGTTTAATTTCAGTGTGCCTTGGTGTGGGTCTGTTTGGGTTCATCCTCTTTGGAACTCCGTAGGCTTCCTGGATCTGGGTGGCTATTTCTTTGCCCAGGTTTGGGAAGTTTTCAGCCATCATTTCTTCAGACAAGTTTTCTGCCCCTTTCTCTCTAGCTTCTCCTTCTGGGGCTCTGATATTGTGAACGTTGGCCTGCTTGATGTTGTCCCATAAATCCCCTAGGCTAACTTTACTTTTTTTCAGTTGTTCTTTTTGCTTCTCTGATTGGATGAATTCCTCTGCCCTGTCTTTGAGTTCACTGATCCTTTCTACTGTTTCATGTAGTCCTCTGTTGAACTCCTCGATGCTATTAAGTATTTCAATACAGTGACAATAGAGCATTAAACGTAGTGGGGAACCCATCAGAGTATGCAACTGAACAGGTCACATGCCAATTAAGTTGGCCCTGTCCTCTCTTTGACTTCCAGCCATTGTTTCCTTGTTAATTCCAGAAAACACCAATTATCAGTGGCAGTGTACGAAATCATTTTGGGAATGAAGCTATGTCCCTCCATGTGAAACTACTTGTTATTAAAGACCCCTTACCAGCCAGTTACAGCTAAGGTTCAGAGAGAACTTCCACTGCTCCTGACTCTCTGAGTTTCCTGGAAACTTGCCTGCAGACTCTGGTTGTTACTTACAGAGGACTGGAGCTATAGATGTTTTGTGTTTAGTCTCAACCTACCAGTAGTGGTGTTGTCAGCTAGGAAGACCTGAGGCACTTTCTTGGGCCTGTGCTACTGTGGCAAGCCCCAACAGACGTTTCTCTGACCAAAACCAGTGTTGTGAGTGGATCAGCCTTTGTGGTTTTTATTATGATTGCAGGACGTAACTCAGCAACAATGATTAGGGATCTTTGGAAAAACAAGGTTTATTACTCACAGATTTTGCAGGATACACAGTACGCCAGAGGCCACACAGTGAGGTTGCAGGATGAGAGACAAAGCGTGTTCCTGGGGTTCTGTCTTTATTGTAGGCTGAGGGTGGGGTGCCTAGGGTTTTGGAGGCTCAGTCTTTATTGGTGAATTAAAATGTAAGAGCAGGTATTGGGGCACAGGAAGGGAAAAGCAGGGTCATCAAGGGGTCAGTTATCTAGTCTCATATGGCTTTCTATAAGGGAAACTTCATGAGTCGGGCAGCCTGGTTTCTTAGCTACTTATTTTATTAGTAGCTGTGTTATATTACTGCCAATGTGTTTATGGATGGATGTCTTTGAAATGGATGCTTCAGAAATGAAAAGCTTAATTTCAGGCATGCATACTACAATAAAACTCTGTTCACGAGGTTTCATTTAGTGCTAGGAAATTCCAGAAAAAGAGAAGCCTCTCATGACAGCACCTAGAAATTGCAAGAAACTGAGAAGCTCAGGTATAGCACACTTGACTCAATGATCACGTTCCATAAACAGTAACAGCGGACATCTACTGCAGACAGAGTCAATCCAGAAATTTCAATACGTGACATATGATGCTCAGATTTACATTACCTCTGGGTACCCTGTCTATACATAAAGGGAAGTATCCCTTTATGGAAGTATTTCAGTAAATCGTGAAGAATCATAGAGCTAGAATATTACCATTTTCAAATCCCCAGGAATTGACAAGATCTCAGCTATTAGCATCAATGGCTGCTACAATTACAAGAAGAGAGGCAACTAAATATGTTACATCTCCATGGAATAACACACCACTGCTTATGATGTAGCATTGCCACAAAGTCAAACGTGAATTTGATTAAAGGTTTTTGGATCCTTTTACACCTTACAGGACATACAGACATCAGAGAAAAAATTAAAACATTACCTCAGGTATGTAATCAGTAAAAGCCAGACTGTGGAAACTCGACCCAACAAATGATTGTTTTTCTTTAACATAGAACCACCAGTGGAGAAGAAGGAACTGTAGATGAAAAAGAAACTTAGGAAACATAGAATGGTATGGGTCATATTTGGATTCACATTCATATAAACTGAAAAAACTTTTGTTATACTTATGAGACAGTTGGAAATGTGAATACTCCCTGGATAGTTGATGATATTAAGAAGTAAATTTTTGTAAATTTGAATTTAAAAATTTAGATTTGATAATGGTATTTCAATTGTTCTTTTGTGTCCAGATCCTTTAGACACACATTTAGAAATAATTTTAGAAATATGATACATTTAAGATTTACTTCAAAATAATTGGATAAGAGAATGGCAAGAAGTGGATCTGAAGCAAAGTTTTCAGGAGCTAATAATTGTTGAATTTGATGATAGTTTTTGGAGGTTCATTATCCTATTCTCTTTAATTTGTATATGGGTGATTGAGCAGTGTTGGCATCTTGTGGATATTGGCCACAGACCAAAGCACAGCACAATAAAGTAAGCCTTTATTTACCTGGCCTAATATGCGAATAGTACTGCGGATGTGAAACCTTGGACTAGAAGCAACAGGAAGAGAAGAGCATGTCTGTTTGTTTACCACTGCATATCTGGCACAAAGCAGGTAATAGATGAATATTTCTTGAATGAATCAATTATTATCTTTACAGCCACATCATACCTTCTTGCCAGTAAAATGACTTCAAAGTAAGTGATAGCCGCTCAGGTGAAGTCATGTGAGATATCCAGAATTGAATAAAATATTATTTGGAATATCTAAAAAGTATATGTTGCTGCTACATCACAAAAAGAGACAATCATACATGATGTGCCTCTGTGGAAGAAAACCCCACTACTTATGAAGTAAGCCTGCTCTAAAAGTAAAACCTGAATCTGCTCAATTTCTCTATAGAGATTCCATGGAATCCAAAAGTCTTTATTTGCGGATACCTGGAAAGTTTTAATTTTTCCTTCATTTCTGAGGGATAGTTTTGCCAGATATAGAATTCTTGGTTGGCAGGATTTTTTTTTCCATTAGCATTTTAAATATATCATCTCATTGCTTTTTGGGCTGTAAGGTTTCTACTAAGAAATCCTCTGACAATCTTATTGAGAATCCCTTATACATAGTGAATCACTTTTCTCCTGCTGCTTTCTAGATTCTCTGTCTTTGGCATTTTACTGCTTAATTATAATATGTCTCAGCATAGCTCTCTTTGGATTTTTCCTACTTGAAGTTTACTGAGCTTGGATTTGTCGATTCGTGTCTTTTTTTCAAATTTAGGAAGCTTTTATTCATTATTTCTTCAAAAAATCTCTATATGCCTTTCTCTCTCTCTTCTTCTACGACTACCATAATGCATATATTGGTCCAATTGATTGTGTCCCATAAGTGTTTAAGACTCTACTAACTTTTCTGCATTCTTTTTTCTTTCTGTTCTCTACTCAGTAATATTAAATGCACTATACTCATGTTCACTAATTCTGCATGCACAAATCTGCTGTTAAACCTCTCTAGTAAAATTTTCAATTTGGTTACTTTATTTTTCAGCTCCAAAATTTCTCTTTGGTTCCTTTTTTAGAATTGATATCATTTGTTGACATCCTCATTTTATTCTTATATCATTTTCCTGTTTTCATTTAGCCGTTAACATATTTAAGACAGTTGTTTAAAATCTTTTAACTACTGAGTCCCATGCTTGGTTAATCAGGGATAGTTTTTGCCACTTCATTTTCTTTCATTGAATGGGTCATGTTTTCCTGTTCTTTAGTATACCTTGTGATCTTTTGTTGAAAATTGGGCATTTGAAAAAATACCCGTCTCCACCAGTCATTCCAAACTGCCTTTGTACCATGGAGATCCTTCACTAATTAGCTGAGTGTGTCCTGAACTTTGAGGTTATCTGAGGAGAAACCTTGTAAATTTCTCAGGTCTTTTCTAAACATTAGTCTTGCCTAGGTCTTTATGTGCTTTTTTCCATTCCTTTGTATACATGACTGCTTTTAAATGTCTTATAAAAATGTTTAAGAGAATTATCAATCTATCCATCCATTCTTGTTGATTTTATCCCTTCTGATCAGTGTTTATTGCTTCTAGTTGTGTTTTTGATGTGCATTTCCCTGATGACAGATGAGAATGAGATCTTCTTAAATCTTTATTAGCCCTCTGAAATTTTTATTCTATTCTATACTAGTTTAAATCTTTGATGGGGCTTGTATTTTACATCCCATGTTTTCTCTGCACTGTTTCTTCAATATGGATGGCCTGGTTTTCCCAGTCTCTTGTAGGAATTTAGTTTTTATTATTTTGGAAGAAAAGTGCCTCCTTCTTTGCATAGCATCCACTATATCATTCTCTCAAAGTAAATTTTGCCTATATCTGAATCCTAAAAAGTTTGACCATCTAAAAATCATCTCCAGATTTGGTGAAAATCCCTTGAATCATTTTTGTACAACGTGGTAACAAATAAAGGTATATTTAGGTAGGCCAACATTCTACAGATACTAGGAGGGCCTAAAATATAGTTAATTTAATATTTTTATTTTTTATTGAGATATAATTAACATACAATGTTATATTAGTTTCAGATGTACTACATAATGATTTGATATTTGTGTATGTCGCACAGTGATCACACAATGAGTCTAGTTAACATCCCTCACCATACATAGTTACGGAATTTTTTTCTTGTGATGAGAACTTTTAAGATCTACTCTTTCAGCAACTTTCAAATATGCAATACAGTATTATTGACTGTAGTCACCATGCTTAGTTTAATATTTTTAAACCAACAGGCATTGTTGTGAAGAGTTAACAAATATTCTCTCATATAATTTTCCTGACACTTATATAAGACTGTTACTATTATATTTTCTTTTTTTGTTTTGATGAGGAAGATTAGCCCTGAGCTAACGTCTGTGCCAATTCTCTTCTTTTTGCTCGAGGAAGATTGTGGCTGAGCTAACATCCGTGCCCATCTTGCCCTATTTTGTATGTGGGGTGCCGCCACAGCATGGCTTGATGAGCAGTGTGTAGGTCCGCACCCCGGATCCGAACCCATGAACCCTGGGATGACAAAGCGGAGCACGTGAACTTCACCACCACACCACTGGGTCAGCCGCTTATTATTTTCAGGTTTTTTTTAAAGACTGACATTTCCTTTATTTTATTTATTTACTTATTTTTGTGAGGAAGATCAGCCTTGAGCTAACATCCATGCCAATCCTCCTCTTTTTGCTGAGGAAGACTGGCCCTGAGCTAACATCCATGCCCATATTCCTCCACTTCACCTGGGATGCCACCACAGGATGGCCTGACAAGTGGTGCGTCGGCATGCGCCTGGGATCCGAACCTAGGCCGCTAGCAGTGGAGCGCATACACTTAACTGCTATAACATGGGGCCGGCCCTATTTTCAGTTTTATGAAGAGGAAACTGAGGCACAGAGGAGCTAATAATATGCCAAGGGAACACTGATCTTATATAGTGGGCTGAGATTGCAATCAATACAGTCTAGAGACATATCCTGAACAGGGCACTCTTGACGTTGGTACTAAGGTCACGTAGTGCCTCTGAGATACTGCATATCGTCTGCTCTCCTCCCAAATTGCCTAAACTCTGACCTAAGTGTTTATTCCTTCTCTTCTCTCTTCTGTCTTACTGCTATTCAGATCAGTATTTACTGCCCATCTACTACGTGGCAGGCACTGTGCTCATAGCTCTTGCTTTACCAGCAGCCACAAGTGACACTACCTGGCTGGTGATATTCAAGCCACAAGGTCATTCCTAAGGGCATCAATCATCTCCCCCAAATTATTAATAGCTTATAATAAAAATAACTTCCTTTTAAACTGGATGTCCCTGACATCTCACCATTTTGTCCACAAGGTTCATTTTCTTTCCTTACTGATTTTATTCTCTTACTGATTATTATTAAAAGATAGCAACTTATTTTATGGTATGCATGCTTTAGATATTTCTTCAATTTTTTTGTCTACTTTTAAATGTTGCTTATATATATGTATATACAGAAGTTTCACTTTCTATGGAAAGTGTAAGAAATTTTGTCTTCATGGTATCTTACTTTTTAGTAAGAAATCAAATAAACAACTACCTATATATTTTCCTAGATCTGTGCTTAGTAATGTAATTCATAGTTTGTGGGATAATATTTTTAAAGGTCTATAATCATAAAATAGTACAATTTTACTAGTAATCTAATTAAGGAAATAAACATGACATGTTGATAGTAAAACCGTTCTGGAAAACTGCTTGTCATAGTAGCACTTGCATACCCTACAACCCAGTAGTTCTATTCTTGATTCATGCTCAACAAAAATGCAAATATATATGCACCACAACACATATACAAGGATTTTATAGCAGTACTATACATAGGGGCTCACGATCACGTGACTGGAAGCTGCAGCTCATTGCCTCTGCTCAGCATCTCAAAAGAGAATCGTACCACATATCACTAGCCCAGAAAAAGAGCAAAATTCAAAATTTCAAGTATGATTTATACTAAATGTGTGTCGCTTTTGCACATCATAAAGTTGAAAACTCGTGAGTCAAACCATTCTAAGTCGGGGAGATATTTATTGAATCAGTCTTGCCCCACTGGAATGAACCCCACTGGTCATGTATATAATTCATTAATTCATTGTTGGGTTTGATTTGCTTACGTTTTGTTGAGAATTTTTGCTTCAAGTTCATGAGAGATTCTGGTCTGTCATTTTTTTTAATGTATTTTGTCTGGCCTTGATATCATGTTAATGCTGGCTTCATAAAATGAACTGGAAAATTTTCTCTTCTATTTTTTGGAAAAAATTGTGTGGAATTGCTGTGTGTGTGTGTTTATAGTCTCAGAATGGGGAAAGTCTTTCTGAAAATTCTAAAAATCCAGAAGCTTAATAACTTAATAACTGATAGATGTAATTACACAAAACTAAATATATCTCCCAGGGCATAAACTACTAATATTAAAATAATATCAAAAGTTAAACAATAAGCTGGGTAAAATTATTGGCAACTGATATGACATCAAAAGAATCAATTTTCTATAGAAAGAATTCCTATAAAGCACTTAGAAAATTTCAACCGCATATTAGCAAAATGGGTAATGAGATACAAATGGCTCTTTAAACATGTGAAAAGAGACTCAGTCTTAACCATAGTTAGAGAAATACAGACTGAACCCTGAAGTTGTCATTTTCCATCTATGAGATTGGCAAAAAAAAACTTTTATAACATCAGGTGTAGATGAAATTGAGGGAAAAACAAATACTGTTCTACATTGTTGGTTGGAGTAGATTGATATATCTGCTCTGAAGAACTGTTTATCTATTGAATATACTCTCTGACCTAGTAAGTGTACTTCTAAAACTATATCCTGCATATTGATTTGTATGTATATTTCCAGAAATACCTATGTATATAGGTATTTATGGCAGTATTATTTGTAGTAGCAAAGAGTTGAAATCAACCTAAACATTCATCAATAAGATATTGGTTAAATAAGCTATCTCCACACCGTGGAATCTTGTGAAGCTATTAAAAAGATAATTTAAATTTTGCTCAGGTGTGTACCCCTCCACTGCATAGCACGTTTTTGAAGGAAAAGTTAACTCCTTCAGTTTTTCTGGGAGTTGATCTAATGTGTCTAATGTAATTACTTTGTTAGTACTGTTATTTATGTTAGTATTGTTTCCAGGAAAAAACAGTGTGACCCAGCTGTAGCCACCAATATATAGTGGAGAATCTGAAAGGAGGGGTTGTAGGAAAAGTTTCCTCTCTTTTTAAGAAAAAGCCATGGGGAAATACTATTTATCTCTTCTTGACCGATGAGATTTCTGGAACTGCTACAAATATCTTGCTCCCAACATGTTGATTAAACTAATACTAATAATGAAAGAGAAGCAGAATGGAGTAAGTCCAGATTCATGATGACATCATGAAGCTGATGCTTCAGTCAACCCTGAAGATGGCTACGTCAGGACTTCCAATTAAAAGAGATATAAATTTCCTTACTGTTTGATCAGTTAGTTATGGTTCCTGACACGTGCAGCCCAAAACATTCAAACTCATAAAATGCCCACACTCTTGCATGTTATTGTGTAGTATTTTAGTTCCACCTTGCTTTTAGCCAGCCTCCTCAACCTTCTCTACTTACTATTACTATTGTTTGTTTTGACCTAACAGACACATATGTAGAAGCCAACATACAATAATTATTCAGTAGATTTCAAGCAGACCATATTTATGGAGGGAAAGACAAGCCATAGTCCAAGAGAGGAAATGTGCAAAGCACAGAACCGTTCGCTGTGCTAGACGCCCGTCCCGTGCCCCCGTCCATCCTCCTTTCGTCCTCACTTTGCTCTGCGCCTGCGAGGCTGACCTGTAGGAACCGGGCCGGGTGCTGCGGCCCCCTCTGGTCTCCAGTGGAGCAGCCGGGGGAGAGCAGAAGGCGCGCGGTGCGGCGCGCAGGGCGGGGTGGTGCTTCTGGGCCCGGCTCCTGCCCCGTGGTGGGGAGCTGGCTGTGTCCCTCCACGGACGCTCAGCTCCTGTTAGTGCAGGTCCCTGCACTTCCCAGGCTCTGCTCCTGCCTGTCAAGTCAGAACCTGGAGGCTCTGAGATTTTACCCTCCCGCGAGCCAACAGGTCAGCCTGCCCCAGTTGCATGTACGCGTCCTGCCTGAAGGCCCCAGAGCCCCGGTCAGAGACACGGGCATCGCTCCAGCAAAATGCAGCAGCCGGAGCCGTATCTCGAGTCGGCACCCAGCCCCCCAGGTCCACAAGGGCCGAATGTTCACCCGCACGTGTGGGGGGGGGGGGGGAGATGCACCCCAGCAGAGGAAGCCTGACTGAGGAGGCCGAGCGGTTATCAGGGCTGCTCGTGGCCTGCCCGTCTTCCCCTCCAGAGGGAGATGGCTCTCCCTGGCACGCAAGGAAAACTCCTCCGAGGCCGAGGGGAAGGCTCTGCAGGTTTGGTACACCGGTAGGTGAGCGACAGTCTCCTGGATGAGAAGGAGAAGGCGTTAGGATCCTGGGATGTCTCGAGGGAGGGCGATGTTCTCTATCTTGATGGTGTCCACTAGGCTGCTCTCCAATCATCCTTGAACAAAGCTTGTCAGTGCCCTTCTCTCGGAAAAGGCGGACTGTGTGGAAACGCCCAGAAATCCAGGGAGCGCTGTCACCCAACGCTTGCCTTGCCCTTCAGGCCTGAGGTGGTGAGCACTGCCCACTCTTGCCCACCTTGGCTGTGCACTGCCCCTCGGTGCCTGCCTCCAACCTGTCCGTGCTTCTGGAAATAGTCCTTTTATCCAGCGCTCTTTAATTCATCCGGTTAGACGTGCCACGTGCTTCCTGTAAAGACCCTGTCTGAATCAGAAATATAGATAAACTATTCACAAATCGATAAGAAAAAGACGACCCAAGCGGAGAAGAAGCAAAAGCAGTGGCTAGGAAATTCACGCAAGGTAAAAACCTCGTCGGCCAAGGAGGCTGAAAAGACGCTGAACCCAGACAGAGACACAGATTGTTTATTATAGTAAAAGCAGTAGCCAGAGCAGTGACTTGAGTTGATAAGTGACACCCCAATTCCACAAGGGCCCAGGGTTCACCTGCATGTCTAGGAGGATACACCACAAAAAAGGAAGCCTGAATTAGGAGACTGAGCTGAAATGAGAACTGCTAATGGCCTGCCCATCCTCCCCTTCAAAGAGATGACGCTATCTGGAAAGAGAGCAAAACTCCTCAGAGGCGGAGAGGAAGACTCTGCAAGTTTGTTACACTGTAGGGTAAGCTAAGGTCTCCAGGACTAGAAGCAGAAGGCTTTAGGATCTTGGAAGGTCTCCATGGAGGTGATGTTCCGTCTTTATTATGTCCACTATCTTCAGCTCTCAATGCTGGCTGCTATCAAGTCATCTGTGAACAAAGCTTGTCAGTGCCCTTTGCTCGGAAGATTCAGACTTTATAGGAAGACCAAAAAATCCCTGAGGAGGGGCTGGCCTGATGGTGCAGCGGTTAAATGTGTGCACTCTCCTTAAGCGGCCTGGGGTTGCAGGCCCAGATCCCAGGCGCGCACCAACGCTCCACTTGTTAAGCCATGTTGTGGTGGGTGTCCAATGTAAAGTGGAGGAAGATGGGCATGGATGTTAGTCCAGGGCCAATCTTCCTCAGCAAAAAAAAAAAAGAAGAAGAAGAAGAGGAGGATTGGCATCGGATGTTAGCTCAGGGCTAGTCTTCCTGTCACACACACAAAAAAAACCCTGAAGAATTGTCTTTAATACTTTCCTTCCACAGCAAGCCCAAAGTGGTAAGGAGTCCCCAGTGTTGCTGGGCTTGGGTGTTGCATGACCCCTTATTGGTTTCCCCAAAACCTGGCCTTTATTAATAGTCTTTTTATTAAACTCTTCTTAAATTATCCAGTTTGTGCATGTTTTGTGTAGAGACCCTGTCTTAATTAAGCATATGTTATAAAACATTTACAAATCAATAAGAAAAAACACACAACCCAAAAGGATAATAAGCAAAGGCTGTGAGTAGGGAAGTCACAATAGATGGAATCTTGTTGGCCAAGAAGTATTAAAACATGTTTAACCAGAAAGATACTTAATATCTCACAATTCACAACTGTGGCAAGAAGGAGAGGAAATAAGATTATCAGTCGCTACTGGCTGAATTGTACAATTTGGAATTATCTAGTAGAACTAAAGAGGTTTTTAAGTCATTCTTTTTCCAAGACTCTTGAAACTCCTCAAGTTGGTACAGTCAACATTCTTCAGGAATATCCCCTAGAGATAGTCTAGAGAAATTCTTGCACACCTACTGAATCATAAAAGCGTTGATTCTAACTTACTAGAAACAACCTAAATGTTTATCAGTGGAAAATGTATTAGCAAATTATTTTAATATATTGTATTTATAAATTATAATAGAACAATTACCATGGACTATATGTCAAACGTAGGTAAATTTCAAAATCATAAGCTTAAGAGAATAAACAGTATGTACTTGGAATTACGTTTATGTGTGCAATTTAAAATGCAGACCAATGTTATATTATTTATGGATACATACTTTCATAGTTAAATAATGAGATCAAGAATAGGAAGAACAATCACCAATTTAAGATTAGAGATAACCTTTGGGATAGCAGGGTAGGAATAATTGGATAGACTAGAGATCTTCAATTGTATCTGTAAACTTTCATTTCTTAAAAAAATGAAGTGAAAGATGGCAATAAATAAACATGTATGAAATTTAGGTAGTGATTGATAATACATTTTTCTCTGTATGTTTTGTATATATGAAGTATTTTGTAACTTAAAGACAGTTGAAACAGCTTAATTGACCAGTTTAAATAAGTTAAACAAGTTACAATGCATCCATACGATGGAACACCATCCCAATCTCTAAAGATCACTGTACCAAAAAATATTTAGGGGTATGGGTAAATGCTCAAGATAGATTTGAAGTGAAAAACTAATTAGAAAAGAGTTGTATAAAGGGAATAGATTTTGTTTTAAAATGTGTAGCTTCCTCTTTCCATTTAAAATTGAAGGTACGAGTTTTTTAATCTTGGCTGTCTCTGAATAGTGTGACTACAGATGACTTGTATTTTCTGTTATAAACCAACTTTTCAAAGAACATATAGTCATTTTTGTCATAAAAATAAACAATAAAATGAATAATTTTTTTACAAGTAACGTCAAATAACTGAGCAATTAACAACAGTATTCTATTTCAGACAAAATACTTGAAATCACTGTTTTTTGCTTATGCTGCTCCCTTATGGATAAACAGGAGAATGCTTTATGAATGGAAACAAATTAGTGTTCCTTACATATTAGTAGAAACTGTTTATAACTTTTTTATTAAAAATTAATATATGCTCACTATAGAACCTTAGAGAAGCCAAGAAAGTATCAATTAGAAAATTACCCATAATCTCACTTTCCATTTGACCTTAGTTATCGATTTTCTGGGATATAAAGGGTGCAGTATTTCTCTCAGAATACAGTTTTTCTGCTATTTGTTGCTGAGTTTGGACTTGGTTCTGATATTGGTTTTTGCATTGTTTATTTATAATCAAGCCTCTTTATTGATGTAAATATCTAGTAATTTGATCTTGTTCAGAGAGCTTGATTGCTTTTAGTATTTTTTTATGATTATAAACAGTGCTGAAATGAATATTATATATATATGTATGTATACATATGCGTGTATACATATTGTTTATATACAAATGTGTGTGTGGGAAAGCATATAAATATTCCTATAGTGTAAATTCCAAGTAGAGTCATATTCAAAGGCTACGTGTATTTATAAATTTAACAGGTGCCATTAAATTGTCCTTCAAAAGTTGCATCACTTTGTGCTTTCACAACAATGCATAAGTACTCATTTACCATACCTTATCCTCAACAACACCAGATATTCAACTTTTTAATTTATATTTTGGCAATCTTATAGGTAAAAAATTATATCCTATAATTGTTTTGGTGTACTTTTTTTTAAAATTACAGATTAGGTTCAACGTTTTTTCCCCTGTCCATTGATAAGTTCTGGTTTTTTTGTATCGCATTGGGTACTTCATCTTTTTCTATTTGTTTTTTTATTAACTTCTTCATCTTCTTTTCTTGATTTTTCTTTTTTCTTTAATTTTTGAGTTTGAGTTCTGCATAAATTAGGAAATGAGCCCTTTGTTATATATGTTGCAAATATTTTGCTCAATTATCATTTGGTAATTTTTGTTTATGGTGTTTTGTCATGCAGGCATTTTAAATTCTTATATAGTAACATTTATAATTTTTCCTTTATTTTCTACACAGATGTTACTTAAAATAAAAAATTTTAAGTAACTGACAAAAACTACAGAAAGATAGAGGGTGTAGTTGAAAGAAGTACCTGGGATAGTGCCACGATTTGTAAAGATGAAGACTGCAGCAAGAGACCTCAAAATAAAGGAATCAGCAGTAGTTTTGGTCATCACCTGAGAAAGCAGTGTGGACAGACCTGCAGAGTTTTCATTAGAGGCCTGGGGATGCCCAGTAGGTGCCCAAAGCCACAGTCATGAAGAGGGGAGCACAATTTGGGAGATGTTACGCCCACTGGGACTTTCTCATTGGACCAGAGAGTAGGTAGGCTGTTTGGGTGTGATATTGACTATTGTTACTATTATAAAAGTATTAGATAAATTTTTTTATATATTATAGATATATAAAATCTGATCAATGCATGAAATATGAAAAAGCAAATAAAACAATGTAAAGTTTCACCACAGGTAATATTTTAGCCCACTTCCACCCAGCCTTATTTCAACTCATATTTTAAAGAGCAAAATTATACTACATATGCATTTGTTAATATTTACTCTGTATTTTTTCCAAAATTTTATTAGAAACATTTTCTAGCAAATTTAAAATTTCTATAGCAAACATACAAATACTTTTTATCTAGATTCTCTCATTAATATTTTACTGCATTTCCTTTTCATAAATGTATTGTTTTTACCCATCCATCAATCAATTATTATTTTTTGATACATTTCATAGTAAATTACAGAAAGCCGTACACTTCTCCCTAAATATTTCAGCAAGCATACCATTAACTAGAGGTGAGTATTTATTTTCACTGGTTTTCTTTGGATATAAACTGATGCACAATGAAATGCATAAAGCTTAATATATGTCATTTTTATGTACTTTTTTTTTTGCCACTTATCATAAGCATTGCTCTTAGAATTGCATTAAGCCTTCAAATTGATCTAGGAAAGATTAACAACTTTGTGAGATTTAGTCTTCCCATTTGGGAATTTGGCGTATCTCTGTGTCTTCTTTTTGGCTCTTAGTGAAGTGAGAGGTTTTCATCACATGAGTTCCTACAGTCAAATGAAGTTTTTATCTAGGTACTTGAGAGTTTGTTGCTCTGATGAAAGAACTTCGTTTTCAATTCTAATTTCTAACTGACTATTGTAGGTACATAGAAAGGTTGTTCTAGAGTGGAGATTTTTTTATAATATACAACAACCTTATTGAGATGTAATTATATTCCATACAGTTCACCATTAAAAGTGTTCATTAGATATTAGATATCTAGTGTATGCATACAGCTGTGCATCTGTCACCACAGTCAATTTAAAAACATTTTTATCACCCCAGAAAGAAACCTATTATCAATCAATCTCCATTCACCCTTGGCACTCTCCTCAGCTTGTGGCAACCACTAATCTGCTTTCTCTGGACACAGATTTGCCTTTTTTGGACACTTTATATAAATGGAATCATAGAATGTGTGGCCTTTTGTTTCTGGCTTCTTTCAATCAGCATAATATTTTCAAGGTTGATACACGTTGTAGCATATATCAGTGCTTCATTTGATTTTGTGGCTGAGTAATATTCCATTTGTTTGTTTATACCATTATTTGTTTATCTTTTCATCTGTTGATGGACATTTCGCTTATGTTTCCCTTTTGGCTATTGTGCATAATGCTGTTATGAAAATTTATGTACAGGTCTTTGTGTGGACACATGTTTTCAGTTCTTTGGGATATATATCTAGAAATGAAGTTGCTGGGTCATATGGTGGAAAAGTTTTTAACTGCCATATATGCCATTCCTGACAACTAGCATCCTCTGACCCCCACTACAACTTCAAACTAGGCTTTACTTACCCTCAATTCTGCTGTGTCTGGAGTAGGGGTTCTCAACATTGGCTGCCACTAGAGGGTCCAACCATCTTCATTACCTGGGACTCTTCCATGTTTACTGAAAGTTTAGTGTCCTGGGAAAGCCCTTAGTTTCCCCTCAGACCTAGGCAAACTGGAACAGTCGGTCACCTCACCATTGGAACCATCTGTAGTGCTTTAAGAAACCTGATGCTTGTACCTCTCCTCCAGAAATGCTGATGTAGTTGGTCTGGGGTCAGGCATGGGCACTGGGATGTTTAAAGTTTCCCAAGTACATCTTATATGGAGCTAGGCTGGAAAGCCACTGGTATGGAACCAAATGTGGTTTGCTTTTGCTGTGCACGGTTGAAAACTGTTCTGATAGCTTAGCTGACAACAGATCTCAGAGTTGACTCTTCCTGCCTCTCTATGTGGTTCCATCTATGGCTCTCAGGGCTGTACAAAATGGAGTTTATTTTTTAGTACCACTGGTAGGTTTTTCTCTTTGTATTTTAATCTTTGTTTCCAAAGATGTCTGATTCCACAGTGTCTGACAGCAGTTATATACAGAGCTCTTCATTTACCACAGTACTACACCAAGAAACTCAGATCCCTAGACTAGCCTGTATTCTCTATTCTATTTGTACCAATCTGGCTTCTAATTTGCAAGCAATGAAAACCTACTCCATTTGATTTAAACAGAAGAGGATTTAACAAATAAATACTGTGGAATCTGAGAATGACCAGAGAATAGTGATTGGAAGTGAAACCACCAGGAACAATCTCTAAAACCATCCCAGAGATGTAGTTTCACAAGGGCACTGCTCCTTGCTCCCATTACAGACACACTTTACACTATTGGCACTACTGATGGTGTGCTCTGATTCTACCCCTAGAACTGCAAGTCATGCTGCTGCCTCTAACTCCAGTAGGTCTGTTGGCTGTCACTACCATCACCAGCAAGATCCCAGACACTTTGTTCCCAATTCAGTCTCTGATGGATGCATGGGAGAGCATGGGGCATGTTCTGTCACACCTGCTGCAAGAGAAGCTGGCAATTTCAGGTTCTATAATGGGAGATGTTATTTCTGCCACATCAGACAGGAAATTCTGCAATTGTAGGGAATTTTAGATGCTAGGCAGCCAAACTTAGTGACTGATGGCCACTAAACTGCCAACTCCAAGAAGTGACAAAGTATGGATGGAAATGTCATCATCCGAGGGAAATAGGGACCTATAATATATCAGGCCAACTGGATGTGGAGATTTTCACAATTCCTAGAAAGTTTCACTTGATACTTGTGGAAGAAGGTGCAAGTTGGCTAGCAAAACAAACTCCTCGCAGTTTGCCTGGGACTTTCCAAGTTTTGTAACAATTAGTCACCCTGATTGGAATATAAATACTTATAATTAGGGCAAACTTTAAGTCCACAGGATTGTATTGCCTTGCCTATCAGTGTAGATAGCTGCCCTAAGAACAGGAGGCTCCAGCTTCAGAGTGAAATGCCCCAGTGGGACAATGATGGAAACAGTGTGGGTGATACCTATGATCAACTCATTGACAGGTCCAGACTGGAAACTCTAAATGAGGCTGAGAGTATATGTCGAGCTGATACCAGGAAGTCATGATAAGCAACTCTGTGCTGGTAGAGGACGACAAAAGCCAGAGGCCCAAAATAGAGCCAAGACCAAGAACTGGGAAGCACAGACAATGAAACAATAGGCAAGTACAGGGGTAGAGCCCTCCTAGTCCTCCTAGCTCTATAGAGGTAGATTAATTCTACTGCTAGTATTGTTCACAATTGGACCTTTTAAAAAAATTGCCTGTATTTTTTTATTGTGGTAAAATATACATAAGATAAAACTTGCCATCTTAACCATTTCTAGGTGTACAGTTCAGTAGTGTTAAGTACCTTCACATTATTAGGCAACCAATCTTCAGAACTTTTCATCTTGTAAGACTAAAACTATACCCATTAAACAACTCCCCCTTTTCCCCATCTCCAAAGCTAGAAACCACCATTCTACTTTCTCTTTCTATGAATTTTACTACTCTAAGTAACCTCATACAAGTATTTGTCTTTTTGGACTCATTTGTTTCACTCAGCATAATGTCTTCAAATTTCATCCATGTTGTAGCATGTGTCAGAATTTCCTGCCTTTTTAAAGCTGATAGTATTCCATTGTATACATATACCACATTTTGCTTATTCATCTGTTGATAAATTTGGGATTGTTTCCACCTTTTGCTACTGTTAACAATGGTGCTGTGAACATTGATGTCCAAGTATCTGTTTGATGCCTGCTTTAAATTGTTTTGGATGTATACCTAGGAGTGGAATTCCTGAATCATATGGTAATTCTGTCTTTAAATTTTCAAGAACATCCAACCGTATTCCATATTGGCTGCACCATTTTGCATTTCCACCAGCAATGGACAAGGATCCAGATTTCTCCACATTCTCCCCAATATTATTTTCCCTTAAAAAATAGGCATCATAATAGCTATGAAGTGGATTTGATTTGCATTTCCCCAATGAATAATGATGTTGAGCATCATTGTACTTCATGTACTTATTGGCCATTTGTATATCTTGTTTGGAGAAATATCTATCAATCTCTTTGCCCTTTTTTTAATTGGGTTTTTGTCGTTGAATTACAGGAATTGTTTACTTATTCTGGACATTCATTCATAATCAGATATATGACTCACAAATATTTTCTCCCAATCTGTGGCTTGCCTTTTTACTCTGTTGACAGTGCCCTTGCTACATAAAAAAGTTTAATTTTGATGAAATCCAGTTTATTTGTTTTTTTCTGTTGCTACCTGTGCTTTTCATGTCATATCCAAAAATTGTATTTCCAGATCCAACATTATGAAGCTTCTCCCTATGTCTTTTCTAAGAGTTTTTAGTTTAGTATCTTATGTTTAGATCTTTGATCTATTCTGAGTTAATTTTTGTATATGGGGTAAGGGTCCAGCTTCGTTCCTTTGCATGCTGATATCCAGTTTTCCTGGCACCATTTGTTAAAAAGACTATCTTTTCCCACTGAATGGTCTGGGCACCTTTGGTACCTCTGACCATTACATGTAGCAGGCTGTCTATTCTATTTAATTGATATGTTTATCCAGTTCTATTCTATTAAGTTGGTATATTTTTTTTGATTACTATAGCTCTGTAGTATGTTTGTGGTCAAGAAGTGTGAATCCTCAAACTTTGTTCTTTTTCCTCAAGATTGTTTTGGCTATTTAGGATCCCTTGGGATTCTGTATAAATTTTAGCTTAGATTTTTCTATTTCTGTAAAAAATGCTGTTGGAATTTTGGTAGGGATTGCATTGAATCTGTAGATTGCTTAGGTAATATTATCATAGCACTATTAAGTCTTTTAATCCATTAACACAGGATGTCTTAACAATTATTTAGCTCTTTTTTACTGTCTTTCAGCAAGATTTTATAGTTTTCATTATACAGATCTTTTGTCTCTTTGATTAAATTTATTCCTCAGTATTTTTTCCTTTCTGATGCTATTGTAAATGAAATTGTTTTCTTAATTTCCTTTTTAGATTGTTCATTGCCAGTGTACAGAAAGGCAATTGCTTTTGAGTGTGTATGTTGGTTTTGCATCCTGAAGATTGCTGGAATTTTTTTATTAGCTCTAATAGTTTTTGTGTGTGTAGAATCTTTAGGTTTTCTGAATATAAGGTTATGTCGTTAGTGAACAGAGATAATTTTACTACTTTCTTTCTCGTTTGGATAAAGTATTTCCTTTTTTTGCCCAACTGCTCTGCTTTCAATTTCCAGTACACTGTTTAATAGAAATGGTAAAAGTGGGCATTGGCATCTTGGCATCTTAATCTTGATCTTATGGGAAATAATTTTGGTTTTTCACCATAAAGTAAGAGAAATCAGCTGTTAATGTTATTGAGGATCCCTTGTGTTTGATGTGTATCTTCTTTTTTGCTTCTTTCAAAATTCCCTGTCTTCAGTTTTAGACAATTTAATTATGAAGTGTCTTGGTTTGGGGTCTCTTTGACTTTATCCTGCTTGTGGTTTGTTGAGCTTCTTGAACATTTATATTACTGTTTCTATCAGATTTGGGAATTTTTCAACCACTGTTTCTTCAGTGATATTTTCTGCTCTTTTATCTCTCTTTTCTCCTTCTGGAACTCCTATTTGTGTGTTGGTATGTTTGATGTTATCCCACAGGTACCTCTATTGAATATTTCACTTCAGTTTTTATACTTTCCAATTCTAGAATTTCTGTTTGCTTATTTTCATAATTTCTATCCATTTATTTATATGCTCCTTTTCTTTGGACATTATTTTTCCCATTTCCTTTAGTTCTTTGCCCAGGGTTTTCTTAGATTCATTGAACATATTTAAAACAGCTGGTTTAGAAGTGACATCAGTATCACAGAGGCATAAGACATTCCTCTTTTTTGTTCCCTCCTTCAATGACAAAAATTCAATGTGCATCCATGAACAAAATTGCCTCTTTGGGAATTGTCTCTCTGGGACAACTGTGGGATCCCCAAAATTGTCTCTGTAGGATTCAGCACCATATGGCAAGGGACGCAGGAGGATTCTTCTCTACGTGTGCAGTGACTAATAGATGGACTTCAGTACAGCTTGCAGAACCTGGAGGAGATTGTGGACTGGTTCTTGCCCCTCTCAGCTACAGTATGGGAGCACCTAGAGAACTCTGACTTGGTCAGTCGTCATAGACAAGAGAGCCTTTGTAGAAGTCCAGAGAAGTTCCAGGTATTCAGAGAAGTTCCGGCACTCAATGGAGGAAACCACAAACAAACCTGACTTTGAAGCAGTAGAGTGGGTAAGAACAGCTTGAGTTTGCCCACATCACCCCTCCCACAAGATAGCACAGCTTAGGGCTAAATGAGACCTTCTCATCCTGTGATTTCTCTGGCAAGAGAAAGGGAGAGTGGATAAAATGAGCCCTAGCTTCCCCAACTGTATGGGACTCTGTCAAACAGACTCATTGCTCTCTCACAACATCCAGAGTATTAAATCAGAAATTACCTCACTGTGAGGAGGGAGCATATTGGGAAAGAAACAGATAAGATTCTCAAAGGGCATTAAAGGGACACAATTCCTCCTGACTGCCTGGTGCACTCCATCAGGAAGCCCACCCATCAGCCACTAGGAAAGCCTCACCTTCATATCCATCTAACTGGTCTGTGGGTACCCTCAGCACACCACATCACAAACCAACATTTCCCCACATTCTGTGGCAGGCTCCCCATGTGCTCTCCCAAGGGAAGATCAAGAGTGAGATTTGGTAGACAAGAAGCATGTGCAAAAAGCAAGCCAGATCTTCAGGCAAAGGAGAAATCACAAACTTGAGGTGTAGTGCTACCTTCAGGAAAACAAAAAGGAGGCTGTCAGCACTCAACCTGGTACATTCTCAGATAGAGAGAACACGTACAAGCTTAAGAAATCTGCCATAAGAGGGAGCAAGAAGTATGGAGCAAGTGTGTCCATACAAGGTCTGAGAAAGCTTCAAAATCTATAGCAGGAGGGAAGAAAGATATTTCTACCATGAAGGCAATTAGTAAAAGCTGGAGAAAGTGACTGCTACTTCAAATCAGTGACACAACCATGAAAAATCAAGGGAACATACCATAACCAAAGGATCTTAATAATCTTCCAGTGACCAAACCCAAAGACCTGGAGACCTAGGATTTACCCAATAAAGAATTAAAAACAGCTATTTTAAAGAAACTCAATGAGCTATAAGAAAACGCAGAAAGACACTTCGGTGGTATCAAGAAAACAGTGCATGATCAAAGTAAGAAATTTAACAAGGTGGAAATCATGAAAAAGAACCAAATTCTGGAGCTGAAGAATTCAAGAAATGAAATGAAAAATAAAATAGCATGAAGAGCAGGGTAGATTAAATAAAAGAAAAGAGTCAGTAATATAGATGATAGAAACTTTGAAATGATCTAGTCAGAGAACAAACAACAGTGAATGAAAATGAGTGAAAAAAGTCTACATGATCTAGGGTGTGCAATAAAAAAAAAATCAAAATAATTGGAGTTCCAGAAGGAGAAGAAGAGAATGGGGCAAAAGCTGATTTAAAGAAATAACAGCTGAGAATTTCTCAAATCTCGAGATATTTGGACATCCAAGTATATGAAGCTGCTTATAGATCAAGATTAGCAAGAGAAAAGATTGTAACCTACAAAGGAAACCCCAAGAAGCTATCAACAGATTTTTCAGCAGTAATCTTACAGTCCAGGAAAGTAGGATATTTTATATACAGTGCTGAAAGAAAAAACATTTCCCAACAAGAATACTCAATCTGGCAAAGTTATCCTTCAGAAATGAAGGAGAAATAATTGACCCCCAAACAAGTGGAGGAAATTCATCACCACTAGATCTATCTAACAAAAAGTGCTAAAAGGAGTTCATCAAGCTAAAATAAAACGCTACCTAAAAACGTGAACACATATGAAAATACACAACACATTGGTAAGGCAAATATAGAGTCAAATTCAAAAAACTCTAATAATATAACTTGTGTTAACCAATTAACTATACTATAACATTTAAAGGACAAGAGTATCAAAAAGAACTATACTGCAGCCGGCCCCATGGCATAAATTTTGCACATTCCACATATAAAATAGAGGAAGATGGGCACAGATGTTAGCTCAGGGACAATCCTCAGCAAAAAGAAAAGAAAAAGAACTATACCTACTGTAATTTGGTAATGAATATGCAATATAAAATGAGATAAATTGTGACATTAAAAACATGAAATGTGGCAGCAGCCCTGTGGTGTAGTGGTTAAGTTCGGCACTCTCCAGTTTGGCAGCCCAGGTTCGCAGGTTCATATCCCAGGTGCGGACCTACACCACTCATCAGCCATGCTGTGGTAGCAACCCTCATATAAAATAGAGGAAGATTTGCACAGATTTTAGTTCAGGGCTAATCTTCCTCAAACAAAAAAAGAGGAAGATTGGCAACAACTGTTAGCTCAGGTCAAATCTTTCTCAGGAAAAAAGAAATACACAAAATGGGAGAATAAAAGGATACAGTTTTTTATGTTATTGGAGTTTAGTTTTTTTCAGCACTATATACACTGTTATATCTAAAAGATGTTTATGTAAGTCTCATGGTAAACACAAAGAAAAACCCTTTAGTAGATTCATAAAAAATAAAGACAGGTGAATCAGAGCATACCACCACAGAAATTCACTAACTCACAAAGGAAGACAGGGAGAAAAGGAACAAGGAAACTACAAAACAGAAAATATTGAATAAGAAAGTATTAATGAGTCCTTGTATACCAATAATTACTCCAAATGTAAATGGATGGGAATCTCCAAATGGCACAGAGTGAAGGTTTCCAGTTAAGATAGCAATGTAAGAGGATCCTTAACTCATATCCTCTCATGGACACACCAAACATACAGATATGTATGGAAAATTTTCTATTGAAAAGGAAAGACAGAAATTAGCTGAGTGACTTCTACACATCAGACAAACAAGAAAAATTCCACATGTAAGCAGGTTGGAGAACCTGAGACACAATCATGCCATAAACTCCATCCCTGGCCCAAGCATCCATATTGGAAGGAAACTCATAAACCCAAGCTTCTCCCTGAAGAGTGAAGAGTTTGAACGTCATATCTTGCACCACATATTTTAAGACTTGTACCTGAGAGATGAACCCCAATTCATCTAGCTTTGAAAGCCAAAGGGGCTTCTGTCCACAAGACCCACAAGGTTAGATGGAACTAAGAAACACTTCTTAAAGGGATCACATGCACAGACTCACCCACCCCAGGGACCAGCACACAGGCAGCTGATTGAAAAGCATGGAGATTTTCTGTGAATTAGGCCTATTTCTTATCTTAAAGCACCAGCCTGAGGGGCAGGCATCTAATTTAACACACATCTGGGGCTTATTGAAATACTCTTCAAAGATAGAGGCCAGTGGACACCATCTTTGCACTCTCCCTCTGGCTCATCTTAGATTGGTGGTATCTCCTGAAAGGAGGTTGTACCCTTGTCTGGTGCCCCAATTTTTGTAACTTTTACCTGGTGCCTCTAGATGACTTGGCTCTGGTGGCCAGTGGGGCTTATGCTTGCAGGTCCCACAGAACTGTGATAAATGGAGAGTTCTGAACTGGCTACCACCACCAGCGCATGGCAAGAGGCAACACTCCAAAGTGCCCAGTCTTTCTGGGTTAGAAGCCTATTTGTCATCTTCATACCTATGGCCTGAGAGATAAGCTTCTAATTAAACACATATCTAAAGAAGTCCTGTAGTCCTCTCCAGTCACCTCAGAAGGAGGGCACTATCTTCACACTCTCCCTCTGCCGTGCTCCAGAGTGCCAGTATCACCCAATGGGAATTTCTATGTGTCTGGTGCCCTGGTTTTTTCATTTACTGTCCTTTTTGTGTGGCACATGCCCATAGGATGCCCCTTGGTCACCTAACTCTGGTGGCCAGGAGGGCTTGTGTTCACTAGTTCAATGGACAGTAACAAAGAACAAACAATTCTAAATTGGCTATCACACCAGGGCTCAGTGCAGAGGGAGCAGGCAGAAATGCCCTTCTCCCAGTCTTTCCTGAAAGAAGTGTATTTGATTACTTGAAAAGGTACTGCCTGAGGGACTATCAGCCAGAATCTAGGTACTGACTGAGATCCTCCCTTTTAGGACACTGACAGGTCTTGGCACATCTTCAGCTACTGGGAATCACTAAGAATAAAGTAGGCTAATGGGACAATCACAAAACTTGAGAGATAACCACGAACTAGGGAAGAGTTTAAGAATAAGATTCAACTCTTTCTTATGCAAGGGTACATGATACAGGGATACATGAGGCCATTCATTCAGGACTAGGAGAGATGGCTGTTTTATCTAAAGCATAGAAACCAATACAGAGTGACAAGGAAAAGGAGAAACAGAAACATGTTCCAAATGAAAAACAAGATAAAGGCTCAGATAAAAACTTTAATGAAACAGAGTGATTTACTGATAAAGATTCAAAATAACAGTCATAAAGATGCTCACTGAGCTCTGGAGAAGAATGGATGAACAAAGTGAGAATTTCACAATACAGATAGAAAATATAAGAAAGTACTAAACAGAAGTCACAGAGCTGAAGAATACAATAACCAACCTGAAAAATACACTAGAGGAGTTCAACAGAAGACTAGATGAAGCAAAAGAAAGGATCCATGAACTTGAAGACAAGGCAGTGGAACTCACGCAATCAGAGCAGTGAAAAGAAAAAAAGAGTGAACATAGCTTAAGAGACTATGGAACAAAATCAAGCAGACAAACATTCACAGTTCAGAAGTGGGATAAGAATAGAGAGAGAAAGCAGCAAAAAGTTTACTTGACAAAGTAATGGCTGTAAATTCCCTAACCAGGGGAAGGAAATGGACATCCAGATCCAGGAAGCCTAAAAAGTCCAAATAAGATGAACCCAAAGAGATCCACACCTAGGCACATTATAATTAAACTGTCAAACATCAAAGACAAGGAGAGAAACTTAAAAGTAGCAAGAGAAAAGCCATTTCTTTTATACAAAGGGACCCTCAGAATATTAACAGACTTTTTCAGCAGAAATATTGCAGGCCAGAAGAGAGTGGCACAATATATTCAAAATGCTGAAAGAAAAAAAAAAAACTGCCAACCAAGAATACGCTACCTGTAAAGTTGTCATTCTTAATTGAAGGAAAGATAAAGAATTTTCCAGAGAAGCAAAAGCTAAAAGAGTTCATCAAAACTAGAGTGGCCTTGTAAGAAATATTAAAAGGACCTCTTTAAGCTGAAAGAAAAGGGCACTAATTAGTAACAGGAAAACATGAGAACGTATAAATCTCCCTGGTAAAGGTAAATATATGGTAAAATGCAGATAATCTAATGTTGTAAAGGTGATGGATTAATTATTCATAAAGCTAGTATGAGGTTAAAACAAAAAGGTAGTAAATATAACTATAACTACAATAATTTGTTAAGTGATACATAAGATAAAAGATGTAAACTGTGATATCAAAACATAAAAAGTAGGGGAGGAGAGTAAAATATACAGCTTTAGAACAGATTCAAACTTAAGTTCATATCAACTTAAAATAGACTGTTATAAATACAAGTTGTTTAATGCAACCCTCATGGTAACCATAAAGAAAAACCTATAGTAGATACACAAAAGATAAATTGAAAAACACCTAGGCATACTCCTACAGAAAACCACCAAATCATACAAGAAAAGAACAAAAGAAGAAAAGAGCAGACACACTACAAACAGCCAGAAAATAATGAACAAAATAGCAGTAAATGCATACCTGTTAATAATTACTTGAACTGTAAATGGACTAAATTCTCAAATCAAAGGACATAGAGTAACTGAATTGATAAAAAAAAAATAGTGATGTCAGCGTCATGGCGGAGTGGCTTTCCCATAAACTCTTCCCCCAATAAGATACAACAAAAGGACAGTCACAAACCAACAGTGGAATCCTTGACAGCCGAAAGGAAGATCGGAAAGATCAACACTGCCATACATCTGAGAGTGGAACATACTGGGCCCCCGGAGGAAGTGGGGAGAGGTAAGGACCACTCCTCTCCCTCCCCGTAAGATCAGCGATCCCGGTCTGCATGGCTCCCAGAGAGGAGGGAGGGGCAGCCCTCTGTGGGGAAACCATAGCTCTTCGGGCTCTCTCAGCTGGTGGGAAACTCCCACACAGAGGACTCAGAACTGCTACAAGAGTATCATCAACATCTGAGCACCCCAGGAGAGCAGATAATGAGGGGTGAGTGAGAAGCCCCCCATGCCAGGGATCCAGCAGGCAAAAGAGAGAGCCACCCCCTCCCCGCATACCAGACTGCAGCTCAGCCAACCAGAAAAGACCAAGTGGCCAGCAGATCGCAGCGAGCAGCCAGGGCATAGCACAGGGGCCTCAGATTACACAACCCTTAACCCTACACGGTGGCAGTGGGTGGAAATTGCAACCAGATATTTCCAGGACGAGGAAAAACAAAGCCAACACAGGAACCACAATGCAAAGGTACATGAAATCACCAGACCAGAAGGAAAATGACAAGCACCCAGATACCAACTCTGAAGATACAGAAATCCAGACAGAGATTTCAACATAGCTATCATAAACAAAAAAACTCAGTGAAATATGAGATAACTCAGACAAACAATTCAATGAGATTAGCAATTTCTTCACAAAAGAGATTGAAATCTTAAAGAAAAACCAGTCAGTGCTGATGGAAATGAAGAACACAATGGAGGAGATAAAGGAGAATCTGGAATCTTTAAAGAACAGAGCTGACAATATGGAGGAAAAATTAGCCTTATAGAGGGTAGGAATACAGATATGCCCCAGATGGAAGATGAGAGAGAACTAAGACTAAAAATAAATGAAGAAAGTCTCCAAGAAATATCTGACTTGATTAGGAAATGTAACATAAGAATTATAAGTATTCCTGAGGAAGAAGAGAGGGAAAGAGAAACAGAGAGCCTATTCAAGGAAATAGTAGCTGACAACTTCCCAAATCTGGGGAAGGAGCAGGAAATGCCAGTAAGTGAAGTCAATAGACTGCCTAAATATGTCAACAGGCAAAGGCCCACTCCACAACATGCAGTGGTAAGGCTGAGTAAAGTCAATGACAAAGAAACAATATTAAGGTCAGCTAGGAAAAAAAATAATAATAACATACAACGGAACTCCCAGGCTCTCAGCAGATTTCTCAACAGAAACTTTACAGGCTAAGAGAGACTGGAATGATATATTCAAAATACCGAAAGACAAAAACTTTCAGCCAAGAATACTCTATCCAGCAAAAATATCCTTCAAATATGATGGAGAAATAGTAACTTTCCCAGATAAACAAAAGCTAAGGGAGTTCATGGCCACAAGACCCCCACTACAAGAAATACTCAAGAAGGCCTTCAGGCCTGAAAAACAGAAAAGAAAGGGAACACAGAGCTTGGAGCAAGGAGAAAAATAGGTAGATAAAATCAGAAAAATAGTAGACCTTTACCGGAATAGGTTAGCAAACACTTAAATACCAAAATAAAAGATGAAAGGAAGGAATTCACTAAAAATAAATATAACCTTATCACTGTAAACACACACCCACAACACAAGATAGAATAAGATATAACAAGAACGACTTACAAGGGGAAGAGGAAAGTGATTGAATTGACTTAGTATAAGGAAATAAGTGGCCATCAGATAATGGACTATCTCATACACAAGACTTTTTATACAAACGTCAAGGTAACCACTAAACAAATAATCAAAACAAAACCACATATGATAAACAAAGAGAAAACTAGTAGAGTCGTAAGACAGAACAACCAAACTGAATTGGCTGTCTGAAACAAATGGGACAAGAAACAAAGGAAATGCAAAAGAACCAGAAAATAAGTGACAAAACAGCAACATTAAGCCCTCATATATCAATAATTACCCTAAATGTAAATGAGCAGAACTCTCCAATCAAAAAATACAGAGTGGCAGGATGGGTTAAAAAGCAAGACCCAACAATATGCTGCATTCAGGAAACACATTTAAGCTCTAAAGACAAACACAGGCTCAGAGTGAAAGGATGGAAGACAATACTCCAAGCTAATGGCAAACAAAAGAAAGCAGGTGTTGCCATACTCATATCAGACAAAGTAGACTTCAAGATAAAACAGGTTAAGAGAGACAAAGAAGGGAAATATATAATGATAAAAGGGACACTCCACTACAAAGACATCTCACTTATAAATATATATGCACCCAACATAGGAGCACCAATGTACATAAAGCAACTATTAACAAACCTAAAAGGAGACATTCACAACAACACAATAATAGTAGGGAATCTTAATACCCCACTTACATCAATGGATAGATCATCCAGACAAAAAGTCAATAAAGAAATAGTGAACTTAAATGAAAAACTGGATGAGATGGACCTAGTAGACATACAGAGCACTCCCTCCAAAAACAGCTGACTAACATTCTTCTCAAGCGCACGTGGAACATTCTCAAGGATACACCATATGTTGGGAAACAAAGCAAGCCTCAATAAATTTAAGAAGATTGAAATCATAACAAGCATCTTTTCAGACCATAATGTTATGAAACTTGAAATCACCTATGGAAAAAAAACTGGGAAAGTTACAAAGATATGGAGATTAAACAACATGCTACTGAACAACGAATGGACCATCAATGAAAGTAAAGGAGAAATCAAAAACTATCTGGAAACAAATGAAAATGAAAATATGCCATACCAAATCATACAGGATGCAGTAAAAGCAGTCCTGAGAGGGAAACTCGTAGCGATACAAGCCCACCTTAACAAACAAGAAAAAGACCAAATAAGCAACCTTAAATCACACCTAACAGAACTAGAAAAAGAAGAAGAAACAAAGATCAAAGTCAGCAGAAGTAGAGAAATAATAAAAATCAGAGCAGAAATAAATGAAATTGAGACCAAAAAAACAATAGAAAGGATTAGTGAAACAAAGAGTTGTTTCTTTGAGAAGATAAACAAAATTGACAAACCCTTAGCCAGACTGACCAAGAAAAAAAGAGAGAAAGCTCAAGTAAATAAAATTAGCAATGAAAGAGGAGAAATTACAACACACACCACAGAAATACAAAGGATTATAAGAGAATACTATGAGAAATTATATGCCAACTAATTGGACAATTTAGAAGAAATGGATACATTCTTAGACTCATACAACCTCCAAAACTGAACCAAGAACAAATGGAGAATCTGAATAGACCAATCACAAGTAAAGAGATTGAAATAGTAATCACAAACCTCCCAAAAAATAAAAGTCCAGGACCCGATGGCTTCTCCGGTGAATTTTACCAAACATTCAAAGAAGATTTAATACCTATCCTTCTCAAACTATTCCAAAAAATAGAGGAAGATGGAACACTTCCTAAATCATTCTATGAGGCCAACATCACCCTGATACCAAAGCCAGACAAAGACAATACAAAGAAGGAAAATTACAGGCCAATATCGCTGATGAACATAGATGCAAAAATCCTCAACAAAATATTGTCAAACTGAGTACAGCAATACATCAAAAAGATCATACACCATGATCAAGTGGGATTTATACCAAGGATCCAGGGATGGTTCAACATCTGCAAATCAATCAACGTGATACACCACATGAACAAAACAAAGAATAAAAACCACATGGTCATCTCAATAGATGCAGAGAAGGCATTTGACAAGATACAACATCCATTTCTGATAAAAATTCTCAACAAAATGGGTATAGAAGGAAAGTACCTTAACATAATAAAGGCTGTTTATGACAGACCCACAGCCAACATCATACTCAATGGGGAAAGACTGAAAGCCATTCCACTGAGAACACGTACGAGGCAGGGCTGCCCACTCTCACCACTCCTATTCAACATAGAGTACTGGAGGTTTTGGTGAGAGCAGTTAGGCAAGAAAAGGGAATAAAAGAAATATAAATAGGCAATGAAGAAGTGAAACTCTCACTATTTGCAGATGACATGATTTTATACGTAGAAAACCCTAAAGAATCCATTGGAAAACTATTAGAAATAATCAACAACTACAGCAAAGTCGCAGGGTACAAAATCAATCTACAAAAATCAGTTGCATTTCAGTATGCTAATTACAAACTAACAGAAAGACAGCTCAAAAAGATACCATTTAAAATTGCATCAAAAAGAATAAAATGTCTAGAAATAAATCTTACCAAGGAGCTGAAAGACCTGTACAATGAAAACTACAAGACATTATTGAAAGAAATCGATGATGACATAAAGAAATGGAAAGACATCCCATGCACATGGATTGGAAGACTAAACATAGTTAAAATGTCTGTATTATCTAAAGAAATCTACAGATTCAATGCAATCCAAATCAGAATCCCAATGACATTCTTCAAGGAAATAGAAAAAAGAATACTAAAATTCATATGGGGCAACAAAAGACCTTGAATAGCTAAAGCAATCCTGAGAATCAGAACAAAGCTGAAGGCATCACAATCCCTGACTTCAAAACATACTACAAAGTAATAGTAATCAAAACAGCATGGTACTGGTACAAAAACAGACACACTGATCAATGGAACAGAATTGAAAGCCCAGAAATAGAACCACACATATATGGACAGCTAATTTTCAACAAAGGAGCAAAGAACATACATTGGAGAAAGGAATGTCTCTTCAATAAATGGTGTTAGGAAAACTGGACAGCCAGATGCAAAAGAAAGAAAGTGGACCATCTGCTATTGCCATTCACAAAAATTAACTCAAAACGGATCAAAGACCTGAAGGTGAGACCTGAAACTATAAACTCATAAAAGAAAATATAGGCAACACACTGTTTGACATTGGTCATAAAGCAATCTTTTCAGATGACGTGCCTACCCAGACTAGGGAAACTAAAGAAAAAATAAGTGGGACTTTATCAGATTAAAGAGCTCCTACAAGACAAATGAAACCAGAATCAAGATGAACAGACAACCCACCAGCTGGGAGAAAATATTTGCAAAACATATATCTGACAAGGGGTTAATCTCCATAATATATAAAGAACTCACACAACTGAACAACAACAACAAAAACCTCAATCAAAAAATGGGCAGAGGAAATGAACAGACACTTCTCCAAAGAAGATATACAGATGGCCAATAGGCACATGAAAAGGTGTTCAACATCACTAATCATCAGGGAAATGCAAATCAAAACAACACTAAGATATTACCTCATGCCCATTAGAATGGCTATAATTACCAAGACAAAATCAACAAAATGTTGGAGAGGATGTAGAGAAACAGGAACCCTCATACACAGCTGGTGGGAATGCAAACTGGTGCACCCTCTATGGAAAACGGTGTGGAGATTCCTCAAAGAAATAAAAGTAGAAATACCCTATGATCCAGCTGTACCATAACTGGGAATCTATCCAACGAACCTGAAATCCACAATCCAAAGAGGCTTTTGCACCCCTATGTTCATTGCAGCATTATTCACTATAGCGAAGAAGAGGAAGCAACCTAAATGTCCCTCAACTGATGATTGGATCAAGAAGATGTGGTATATATATACAATGGAATACCACTGAGCCATAAAAAAAGACAAAATTGTCCCATTTGCAACAACATGGATGGGCCTGGAGGGTATTATGTTAAGTGAAATAAGCCAGAAAGAAAAAGACAAACACCATATGATCTCACTCATATGTGGAATATAAACCAACACATGGACAGAGAAAACTGTATTGTGGTTACCAGTGGCAATGGGGGTAGGAGGTGGGCACAAGGGGTGAAGGGAGACATATATCTATGGTGATGGACAAACAAAAATTTACAACCCAAAATGTCACAATGTTACAAACTGTTAAAACATCAATAAAATAAATAAAAATAAAATTAAGACCCATATATATGCTGCCTACAAGGGACTCACTTCAGATATAAGGACACACACACAGACTGAAATGAAGGGATGGAAAAAGATATTCTATGCCATTGGAAACCAACAGAGAGCTGGGGCAGCTATACTTATATTAGACAAAATAAGCTTTAAAATGAACACTGTAACAAGAGACAAAGAAGGTCATTACATAATGATAAAGGGGCTAATCCAACTAGAGTATGTAACATTTATAAATATGTAATGCAATTATTAACAGACCTTAAAGTAGAAATAAACAGCAATATGACAATAGTGGGATTATAATACCACACTTTAACCAATGGATAGATCACCCAGACAGATAATCAACAAGGAATTATTCAGCTTGAACCACACCTTAAGCTGAATAGACATAAGTGACCTATATAAGACTTATCCAATAGCCGCAGAATAAACATTTCTCAAATGCACATGTAATGTTCTCAATGATCATGTGATGGGCCACAAAACAAGTCTGGGAAATTTAAGGTTAAAATTACACCAACTATCTTTCCCAAATACAATGGTATAACAAGAAATCAACAACAACAAGAAAACTGAAAAAGCTACAAATATGTGGAAATTAAAAAACACATTTCTTAAAAAAAAAATTGGTCACAGAAGAAATCAAAAAGGAAATAGAATTTCTTAAAAACAAAAAAAAAACACAAAATATCCAAACCTATGGGATTCTGCAAAAGCAGTTCTAAGAGGGAAAATTATAGTAATAAATGCCTTCAGTAAGTAAAAAGTAAGGTCTCAAATAAACACCTAACTTTACACCTCAGGGAACTAGAAAAAGAAGAACAAACTAAGCCCAAAGTTTGCAGAAGGAAGGAAATAACAAAGAACAGAGCAGAAATAAGTGAAATAGTGACCCGAAGAACAATACAAAAGATCAGTGAAACTAGGAGCTGGTTTATTGAAAAGATTAACAAAACTGAAAAATATTTTGCTACACTAAATAAGAGAAAAAGAAAGAAGACTCAAATAAAATCAGAAATGAGAGGAGACATTACAACTAATACCACAGAAAGCATAGGCTCATAAGGGACTACTATGAAAAATTATATACCATCAAATTGGATAACCTACAGGAAATGGATAAATTCCTGGAAACATACAACTTAACCAAGACTGAATCAGGAAGAGTAATAAAATATGAACTGATAGGGGCTGGCCTGGTGGTGTAGAGGTTAAGTTCATGCACTCTGCTTCTGCAGCCCAGCGTTCGCAGGTTCAGATCCTGGGTGCAGACTAATGCACTGCTTGTCAAGCCATGCTGTGGCAGCATCCCATATAAAGTGGAGGAAGATGTTCACAGATGTTAGCTCAGGGCCAATCTTCCTCAGCAAAAAGAGCGAGATTGGCAACAGAGGTTAGCACAGGGCTGATCTTCCTCACAAAAAAAAAGAGCTCTCCTACCTGAAATGAAAATGCAAAGGTGGTCAAAGCTTTGAGCAAGGTTATAAATAGAAAGAATTAGAAAATTACAACTCTGTATCAGAATAGATTGGTAAACAATTATATCGTAAATAGTAAAGGGAAAAAAAGAATAAAAAGTAACTAAAACAATTTCATTTTAGTAGCAAATTCACAACATAAAAAGAGATAATTTACAGTAACAAAAAAGAAGAGGAGGAGGAAAAGGACAGAACGTGTATAAATATTTGAAGCTCAGGTGCTACCAGCAAAGGAAAAAAAGAGCTATCTAATCTGTGAGACCTTTCATACAAACCTCACAATAACCAAAACAAAACAAAATTCAAAGCAGAACCATGAAACATAAAAAAAAAGAGGAAACGGGCTGGCCTGGTGGCACAAGCAGTTAGGTGTGCGCACGCCGCTTCAGCGGCATGGGGTTCACAGGTTCAGATCCCAGACGTGCACCAACTCACCGCTTTTCAAGCCCTGCTGTGCTGGCATCCCAAATAAAGAAGTAGAGCAAAATGGGCACAGATGTTAGCTCAGGGCCAATCTTCCTCAGCACAAAACAAAAAATAAGAGGAAGATTGGCATTGGATGTTAGCTCAGGGCTGACCTTCCTCACAAAAAAAAAAAAAATAGAGAGAGGAAACTGAGAAACACGTCACAGAAAACCACCAAACTGAAATTGCAGGCAGAAACATAAGGAAAAAGTAACAATGCAAATATACAGCAACCAGAAAACAAAAGATAAAATTGACAATATTAATTCCTCACTTATCAATAATCACCCTAAATATAAATGCATCGAATTCAGCAATCAAAAGACATAGAGAGGCTAGATGGATTAAAAAACAAGACCCAACACTATGCAGCCTCCAGGAGACCCATATCTTCTCTAAACGCAAACAGAACTCAAAATGAAGCATTGGAAAACACTACATCAAACAAATGGCAATCAAAAGAAAGCAAATGCAGCATACTTAGACAAAATAGACATCAACCCAAAAAAAATAACAAAGTTAGTATTATACTACAAAAAAAGGGAAAATTCATCAAGAAGACATGACATTTCTCAATATACATGCACCTAACACAGGAGCACCAAAATATATAAAGCAATTATTAACAGACCTAAACGGAAAAGTTGGCAGCAACACAGTAATATTGGGGACTTTACTATCCCACTGGCATCAATGGATAGATCATCCAGACAGAAAATCAACAAGGAAACATTGGCCTTAAATGAAACATTAGTTCAGATGGACTTAATAGATATATCTAGGGAACGTTCTATCATAAAGCACCAGAATATACATTCTTCTCAAGTGCATGTGGAACATTCTCAAGAATAGACTACGTTGGGAAACAAAACAAGTCTCAGTATATTAAAGAATCATATCAAGCATCTTTTCTGAACACAATGGTATGAAACTAGAAATCCACTAAGAAATAAGAAAGTTGGAAAAGTCACAAATATATGGAGACTAAACAATATGCTACTGAACAACTATTGGATCAATGAAGAAATCAAAGGAGAAATTTAAAAATACCTAGAGACACATGAAAATGAAAATATGGCGTATCAAAATCTGTGGGCTGCAGCAAAAGCAGTACTGAGAGAAGTTCATAGCAATACATACTGCCTCAAAAAAAAGAAAAATCTCATAAACAATGTAACATTATACCTAAATGAAATAGAAAAAGAACAAAAAAAGCCCAAAGTCCATAGAAGCAAGGAAATAAAAACCAGAGCAGAAAAAAATAACAATAGGTTAAAAGGAAAATAGAAAAGGTCAATGAAACTAAGAGCCGATTCTTTGAAGAGGTAAACAAAATGGACAAGACTTTAGCTAGAGTTTCTAAGAAAAAAAGAGAGAAGGCTCAAAAAAATACAGTCAGAAAAGAAAGAGGAGGGCCGGCCCTGTGGCTTAGTGGTTAAGTGTGTGCGCTCCGCTGCTGGCGGCCCGGGTTCAGATCCCGGGCGCGCACCAACACACCGCTTCTCCAGCCATGCTGAGGCTACGTCCCACATACAGCAACTAGAAGGATGTGCAGCTATGACATACAACTATCTACTGGGGCTTTGGGGGAAAAATAAATAAAAATCAGTTTATAAAAAAAAAGAAAGAAAAGAGGAGAAATTACTATGGATATCATAGAAATACAAAGGATTATAGGAAATATTCTGAAAAACTACATGTGGACAAATTCGATAACCTAGAAGAAATTGATAAATTCTTAGAATCATACAATGCACAAAACTGAGAAGAAACAGTTAATCTGAATAGACAAATTACTAGTAAAACAATTGAAACAATAATCAAAAACCTCCCAAAAAACAAAAGTCCAAGACTGGATGGCTTCCCTGGTGAATTCTACTGAACATTTAAGGAAGATTTAATACATACCCTTCTCAAACTCCTCCAAAAATTTGGAGAAGATGGGTTGCTTTTTAACTCATTTTACAAGGCCAACATTCATACCTGATACCAAAACCAGAAAAGAGCAACACAAAACAAAAGAATCACTGGCCAGTATCACTAATGAACATAGATGCAAAAATCCTCAACAACATATTAGCAAACCTAATACAATAGTATGTTAAAAGAAACATACACCACAATCAAGTGTGATTTATTTCAGGAATGGAAGGAATCAACATCTGGCAAATCAATCAACGTGATACACCACATTAGCAAAATGAAGAATACAAATCACATGATCATCTCAATAGATTCAGGGAAAGCATTTGACAAAAATTAGCATCATTTGTAATAAAAACTCTCAATAAAATGGGTATAAAAACTATCTCATCATAATCAAAGCTGTATATAACAAACCCAAAGCTAACATCAGATTCGATGGTGAAAAACTGAAAGCTCTTCCTCTAATAACAGGAGTAAGATAAGGATGCCCACTCTCACCACTGTTATTCAACATAGTATTGGAAATCCTAGCTGGAGCAATAAGGCAAGAAAAAGAAATAAAAGACTTCCACATTTGAAAGAAAGAAGTAAAACTGTCACTATCTGCAGATAACATGATTTTATACATAGAAAACTCTAAAGAATCCACCAAAAATCTATTCAAAATCATAAACAAATACCGTAAAGTTTCAGGGTACAAAATCAACATACAAACATAGGTTGCTTGTCTATGCATTAACAACAAAGTAGCATAAAGAGAAATCAAGAAAACAATCCTATTCACAATTGCAACAAAAAATATAACATATCTAGGAGTAAATTTAACTAAGGAGATGAAGGACCTGTACACTGAAAACTGTAAGACATTATTGAGAGAAAGCAAACAACACAGAGAAATGAAAAGATAGTTCATGCTAATAAATTGGAAAAATTAACATAGTTAAAATGTCCATATTTCATAAAGCAATCTATGGATTCAATGCAAACCCTACCAAAATCTCAATGACATTTATCATAGAAATAGAACAAAGAATCCTAGGAGGGAAGTCAAGATGGTGGTGTAGGCAGACTCTGAACTCATCTCCTCCTGCGGACACAGCCAATTTACAACTACTCATGGAAAATTACCCCTGAGACAGAACCAAAAACTGGATAAGAGGAACTCCTGCAACAACGGACAATCCTAACTGAGGTGGAAGAGGCAGAGACTCCCTTCTGGAAAGGAAAAATGCCGCCTTCACAAGCCGCAGTGCCTCACGGGCACCCGGGAGCAGCCCACAGGTATGCAGCCTCCCTGGAGGAGCAGGGCCCTGAGCCAGGGAGCACCCCGGCTGTGGGCATTTTGTGGACCCAGCACAATTGAGACCAGCGGCATAATATCTGATTTTGCCTGCTACTAAAACATTGGGGAGCACCCCCAGAAAAGCTGGTACACACACAAACTAAAACCGGCTCTTAAAGGGCCCGCGCACAAACTCACCCATTTCAGAAAGCATCCTAAAATCACCAGAAAGGTGCAGAGTGCTTGGTGAAAAGAGACTCACTTAATAGACCCTGAGTGCATCTTGGTCAGAGGTGAGACCTCTCCAGGGATTGGGACATTGGCGGCGGCCATTGTTGTGGCCTGGTGTGGGCGGGCTGACACAAACGCCATTGGAGTTCTCCCCAGGGTCTGCCCCACCTGCTAGAGCACCGATTTAATCCAGCTCAGCCAGGGCAGGCAGACCACCCTAGAGACTGGCCCCACCCAACAAGCCCTCAGGCAACTTGTGGACCTGCATAGATTGGTGACTGGATTCTCTGCAGCCTGGCAACTGAGCCGACTTTAGCAGGGCAGGGCATGCACAAGGAGTGGGTGGAGAGTGTGGGGTGGTGGTGGACTGTGTGGGCTCCCGCCGTGGAGAAACTGGGTCTGCTTCAGAAGGTGGGGACGAGCACATGGGGCAGGCTGTGTTGACTGAGTGTGTGGACCTGTGGGCCACAGGGCTTGTCAGCTGCAGAAGACTTGTGCTTCTCAAAGACCAACATAGGGGGTTTGCCCCACCTTCCAAAGCCTGAAACAATTGGGTACTCCTGTGCCTGAGGCCAGCACCACCCAGCTGCAATCCAGAGAGTGCTAAAGAGACCTAATAGGCTAGAGGCTTATAACAATTGTAAGCCCCTGAGCCTAACAACCTGCCATGCTGGGGGCCGAATCACTTAAAAGAAATACTGCAACATAAATGTGGTATTAGAACTTGCAGCCAACTGTGCTGGGGCTCCCCAGACCTGAAAAAGAGACTGAAGGGCCCACAACAACTACAAGCAGCTGAGCATTACAACAGCTGGCCAGGAGCATAACTCGGCCGCCCTGGGCGCCTACAGGGAGATCAAACAGGCCACAACAGAAGGACACATGTAGCCCACATAGGGGTCACCCCTGGAATATTGAGAACTGAGGGAAGCACACTGGAAGCCTCCTAAGGCATCACTTACATAAGGTCACCTATCCAAGAGCAGGAGACAAAGCTGACCTACCTAATACACAGAAACAAGCACAGGGAAAGAGGCAAAATGAGGAGGAAAAGGAATATGTTCCAAGTAAGGGAACAGGACAAAACCCCAGAAAAGGAACTAAGTGAAACAGAAATGAGCAACCTACCCAACCAAAAATTCAAACTAAGAGTGTTAAGGATGCTTACTGATGTGGGGAGAAGAATAGATGAACTCAGTGAGAATGTCAACAAAGAAATGGAAGATATAAAAAAGAACCAATCAGAAATGAAGAATACAATACTGGAAATGAAAAATTCACTAGAGGGACTCCAAAGCAGAGTAGAGGATACAGAAGAACGGATCTGTGAGCTGGACGAAAGACTAGAATAAATTATCCAAGCTGAACAGGTAAAAGAGAAAAGAATTAAAAAGAGTGAGGACAGTCTAAGGGACCTCTGGGACAACATGAATTGCACTAAAATCCGTGTTATAGGTGTCCCGGAAGGAGAAGAGCGAGACAAGGGGGCAGAGAATCTATTTCAAGAAATAATAGATGAAAACTTCCCTAACCTAAGGAAGGAAACAGACATCCAGGTACAGGAAGCACAGAGAGTCCCAAACAAGATAAACCCAAAGAGGCCCACACCAAGACACATCATAATCAAAATGTCCAGAATTAAAGATAAAGAGAGAATCCTAAAAGATGCAAGAGAAGTCAAGTTACATACAAAGGAAACCCCATAAGGCTATCAGCTGACTTCTCAGGAGAAACCTTACAGGCTAGAAGAGAATGGCATGATGTATTTAAAGCGCTAAAAGGAAAAAACTTACAGCCAAGAATATTCTACCGAGCGAGGTTATCATTCACAATGGAAGGAGAGATCAAAAATTTCCCAGACACGCAAAAATTAAAGGAGTGTGTTAACAAGAAACCAGTGCTACAAGAAATGTTAAAGGGACTGATTTAGGGGAAAAGATAAGACCACAAATAGGAAAAAGTATCTATTTCCATGATAAGAATGTAATGGATACAAATGCACAAAAAAGAGGTTAGATATGATACCAAAACATGAAAGGAGGTAGGAGGGGAGTTAAAGAGTACAGCTTTCAGACAGAGGTCAAACTAAAGTGACCCTCAATTCTGTATAGAAGAAGTAAGGAAGAGAGAAGGACTACTAAAACACTGAGGGAAAAAAACAAAAGTTAAAAAATGGCGGTAAGTACATACTTATCAATAGCTACTTTAAACGTCAATGGACTAAATGCTCCAATTAAAAGGCATAGGGTGGCTGACTGGATAAAAAAACAAGACCCACATATATGCTGCATACAAGAGACACAATTCAGACCTAAAGACACTCACAAACTGAAAGTGAAGGGATGGAAAAAGATACTCCACGCAAATGGCAATGAAAAGAAAGCTGGGGTAGCCATACTCATATCAGACAAAATAGACTAAAACAAAAACTGTACAAAGAGACAAAGAAGGGCATTACATAATGATAAGGGAACAATCCAACAAGATGATATAACCCTTGTAAATATCTACGAACCTAAGTTAGGTGCGCCTAAATATATAAAGCAATTACTAACAGACATAAGAACAGAAATAGACAGTAACACAATAATAGTAGGGGACTTGAACACTCCACTTACACCAACAGATAGATCATCCAAACAGAAGATCAATAAGGAAACATTGGCCTTAAACGACACACTAGAACAGATGGACCTCGTAGATATGTACGGAGCATTCCATCCAAAAACGGAAGAATACACGTTCTTTTCAAACGCACATGGAACATTCTCCAGGATAGATCACATATTAGGCCACAAAACAAGTCTCCATGAATTTAAGAAGACTGAAATAATACCAAGCATCTTTTCTGACCACAACGGTATGAAACTAGAAATCAACTGTAGGAATAAAATGAGAAAAGCCACAAATACGTGGAGATTAAACAAAACGCTACTGAACAATGACTGGGTCAATGAAGAAATCAAAGAAGAAATCAAAAAATACCTGGAGACAAAGGAAAATGAAAATACGACATGCCAGAATTTATGGGATACAGCAAAAGCGGTTCTAAGAGGGAAGTTTATAGCAATACAGGCCTCTCTCAACAAACAAGAAAAATCTCAAATAAATAATCTAACAATGCACCTAAGGAACTGGAAAAAGAAGAACAAACCAAGCCCAAAATCAGTAGAAGAAGGGAAATAATAAAAATCAGAGCAGAAATAAATAAAATAGGGACCAAAAAAATTAGAAAAAATTAATAAAACCAAGAGATGGTTCTTTGAAAAGATCAACAAAATTGACAAACCTTTAGCTAGCCTCACCAAGAAAAAAAGAGAGAAGGCAAAAATAAGTAAAATCAGAAATGAAAGAGGAGAAATTACAACAGACACCTCAGAAATACAAAAGATTATAAGAAAATACTATGAAAAGCTATGTGCCAACCAATTCGACAATCTGGAAGAAATGAATAAATTCTTAGAATCATACAACCTTCCAAAACTGGATCAAGAAGAAGCAGAGAATTTGAATAGACCCATCACCAGTAAGGAGATCAAAACAGTAATCAAAAACCCACCCAAAAATAAAAGTCCAGGACCAGATGGCTTCCCTGGTGAATTCTACCAAACATTCAAAGAAGACTTAATACCTATCCTTCTCAAACTCTTCCAAAAAATTGAGGATGGGGGGAAGCTCCCTACCTCATTCTACGAAGCCGACATTACCCTGATACCAAAACCAGACTAAGACAACCCCAAAAAAAAGAAAATTACATGTCAATATCACTGATGAACATCGATCCAAAAATCCTCAACAAAATACTAGCAAACCCATACAACAATACATTAAAAAGATTATACACCATGATCAAGTGGGATTTATTCCAGGTACGCAGGGATGGTTTAACATTCGCAAATCAATCAACGTACTACACCACATTAATAAAATGAAGAATAAAAATCACATGATCATCTCAATAGGTGCAGAGAAAGCATTTGACAAGATACAGCATCCATTTATGATAAAAACTCTGAATAAAATGGGGATAGAAGGAAAGTACCACAAGATAATAAAGACCATATATGAGAAACCCACAGCTAATATCATCCTCAATGGTGAAAAACTGAAAGTTATGCCTCTAAGAATGGGAACCAGACAAGGATGCCCACTGTCACCACTCCTACTTAACATAGTACTGGAAGTCCTAGCCAGAGCATCAGGCAAGAAAAAGAAATAAAAGGGATTCAAATTGGAAAGGAAGAAGTGAAACTGTCACTATTTGCAGATGACATGATTTTATATATAGAAAATCCTAAAAAATCCACCAGAAAACTTTTAGAAGTAATAAACGAATATGGTAAAGTTGCAGGATACAAAATCAACATACAAAAATCAGTTGCATTTCTATACACTAACAGCAAAGTAGCAGAAAGAGAAATTAAGAATACGAACCGATTCACAATTGCAACAAAAAGGATGAAATACCTAGGAATAAACTTAACCAAAGAGGTGAAAGATCTGTACACCAAAAACTATAAAACATTGGTGAAAAAAATTGAAGAAGACACAAAGAAATGGAATGATATTCCGTGCTCTTGGATTGGAAGAATTAACTTAGCTAAGATGTCCATACTTCCTAAAGCAATCTATAGATTCAATGCAATCCCTATCGAAGTTCCAACAACATTTTTCACAGAAATAGTGCAAAGAATCCTAAAATTTATATGGAACAACAAAAGACCCCGAATAGCTAAAGGAGTCCTGAGAAAAAAGAACAAAGCTGGAGGTATCACACTCCCTGATTTCAAAATATACTACAAAGCTATAGTAAACAAAACAGCATGGTACTGGCACAAAAACAGACACACAGATCAATGGAATAGAATCGAAAGCCCAGAAATAAACCCACACATCTATGGACAGCTAATCTTTGACAGAGGAGCCAAGAACATACAATGGGGAAAAGAAAGTCTCTTCAACAAATGGTGTTGGGAAAACTGGATAGCCACATGCAAAAAAATCAAAGTAGACCCTTACCTTACACCATACACAGAAATTAACTCCAAATGGATTAAAGACTTGAATGTAAGACCTGAGACTGTGAAACTTCTAGAAGAAAACATAGGCAGTACGCTCTTCGACATCGGTCTTAGCAACATATTTTCAAGCACCATGTCTGACCGGGCAAGAGAAACAATAGAAAAAATAAAGAAATGGGACTACATCAAACTAAAAAGCTTCGGCACAGCAAAGGAAACCGTCAACGAAACGAAAAGACAACCTAACAATTGAAAGAAGATATTTGCAAACCATACATCTGATAAGGGGTTAATCTCCAAAATATATAAAGAACTCATGCATCTCAACAACAAAAAAACTACCAACCCAATTAAAAAATGGGCAAAAGACCTGAACAGACATTTCTGCAAAGAAGATATACAGATGGCCAACAGGCACACGAAAAGATCTTCAAAATCACTAACTATCAGGGAAATGCAAATCAAAACTACAATGAGATATCACCTCACACCCATCTGAATGGCTATAATTAACAAGACAGGAAACAACATGTGTTGGAGAGGACGTGGAGAGAAGGGAACTCTCATACACTGCTGGTGGGAGTGCAAACTGGTGCAGCCACTACGGAAAACAGTATGGAGATTCCTCAAAAAATCAAGGATAGAACTACCATATGATCCAGCTATTCCACTGCTGGGTATTTATCCAAAGAACTTGAAAACGTCAGTGCATAAAGATAGATGCACCCCTATGTTCACTGCAGCGTTATTCACTATAGCCAAGACTTGGAAGCAACCTAAGTGCCCATCAAGGGACGAATGGATAAAGAAGATGTGGTATATATACACAATGGAATACTACTCAGCCATAAGAAATGATGAAATCTAGGCACTTGTGACAACATGGATGGACATTGAGGGCATTATGCAAAGTGAAATAAGTCAGATGGAGAAAGTCAAATACTGTAAACCCTTCATTAAGTAGTAGATAATAACAACAATAAACAAACACCTAGAGACAGAGATTGGATTGGTGGTTACCAGAGAGGAATGGGGGAGGGAGAAGGGTGAAAGGGATAATTTGGCACATGTGTGTGGTGATGGGTTGTAATTAGTATTTGGGTGGTGAACACGATGTAATCTATGCAGAAATAGAAGTATAATGATGTACACCTGAAATTTATACCATGTTATAAACCAATGTTACTGCAATAAACAAAAAATTAAAAAAAAAAAGTCTAACCTTTATCAAGTTGGCACCATTTTGGAAATAGAAGTACAGTATTTTCAGAAATGTCACTTATTTTTCAAATATTTTAACATTGCTTACACTTATGAAGATATGTATGAATGGAAAGAGTTTCTAAAAGCTTTGCATTTTCTCATGAATATTTTACATGGCTACAGACAGAATATTTTTCTTTCTCTGGTGCTCCTAGCAAACTTTTTCAGTACCTGGAAAATAAAGGGGAAACTAAAAACATGGAGGGAATGCCTTCTCTGGTTGTGTAGGTCAAGAAGGCTTTATCCAGGCCATTTCGGATAGCAGCTCCCCTAGGTGAAAGTCTTTTTGGGTGGAGAGTGAATTTTTCTCCCTCGATCTGACACCTCCCAGTCTTCTGGCTGAGATTCTTTCCTGTGCACCTGCGAGAATGCTCAAGGAAGCAATTCACAGTTGTTCTTGGACTTCTTGGAGAATTCGCAATAGCCTGATTTTAAAAACATGGATGCTGGAGCACTGCTTGATTGTGAAATGCTTTTAAGGTGTTATGATATGCTTTGCAAGGCCTGCGTTTTAGATGCAGAAATAAACAAAAAGTTCAAAATTGAGCTGTGCATAGGGAAAGATCAAATATTTGAAAAACAGTAATAAAAAGTTAAAAGTAAAAAAAAAAAAAAAACAGAATCCTAAAGTTTATGTGGAACAACAAAAGATGCTGAATAAGCCAAAGCAATCCTGACTAAAAACCACAAAGCTAGTGGTATCACACTCCCTGATTTTAAGGTATACTACAAATCTATAGTAATCAAAACAGCATTGTTTTGGAGACAAACACAGATCAATGGAACAGAACGGATAGCCCAGAAATAAACCCACACATATATGGACAGCTAATTTTCAACAAAGGAGCCAAGAACATAGAATGGAGAAAGGAAAGTCTTTTCAATAAATGGCTTTGTTAAAACTGGACAGCCACATGCAAATCAATGAAACTAGACCGTTATCTTACACAAAATTATCTTAAATGAATTCAAGACCTGAAACCATAAAATTCGTAGAAGAAAACATAAGCAGTATGCTCTCTGATATGGGTCTTAGGAATTTCTTTTTGGATATGTCTCCTGAGGCAAGGGCAACAAAAGAAAAAATAAATGGGACTACATCAAACTAAAAAGTTTCTGCACAGTTAAGGAAGCCATCAACAAAATTAAAAGACAACCTATCAAAAAGAAGATATTTGCAAATCATATATCCAATAAGAGGTTAATATCTAAAATACATAAAACACTTGTACAACTTAACGACAACAAAAACCCAACTGAAAATGGGCAGAGGATATGAATAGAAATTTTTCGAAAGAAGACATACAGAAGGTAAATAGGCACATGAAAAGATGGTCAGCATCACTAATCATTAGGGAAATGCAAATCAAAACTACAATGAGATATTACCTCATACCTATCAGAGTGGCTATTATCAGAAAGACAAGAAATAACAAGTTTTGGAGAGGATGTGGAGAAAAGGGAACTCTCATACACTGCTGATGGGAATATAAACTGGTGCAGCCACTAGGGAAAACAGTATGGAGGTCCCTCCAAAAATTAAAAATAGAAATACCTTACGATCCAGCATTCCACTTCTGGGTATTTATCTGGAGAATGTGAAAACACTAATTTGAAAAGGTACGTGCATACATGTATTCAATGCAGCATAATTTACAATAGCCAAGATATGGACACAGCCTAAGTGCCCATCAACACATGAATGGATAGAGAAAATCTGGTGTATATGTATATATATACACAATGGAATACAGGCATACCTCATTTTATTGTTCTTTGTTTTAGCACACTTCACAGATAGTGTGTTTTTTACAAGATCCTCCACCAGACAAAGATTACAACTCACTGAAGACTCAGATGAATAAAGTATTTTTTGTTAGCATTTTTTAGCAAGAAAGTATTTTTCACTAAGGTATGTTCATTGTTTTTTTTAGACATAATGCTATCACACACTTAATAGACTACAATATGGTATAAACATAACTTTTATATGCAATGGGAAACAAAAAATGTTGTGAGACTTGCTTTATTGTAATATCTGCTTTATTCCAGTAGTCTGGAAACAAACCTGCAATATTTCCAAGGTATGCCTGTACTACTCAGCCATAAAAAGGATGAAATCTTGATATATGTGCCAACATGAATTATGCTAAGTGAAATACGTCAGATGGAGAAAGACAAATATCCTATGATTTCACTCCTATGTGGAATATTGTAAAACAGACTCTTAGAAACAGATAACAGATTGGTAGTTACCAGAGGGGAAGGGAGGTAGGGGAGAGGGTAAAATGGGGTCATTTGTACTGTGATGGTTGGAAACTAGACTTTTGATGGAGAACATAATGTAGTGTATACAGAAGTCAAATTATAATCATGTACACACGAAATCTATATGATTTTATAAAGCAATGTTACCTCAATAAAAAATAAAACCCAGAGAGACAGGAAAAAAAAATCATGTAACTACATAATCAGTGCAGAATAAGCATCTGAAAAAATACAACATCCTGTCATGATAAATACTCTCAAGAAATTTGGTAAAGAAGGAACATATCTCAAGGTAATAAAGAGTATGGAACAAGCCACAGCTAATTTTATACTCAATAGTGAAAGGTTGAAGCTTTTCCACTAAGATTAGGACAAGAAAAGGATGCCCAGTCTCACCACTCTTTATCAATATATTACTAGACGTCCTAGTAGGCAGTCACAGAAGATAAAATATACAAGCCATCTAAATTAGAAAGAGATAAATAAAATTGCCACTATTTCCAGATGATATGGTCTTATATGTAGAAAATCCTAAAGGCTCAACAAAAAAACTGTTATAACAACAGTGGAATTCAACTAATCATTAAAGTAATGATTAATAATTAGTAATGAACTAGTTCATTAAAGTTACAGGACATATTATTAACATATAGAAATCAGTTGCATTTCTATACACTGACAATGAAATATTTGAAAAAGAAATAAAACAATCCCATTCACAATAGCATCAAAAACAATAAACTACTTAGGAATTAATTTAAGCAAGTCACAAACTGTACACTGAAAACCACAAGCCCAAATTTGATGAAAGAAATTGAACAAGATACAAACAAGTAGAAAGATATCCATGTTCATGGAAAAAAAGAATGAATATTGTTAAAATGTCTGTAGTACCCGAGCCATCTAGAGATTTGTGGAATCCCTCTTAAAATTTTAATGGCAGTTTTTTGCAGAAATAGAAGAAACAATCCTAACATTTGTATGGAACATCAAGAGTCCAAATAGCCAAGGCAATCCTAAGAAAGACAGAGCTAGAGACATTAAACTTCCTGATTTAAAACTACATACAGAGTAGAGTAATTAAAACAGTTTGATCCTGGCACTAAAATAGACACACAGACCAATGAAACAGAATAGAGAAACCAGATTAAATTCCCACATATCTGGTCAACTAATATTGGACAAGAGAGCCAAGAACTCCCAATGGGGAAAAGATACTTTCTTCAGCAAATGGTGTTGGGAAAACTGGATAAACATATGTGGAATGACGATATCAGACCCCTATATTACACCACTCACAAAAATTACTCAAAATGATTAAAAACTTAAACCTGACACCATAGAACTCCTATAAGAAAACATAGGGAAGAAGCTCCTCAACATTGGTCTTAGCAATGATCTTTTGGATATGACACCAAAAGCACAAACAACAAAAGCAAAATCAACAAGTGGGACTACATCAAACACAAAAGTTTCTGCCCAGCAAAAGAAACAATCATCAAAATGAAAAGGCAACCTACAGAATGAAAGAAAATTTTTGCAAACCATATATCTAAAATATATAAAGCACACATACAACTCAATAAAAAGAATCAATTAAAAAGTGGACAGAGGATTTGAGTAGACACTTTTCCAAAGAAGACATCCAAATGGCCATCAGGTACATGAAAAGGTGCTCAATATCACTAATCATTGGGGAAATACATATTAAAACTGCGAGATATGACTTCACACATGTTAGAATGGCTGTCATAAAAGAGACAAAAGATAAGCGTTGGTGAAGATGTATAAAAAAAGGAAGACTTGTGCACTGTTGGTGGGAATATAAATTGGTTCAGAAATTGTAGAAAACATAGAAGTTCCTCCAAAAATTAACAGCAATACCACATGATCTAGCAACCCCACTATATACCCTTTTTTTATATATCCAACAGAAATAAAAACAGAATATTGAAGAGATATCTGCACTCCCATGTTCATTGAAGAATTATTCACAATAACTACAATATGGAAACAACCTAATGTCTGTTAATAAATGAATGAATAAAGAAGATGTTATATATGTATATATACCCACACACAGACACACACAATGGAATATTGATCAGCCCTGAGAAGGAAGGAAATCTTGCCATTAGTGAGAACATGGATGGGACTTGGGGACATTATTCTAAGTGAGATAAGTCAGATAGAGAAAGAAAAATAGTATATAATATCACTTACATGTAAAATGTACAAATGCTGAACTTGTAGGTCAGAGAGTAGAATGGTGGTTTACTATGGGAGTGATGAATTGGGGAGATGTTAGCCAAAGAGTATAAACTTTCAATTAGATTTTGAATAAGTTCTGGAGATCTAATGCACAGCATAGTGATTATAGTCAACAATACTGTATTATGTACTTTAAAGTTGCTGAGAGACTAGATCTTAAAAGTTCTCACCACACCAATCAGAGGGGAAGGGGGGAGGGAGGAGGGTGAAAGGGATAATTTGGCACATGTGTGTGGTGATGGGTTGTAATTAGTATTTTGGTGGTGAACATGATGTAGTCCATGCAGAAATAGAAGTACAATGATGTACACCTGAAATTTTTACAATGTTATAAACCAATGTTACTGCAATAAACAAAAAATTAAAAAAAAAAAAGTTCTCACCACAAAAAAGAAATAAGTGTGTACATAGTAGTGGTATTGCTAATGCTACAGTGTTAATCATATTGCAATATATACATGTATCAAATCACCATTGTACACCCTAAACTTACACCAAGGTATATGTTATGCACAAGTATATTCAATATAAAAAGTAATAAATAAAAATGAAAAAGAATGCTTTGGCTATTTGGGATCCCTTGAGATTCTATATAAATTTTAAGATGTATTTTTCTATTTCTGCAAAGAGCGTCATGCATGGAATAGCATGGAATTTACAGGGTGTTTTGGATAGTATTGACTTCTTAACACTTTTAAGCTTCCTATTCCATAAACATGTGATACCTTTGCATTTATTTCTGTCTTTACTATTTTTTCAGAAATGTTTTATGGTTCATTATACAAGTCTTTCACATACTTAGTTAAGTAATTCCTAAGTACTTTATTCTTTTTCACACTATCGTAAAGGAAATTTTCTTAATTTCTTTTTGGGGTTATTCATTGTTAGTGTCTAGAAGCACAACTAATTTTTGCATATAAGTTTTGTATTCTACAAATTTACCTGAATCATTTTTTCTAACAGATTTTTTGAACAACATTTAGAGTTTTGTATGTTTAAGATTGTACCACCTACAAATAGATAACTTACCCTTTTCCATTTAAGTCCCTTTTATTTCTTTTTCTTTTTCTTGCCTAATTGTTCTCCTAGAATTTCCAGTGCTATGGGGAATAGAAATGGTGAAAGCAGGCATCCTTGTCTTCTGCCTGATCTTAGAGGAAAAGCTTTTAGTATTTTACCATTGAGTATGATATTACCTATGGCTTTTCATATATGCCTTTTAGTTTGTAGAAGTAATTTCTTTCTACTCTTACTTGGTTGACTCTCTTTATCGTAAAATGATGTTGAATTTTGTCAAATGCTTTTTTGCATCAGATGAGAAGCCCACCTGGTTTTTTGCTTCATTCTGTTAATGTGGTATATTATAGTGATTGATTTTTTTCATATTCCAGGAATAAATCTCTCTTGGTTGTGGTGTATAATTTTATTAATATGCTGCTGAATTCAGGTTGCTAGTATTTTGTTTAGGATTTTTGCATAGTATTCATAAGGAATATTGATCTGTAATTTTATTCTTGTAGTATCTTTATCTGACTTCATTATTAGAGCAATGCTGGCCTCAGAGTGAGTTTATAAGTGTTTTGGTTCTGATTGTGCAAAATTATGAGAAGAATTTGTGTGTTAGTTTTTCTTCAAATGTTTGAGAGAATTGACCAGTGAAAGCCTCAGATAAAAGGCTTTCTTTTTGGGAGGTTTTGAGTACAGATTCAATTTCAAGACTAATTACAGGCCTATTCAGATTTTCTTTTCTTTTCTTTTCTTTTGTGATTTAGTCTTACTTGATTTTTCTGTTTCTATGAGTTTGTCCATTTTATGTAGGTTATCCAATTTGCTTGTGTACAATTGTTCATTGTATTCTTTCATAATTCTGTTCGTTTCTGTAGAATCAGTAGTAATGTTCCCACTTGCATTTCTGGTTTTAGTCATTCAAGTCTTCTCTTTTCTTTTTTTTTTTTTTCTCTTTTTCTATGAAGAAGACCAACCCTGAGCTAACATCTATTGCCAATCCCCCTTTTTTTGCTGAGGAAGATTGGCCCTGGGCTAACATCTGTACCCATCTTCCTCTACTTTATATGTGGGATGCTACCACAGCATGGCTTGATAAGCAGAGCATAGGTTCACACTGGGATCCAAACCTGGGAACCCTGGGCCACCGAAGGAGTGCCCGCGAACTTAACCACCATGCCACCCGGCCAGGCCCAAGTCTTCTCTTTTCTTTTCTCAGTGTAGCCAAAGTATTTATATAACTATTTTTTTCCTTCAATTTTGTCAATTTTTCCTTCATTTATTTTGATTATTTAGTATTAGGTGCATAAGTATTTATAATTTCTAAGTCTTCTTATTCTATTGAAATTTCATTAAAGTATAGTGTCCTTTTTGTCTCCTGTAATCTTTTTTTTTATTTAAAGTCTATTTTGTCTGTTATTAATATAGCTACTCTACCTTTCTAGCCTCTCTACCTTTTTACTTACCTTTTACTACTTTATGGATTATCTTTTTCCAGCCTTGCACTTTCAAACCATTTGTGTCTATTTGGCTAGAGGGAAGATGGTAGAGGAGGAATCACCAAGAATCCATCTCCCTATCTCGAGTATAATTATGCTGCCAGTATCTGTCTGATTTAGCTATTTTGGAACTCTGTAGTCTACAGGAGGCTTGCAACTTCTAGGGAAAGACTTGTATGGTAAATTGTGATTAATTTTAGTCAGTTTTAGCTCTGAGTATAGTAGCAGCTATCGATATCCCATTTCCCTTCTCAGTGGTAGGCATCCGTGCAAACATTCCTGGAGCAGCTGATACACAACTTTCAGGAGTGAGGGTGGTCAATAAGGACTCTGTACCCCAAATATTGGGGATCTGTGCTCTTATCACTGATTGTTCCTTCTGTCCACTATCAACTGTAACACATATCAGCTGATTCCTCTTCACTTTGTACTCAATTAATGTTATCTCAACTTCTTTGAAACATTAGCAGAAATATTATCACATTATCCTCTAAACGGAGGATTTATAGAGGTTAAACCTTCAGTCCCTCGAAACTCAGCATAAACTACAACTGACCAGTATCAGTTACAGCTATCAATTCATCAATACCAAGGAATAACACTCAAACATTCACCTTGCTTTTTTTACATTGACTATTCAGGTTGCTGTCAGTGTTCTCAACTCTGAGAACAACTGTTATTGCCAAAAGAGTGAGAGTCTTAGGGAGCTTTATTTTCCCTGAAAACATTTCTTCAGTTGTTCTAATGAAACAGGATTTAATTAACTCACCATTAGTAAATGACTTTCCTTACTTGGCTAACAAATGAGCCACTTGGAAACTTACTTTGGTAGGTCACTTGATTTTATTTTTTATATTTGTGAAATAATTGTGTTGTGATGATATATTCTATTTTGAATTTTGTCGTATTTTCAAACACTACTTTCCTGAGCTTGGAATATTTTGATGAATATTTATTTCAATAATGGCTGTATATTGTATTCTTTTATTATAGCTATCATGCACTTGTGTAATAAACATAACCCTTTGTCACCTAATTAAATAACAAAAATAAAGAGCAAAATTACTCTCCATTGTGTGATGTTTCAAGTTCACTTTCTTGTTCTGACATGATGAATGTGCACTAATCACTTCTTACAATATATAATGTCATGATAATTTCCTCGAAAACCACATACCCAAAAGTCACCCCAAAAGAAACAGATACACTGAATGGCCATATGCATGGTATTCAAAGCACAACTGACCTATAGCTGTCTCTATAATTTCTAGTATGCCAGGCAGCACTATGAAACTGAGAGCACAACATACAATGTCCAACATGGCTATTCAATTCTGCCTTTTTAGTGTGAAAGTAGCCATAGAATGTCTTTAAAAAATGAATGTGGCAGTATTCCAATGAAACTTTATTTATGGATTTAATTTTTGATTTGATATAATTTTCAAATATCATGAAATGCATATTGGATCATTTATCAATTTAGACACGAAATAAACCTTAACAAATTTAAAAGAGCTGATGTCATACAAATTGTGTTTTCTTATATAATGTAATTGAGTGGAAACCAGTGACAGAAAGATAAAAGGAAAATCTCAAAACACTTAGAAATTAAACCACATGCTTTTTTTTTTATTGCGGACACATTGGTTTATAACATTCTATAAATTTCAGGTGAACATCATTATACTTATATTTCTGCATAGATTACATCATGTTCACCACCCAAATACTGATTACAACTCATCACCACACATGTGCCTAATCATCACTTTTGCCCTCCTCTCGCCCCTCTCCCCTCTGGTAACCACCAATCCAATCTCTGTCTCTGTGCATTTGTTTGTTGTTTAAACCACACACTTCTAAGTAAACCATAGCTCCAAGAAGAAATCTCAGGGGAAGTTTGAAAATATTATGAATTGAGAAAAAAAAAAGCATATCAAATTTTGGAGGAATGATAACGAAATGCCCATAGAAAATTATAGCATTATGGAAAATTTTTTTTAATCAATTATCTAAGCTTCCATTTAACAAAATAGAAGAAAAAGAAAAAATTCAAGGCAAGCAGAAGAAAGGAATTAATAAAAGTAAAGGCAGAAATTATAGAAATTGAAAAGAGAAACAATAAGGCAGATCAATATTAAGTCAGCAAGATGGCAGAATAGGAGTACCTCAACCAAGTACCCTCACAGAAACAGTGAGTTAGCAACTATCTACAGATAAGAATGCATTTGTGAGAATTCTGGAACACAGAGGTGAGGCTGCATCACTCTGCTACAGCACAATAGCACTAGAGAAGAAAACCTGCATTAAAAAGGAATGGTTTTACTTTGACTATGTTAGACCTACCCCAAACCAGCACAGTGCCACACAGAGAAAGATTCCCTCAGCCTGCAATTTCTCCAGTGGAGGAAAGGGAGATGAAGGTAGAAGTCCAAGTTTCCCAGCATTTTGTAGCACTGCCCAAATGGCCCACTTCTGTCCTACTTCATTCAGAACAGTGGGAGAACTGGCACAACGGGACCATCTGGAGAAAGCTACCAGCAAACAAAAGAGGTATGGGCTTTCAGCAACTGGTGCCAGACGTCAATCGTAGCCCCATGTGCTTGCCACTGCCTTGCCCAAACAGGGCAAGTCCTTGTCTTCACCACTGTTCTCCCTACCACAAGAGAGTTTAGTGAGTGGCCCTGCCCAAGCACAAAGAAAGACAGTGGCCTACCCAACTCTAAGCCCTGCCAAGGGCCCCACCCAACTGCAGAGCCCGAGCAAACAGCCCCATTTAACTATGGAGCATCTCCACCTAGCCCCACCTAACTGTGCAGCCCAACTAGGAACTTCACCTGATTGCAGAATCTAGCCAGCTGGCCCCAACCAACTGCACAGCACTGGCAGTGGGCCCCACCTGACTGCAGATCCTGCCAGCTACTAGCTGCTAGGTACTAGATTCTGCCAGATGCTACTAGATGCTACTAGCTGACCTGCCCAGAACCTTAGGCAAGCTGATTGGGGAAGATCTTTCCCTGCTGAAACCAACCTGGAAAGACTACTTCCTCAGGTGTGCACAGAAATGCAAGGATATAAGGATCACAAACAATTAGAGAAATATGACACCACCAAAAGAAACTAATAAAGCTCCAGAACTGACCCTAAATTAATGGAGATCTGTGAAATGCCTGAGAAATTCAAAATAATCATCTTAAAAAGGTCAGTGAGCTATAGGAGAACGCATATAGACAAGGACGTTAAATCAGGAAAACAATACATAAACAAAATGATGAGTTCAACAAATAAATAGAAACCACTAAAATATACTAGAGCTGAAGACTACAATGACTGAAGCAAAAAACTCAATAGAGATCTTCAACACCAGGCTTGATAAAGCAGAAGAAAATATTAGAGAACTTGAAGATAGATCATTTAAAATTATCTGGTGAGAGGACAAAAAGAAAAAAGAATGAAAAACAGTAAAGAAGTCAGGTGAGGGGGGCCAGCCCAGTGGCTTAAGCAGTTAAATGCACATGCTCTGCTGCAGCAGCCCGGGGTTCACTGGTTCGGATCCCTGGCGTGCACTGATGCACCACTTGTCAACCTGTACTGTGGTGGTGTCCCATATAAAGTGGAGGGAGATGGGCACAGATGTTAGCCCAGGGCCAGTCTTCCTCAGCAAAAAGAGGAGGATTGGCAGATGTTAGCTCCGGGCTGACCTTCCCCACAAAAAAAAAAAAAAAGAAAAAGAAAAGAAACCCTATGGGACTTACAGGATACTATCAAATGAAACAATATGCCTTATAGGATTCACAGAAGGAGAAGAGAGAGAGAAAGTGGCAGAAAGCCTATTTAAAGACATAATGACTGAAAACTTTCCAAATTTGGGGAAGGAAGTGGACATACAGATTCAGGAAGCCTAAAGTCCCCCCCAAAATTTGAATTTAAAGAGCCCTACCCTGAGACAAATTATAATTAAATTGTGAAAAGCCAGAAACAAAGGGAGAGTTTTGAAAGCAGGAAGAGAAAAGTAATTCATCACATACAAGGAATTCCCATAAGACTATAAAGGGATTTCTAGGCAGAAACTTTGCAGGCTAGGAGAGAGTAGGATGATATATTCAAAGTACTGAAACAAAAAAAAACTCCAGGATACTAGAATACTATACCCAGTAAAACTGTCCTTCAAAAATGTAGGAGAGCTACACAAACCTGAGGCTGTCCACTACACCTGCCTTACAGGCAGTGCTAAAGGGAATTCTTCAAGTTGAAACCAATAAATGTTAAACGTCAACAAAAAGAATACAAAAGTACAAATCTCACTTGTAAGCCTAACTGTATAGACAAACATTGTAATGGTGTTTGTAATGATGACATATAAATCACTTTTAACCCCAGCAAAAAGTTAAAAACTAAAAGTATTAAGAGTAACTATAACCACGAAAATCTGTTAAAGGATACACAATATAAAAATAAATCAACTGTGACATCAATAGCATCAATCACAGAAGGGAGAGTAAAAGTATAGAGCTTTCATATGCAATTGAAGTTAAGTTGTCATCAGCTTAAAATAGACTGTTATAACTATAGGAAGTTCGATGCAAACCTCATGATAACCACAAAGAAAAAACCGATAGTAGATACACAACAGAAGACAAAAGAATCAAAGCATATCACTACAAAAAAACCCCACACCAACCACAAGGAAAACCAGCAAGAGAAGAAAGAAGAGCAAGAAAACCAGAAAACAACAGAAAGCAACAAATGACAATAGTAGGTACTTACCTTTCAGTACGTACTTTAAATGTAAATTGATTAAATTCATCAATAAAAGACATAGAGTGGTTGAATGAATAAAAAAGAAACCCAACTATGTGCTGTCTAAAAGAGACTCACCTTAAACTTAAAGATGCAGATAGGTTGAAAGTGGTCCAGATAAAATATGACAAATATATTCATACAGACCTCCAAGATAGCACCCCAGGCCTTGCAAGTAAAACGATGCTAGATCTGTCACCACGCAGGGCCATACCTATAGCCCCATTTTACTATCTATCCCACAGCTCTTCTAGTGATCAGCGCCTTGTGCTAATTCCCTCCAAAACACCATGAGTCTTATATAAGCTAAACCAAAGCCCTAATTGAGACCCAAAACAGGGCACCCAGTGGGTAAGCATCAGAATAATTAACACCCCTATGGCAGTCCCTTCTAAAGGCTACCAACTATAATCGAACACAAATGCTGGACCTCACCCTATTATATCCACTGTCCCCTAATGGTAAATAATGCTAAATTCTGATTCTATTGTGGGTCTGACACAAGGGGCTGGGAAAAAGTCCACCTGATCCTGCCTCACCCAGCCACAAGGTATTCACAGAGATGATCCCCATTATTGCAACCTTGTTACATTTAATATTCTTGCATCCTTTACACTCCTGGCACATCTCTGCTAGAGGCATCCCACTCACATACCAAAAGGGCCATTCTTATCTCTATTCTGTTGGGATTGGTTATCACTACTGGATTAGCAGGCATAGGAATAGGTGCTAAAGCCCAAGTCAAACAAGATCTAATATTAAAAGTCACAGAGAAGTTATCAGCCACCCTAACCAACTACATGCAGATACTACATCATAGTCTGAGTCTGATGCAGCAAGACATGATTCACTATCACAAACGGTGATGAATAATCTACTGAACAGGATGTAGTTTGTTCTTTAAATGGCACTGCTTGCTGCATGTACATTAACTCAGGACAGGTACAGGCCAAACTCCAAAAGATGTCTCAAAGTACACAGGTTATGCATGATATTACTAAAATGCTTCAACAAATTCTCGTACTCCCTGAGGTCCCTGATTTGTTTTCAAGTTTCTCACCATCTACCTAGGGGCAATGGCTGATAACTACACTTTAAACAATAGCAAGTCTTTTCATCATAGGCTTCATCATTATTGCCTGGGTTAAGTGTGATTTTTAACAGCTTCAAAAAACCATACATATGTCCTTTAACATATGTGCTATACAAGTGATTGCTATTCCTTAATGCAAAGGCATCACAGGATGGATTGTCTAGAATTTAGCTAAACTGTTCATGGTGTTTCTGCCTCAGCATCCATTTTGTTTGGTCAAGTGGCCTGTGGGGACCTTAAACTGACAGTAGCCCTCATGCTAGCAGATGCCCTAGACGGCAGCACACAGAGTCACAAGAACATTGTGTTCCTGATATGACTTCCCTAACAGCCCTTACGATAAAAAATCTCCCTGCCTCCCAGAGCCTTTCTTTGTTGTTTCTTAGGTAAGACCCCTTTGGAGCTTACCAAAACCCCACTCTTTTCAGTTTTTATTGACTAATTTGGCCTTAGCCCACGATCTCATAGTATTCTATCCATGGACTCTAATAAAGGCACGTGCTCAGTTTCTGCCTCTCTGTCTGCCTGCACTCCACCTCGAGCTCCCCATGTGGCCCCTCGGCACTTGACGTGTACCTGCTCCAGGACCTGTGCATGAGAAATGTCTCTATGCAGTTTCTCTCGTGGTCTTTTGTTGAACTGAGCCTCACCATCTAACACCCTGTGCTTCACTTAATACATGTTAATTTAACAAGATCACAACAGTAGGTAACTGGAGGACAAGGAGGAAGAGGATTTACTAGGGAAATCATTTGGTTATTGCTTAACTTTATAAAATTGCTCATTAGCTTTGAACAAGTAACTCATTAGTGAAGCAATTTTTGTCATAATTTTGTTTGGAGGCATCTGTATACCAATCAAAAAATGCTGTCTATTGATCCTAAGAAAACTTATTCCTTTTCTTTTCTAAGGTGCCTCCTAAATAAACAATTTTGTTCTTCCAGTCAAATGTTCCTTTGAAGGATCAAGTCATCCATGAAGAAGTTACACAATTTAGAGACACAGGCACAAGAATTAGGGTTTCAAGAAGTGTACATATAAGAAGCAAGAGCTTTTCCTGGAGGAGAACATGATTTAGACGTAACTGTCTCTATGAGAGATACTGTTAGTCAGTCAAAAGTGTTGCTGTGCACTTTGTATCTCAGGCACTAAATGTAATGGTCAGCTGCTTCTGAATGAAGACCTGATAAAGTGAACAAAAACCGGGGATAAAACTCTCTAGATCAAAGCCAAGCACCCAGGAAAAGACAGAAAATGGAAAGAGTGCCATATCTTTTTATAGGTAACCATCAGAAAAATTTTCCAAAATTTTGGTGAGTATTCTGGTGAATACTGCAAACCCGCTAATCTACAAGTCCAGCTCAAACAACAGATATATTTTGCTTATGCCTTTGTTCCACTTTGTGATTCTCCTTCTTTTGACAAACACACTTTGATGCAGCACAACATGAAAGGGAAGCATAGAACAGAACAAAAAGGGATGAAATGGAAAGGACAGATTCCACTAAGAATGCAAAACAAATGGGAACCAATTATAAAACCTGGGTTCCAAACGGAATGAATAGCTGAGGAAAATTGGAAATAAACAAAGATACCCAAATGGTCCACTTATTCAGAGCTTGCTATAACAAAGGAGTCAGCCATGATTACTGTGTTTGGCAGAGACTCAAAGTCAGGCAGAGCTAGTTGGGAAGCTTTATAGTGAATAAAAAGGGAGGATCTGATTTAAGGTTGTTGGCATGTGCAAGCTGGAGTTGGCTGACTAAAATGAGTAATCTTATGTGATTTATTTGAGGAGTATAGGTGACTTTGATGCTGAGTTGCAAGTGGGTAAACATAAAGAAATGGCAGGCATTAATCAGCCTTGACCATTCTGGGTCAACTGCTGCAGAGATTGAGGCTTGCCTTCCTGGACTCGTTGCTGAAAAGATGATGGGTCAGTTTTAGTGTTACATATAACCCAGCCACTGTTCATATTCAGCCTCCTAAATATGTGTCAGGTGTGCCTTGAACTTTACACCATGTGGTACTGATAGCTAACATGTCTGATTTGGGTGACACCATAAAGACATTATCCCTAGATACATGATAGTATCTTCATTTCACATGTCTAGGAAGAATGAGGGCAGAAAGAGGGAATAGGGTGTCTCACCACTCTGACACAGTAAAGGAAAGCAATGTGGCCCAGAGGTATAAGTCCACAGTCCCTTCTTTTGGGCAAGAGGGCTCACAAAAACCCACTGGGACTCTGCTTAATAGGCAAGAGAGCAATGTGGGACTCTCATCCAACAGGTAGTATTAAAGGACCAGTAAGAACCAGGTGGGAAGTTCAGTAATACAACGGGGATTAGCAGTACTTGCCTTTCAATGAGAATAAGGAGCTATAAGACAGTGATTCTCAAACTTGATTCTTTGTCAGAAACACCTCCAGGGCCTCTTTAAATATTTCAAACACATTACTCTAAAGCGAAGAAATTATTGGGATTAGAATTAAAAAATCTCACCCCACGTCACCCAAAATGGATGGGAAAGGAATTCCTAAATATAATCTAAGTCTTGGCTCTTCAAGGGTGAAGGGAATTGCAGATTGAAGTGTTTTGTGTTTCTTGGAGGGCTGATGGAGTAGGAAAAACTGGCCTCTTTTCAGATAGAAGAATCTATAACTGTTAAACTGTATAAATCTCTGCTGCAGAAACCATTTTTTTTCTTTTAGGATTATCCCTGTTTGCTTATTTGAGGAGCAATAAAAATCATATGCCCTTACATGAGTATAGCACAGTATAAATTTCAAAGTGCTTTTATATGACATCTCATTTGATCTGTCACAATTCTGTAGGGGAAGTATGACTAGGTGTTTTTATCCCATCTTTTTGGATTAGTGATTCCTGGACCTGCAGCATCAGCCTCATGTGGGAAATATAAATTCCAACCTCATCCCATATCTACTGAGTCAGAAAATCTGGGTAGGGTGCTGCAATCTGATATTAACAAACCCTGTAGGCCAGAGTAAACTGGAAGGTTTGACAAAACACAGATTGCTGACTTATGATTCCGTAGGTCCGCAGTGGCGTCCCATAATCTCATTTCTAATAACTTCCTAGCAGATGCTTATTGTGCTGGTGACAGTTCACACTTTGATGAAAACCATGTCATAAACAGGAAAGATTTAGAGGTCTGGTGACTTGCTTTAAGTGGACTCTGATCTAAGTCTCAGTGGGTAGTCAGGGTAAATGTTGCAGTTGGCAAAGATAAACACAACTGGACATCAAAGTGCCAAAAACATATTTTCTTCCGAAACCCTGACAGTAGGGAAAAAAAGTAAGCTCCATTCCATTTTGTGGTTATTTTAAAGGCAGAATGAGGGAGTCGGGAAGAGGAGCAAATGGGCTCAAATAGAGTTAAGGAAGTAAAAATATTACAGAAAGTGGGTCCAAGGGTTGGTCAGTATAAATGTGATTACGCCAGCCATATCTGCTAGCTGGCAATTATCAAAATTAGTATTGTGTCCTGCCACAAAGACTGGGAGACTGTTGAGTACATTTCAAAGCAATGGCTTTCAGGTTCTTAGGAAAGACACATGGGTTATAGGAGATACAGATACATCTCAAGGCGACAGAGGAAGGATTCAGAATCTTTAGCCCGTTTTAGTTAATGTTCTAAGATTGGGTGGGAGGGGGCCTATCTTCAGATGTTGTCTAGAACAAATGGTAAATTCTTTTGACAGCCTTGAGCTTTTTTCCAAAATATAACTGAGAAGGGAGCTGGGCCTCCCCAGTGTCAATGCAAAACATCCATAATCAATCTACATATCAAAATTGGGGTCAGTTTATTATAAGGACTTTATTATAGCCTGAGGACTACAGCCTGGGGCACGAAAGAAGTGGGGTGCACAGAGCGGTTATATACCATATTGGAACAAAGAGTATACATCACTTAAGATAGGAATGTCCCTTTTTACAACAGTCATGAGATTGCTTTCCTAGCACAGCAGGTTAGTGGTCACAAAGTGAACACAGCAGGTTGGTAATTAATCCTTAGTTTCCAGGAAGAGATGTTTATCCCTAAAGAAATGCCAATATAGGGGGAAGTTAGATCTCTATCTTTAAGGGCATCATTATTGTCTTTGGGACACAGTCGATTTTCAAAGCAGACATACAATACGTGCTCAACAAGCCATGTCAGGCTTTTTTGGAGAAACAAGATCAGGTGGAATTAGCTTTAAACCAAATCGCTTCCTCATATACTCCAGTATATCCTATAGCTTGTCATTTATTTATCACCAGTAATGTCACCTTACACTACTAGAAGCTGGTTTAAGTTGGGTCAAGTTTTAGTGGAGGTATTTGAATGGAATGTTGCTGTCAAGAGTTTTTGAGGTTCCCAACAGTCCAATGGGGTGAACACTGAGGTGCCCACAGTGAGTCTCTTGAGAGGCCCTTTAAGGCCAGCTGGTAATTGGGAACACAGGGTGTTTGGGCCCAAAAGTGGCTTTGTCTTCACAGTGACTCCTATTTAGCAAATATTTTGACTACAGCACAACAAACATTCACGCGAAGGACGTGTTTCTTTTTTAGTGGAGGTCTACTATGCTCTTTCTGAAGGCACCCGGGGCCCCTCAAGAAACAGTGTTATCGCCAAGCAGCGTTATCTCAACTGGGTAGCACATGCCGGAAGCCTTACACAGAAGGGACCTAGACCTTTGTAACCGAATTAAAGTGGAAGAAACAAAAGCAGCAGTTTCGGCCTGTGGCCGACACCCAGCCAACGGAGCCGGGCCGCACCCTGGCGGAATGGTACTTCGCTGACAGTAGCCAACCAGCGCTCTCCATGCAAATGAGGAACTATATCCCGCACCCGCCGGACTGGTGCCGTCTGGGTGGTTCAGTGATAACGTGAGGCCTTTGTGTCTTGGCTTTTCTGAAAAAGGAAGGGGCACGGGACTGGGTAACAGGTAGAAGAGAAGAAGCAGCAGGATGGGTAAGGAAGAGAAAAATACCTGACGAAGAAAACATTCTCTGCCTGGGAGGAGACTCACAGAGGGTGTAGAGCCGAAGGGAGTATTCACTGGCCATGCCAGTACTTGCCGCTGATGCTGAGTCAGAAACAGGTATCCCAAAGATCTGTCCAACCATGGAGGAAATAGAGCACACATGCCTCGACTGGTAAGTAAGACAAAAGATGCAAATTAATGTGTGGCTGGGGCACAAAAGAGTTTCTTATGCGCCCGCACCCAGCAAGGAAAATGATGCTTAAAGGGTTTTCATGTAAGTGAGAAGGAAGCTAGGGCCTAATACTTCTCAGCTGTTTATACTGAGCTTCTATACTGGGCGCTGCTTTCAGCTTACAAGGCGTTATTGTATTGGCTGGCTAGGAAACAGGCTGCTTGTGTTATGCTGTGTTTTAGTGCGGTGGGAGGAGGGTATAGACATTTTCCTTTTAGCTGTAGTCTAACCAGAAGATAAAAATCCTGCAGTGCAATTTCAAAATGGTGTTATCATCGTAAAGCTTGGGATTGGTCCCTTGTTAAGTTCTAAGTTCTACCTATGGAATGATTTAGGCTTCAACTGATATTTGTACCTAATGCCAATTTTGGAAAAAGGAAAACCACGTGGAAGAAAACTTCCCCATCCGTTTGAAAATACAAAAATAAATAAAAGAGGACTTCAATCATGTATTTAGAAAAAAATGTACGTTTGAAATAAATTGTAAAAATTTCAGGAATGTGCTATGCAGGAAACTACATTTAGATAGATGCTACATGCTTTTATTAATTAAAGTGTAGAAAGAGCAGCCCTCATGGAATGGAGGAGCTTTCTTCCAACGCAGTATCTGGTATCCCAAGTTTGATCAGCTTCCCTGCCACTTCCCTGACATAATGTCTCATGGATCTGGAAGTTAGTTCTGTACTCATTCAGTGTGACCCTTCAAGAAATAAAAAATTCCAAAGAGGTGTTGGGATTTCTATGGCGTAAAGTCCTGTGGAACTTGGAAAGACCAGTTTCAGAACCAGAAATCCAAGAGATATACAAGTTAGAGGAACTCTCTCTCTAGCAATTGTCCTGAACCTAAACAGACCAGATTATAAAGGCAATATTTTCGTATTCTGTTTGGTTTGGAATTTGGACCAATAAAGAAGTTTTTTTTTAATGGTTTGTGCGGAGACATTTTCTGTAATACACCCAAAACGAGGGCTAAGAATTGCAGAACTCTAGGCATGTCGAAACTCCATCTATTCCTCTGCAGTAAGGGAGACCAAACCTGAGGGTGACTTCTACTAGCATGAAGCAGTGTCTGTAGGATGACCCCAGTAAAATGCCCACCTGAGAAAGTTCAAAGCTGTCAAAAGAATTTACCATTTGTTCTCACCAACACCTGATGATAGGCCCCTGTCCTCCCCTTCTTAGAACATTAACCAAAAAGGGCTTACAATTGTGAACCCTCTTCTGTCCCCTTGAGATGTGTCTGTATCTCCTACAACCCAGGATGTCTTTCCTAAGAACCTCAAAGCCATTCTTTTGACATGAAATCATCATGCAGGGTAGGGCCTCTGTCCCGCAGTCTCTGTGGGAGGACAGCATGCTAATTTTGGTAGTTGCCAGCCAGCAGACACAGCTGGCCTAATCAGATTTACGCTGACCAACCCTGTAATTTTTCAGTTCAACCTCCCTGATGGTTCCCCCTACCTTGTTCTCCCGTTAAAGTGTCAGTGACCTATACACAAATTAGATTGGAGCTCATCTCTTTTCCTTATTTTCAGCAGTTGTGAATAACATCTGTTTCACCACTTTAATATCTGGCTTTGTTTATCTTTGACAGGCTCACAGATTCAAAGACTGGCCCAATATGGGAATGTTATTTCTTATTAAGGCTTAATAAGTGCTAAAAGGCAGGCTTGAATCAACTTCCTAAAAAGGAAGGAAACGAAGAAAATTATATAAGAGACTGATGAAAATAGTAACAAGAAGTTTTCACATATTGAAGAATATGGGGAAGCCATCTGGTTTAAATCTGATTCAGCCTAAAAGTTGTGTTTCCCAGAGCAACCTGACTTATGGCCTGCCAGACATGGACTGTACATTTGCTTCTAACATTTTCCCAAAGCAAGGAATGCTTTCTTTAAACGTAGGCTTGAATGTCTCCCTCTCTCTGACACCGATACCAGTACTCCTTTGAAGATCATCTTTTCTTCGTAGAGAACCAAGGTCAACTTGACCTGCTGTGTATGTGCTAAACTGCAGCAAAACATCTCTTTGTGATTTTGGGGGGAAAAATCATACTCCTGTCAGGCTTGATGTATGTTCTTTGTTCTGAAATAGTGTATAACTATGTTGTCAACCATGCTTCTTTGGAGTGCTTTCTTCCCTGGTGGAGCTAGCTCTTCTGGGATAATACTCAGCATTGGCTTAATAAATATCACTCTATCTTTCTTATCTATAGATGTGTTATTGATTATTTGCATTGACAGTGCCCTATGGACCTTTGTTCACTATGTTTTTTTTTTAAATATATTTTCTTAGGGTAGTTTATTTTTTATTGTGGTAAAATATACATAACATCAAATTTACCATTTTGATCATTTTTAAGTGTACAATTTATTAGTATTAAGTGCACTTACATTGTTGTGCAAACATTACCAACATCCATCTCCAAAACATTTTCCTCTTCCAAAAGTGAAACTCGATATCCATTAAATACTAACCTCTTATTCCCCTATTCCTCCAAACTCTTGCAACCACCATTCTACTGTGTTTCTTTGACTTTGACTGCTCTAGTTTCCTCATGTATCACTTTGTTGTAAGAGTTCACCAGCCCTTAAACTACTTACTAAAGCATATAGATATAGATATAGATATATAGATATAAAATATATGATGCATAAAAGAATACATGTATTTATGCATGTTATGTTATAAATATAAATATAACATATAACATATATATATTCTTGTGGGATACAAATCATCCTAATAAGTTTCTTCTTTTCTTACTTATTAGGGATTTCTTTTAGCCAGTTAAATAACTCATAATTTAGCAATTATAAAATTGACCAATAAAAATATATTATAAGGTCACCCAAGATATTTTTTAAAAGTAAATCCAACATTCAAAATTTTGGGCATTTATACCTCTTCCTGTCAAAAGTTAAGGGCGCTAGAGTAAAACTCGGCATCTGCTTTCAGCTTATCATTTCAATCTCTTATGTTCACTTCTTTTCTTTTTCTTTTTCTTGTTTAGCCATTTTCAGGTTTGGTTATTTTTATCTGAGATGTGAGCAGAGAAAATCAGGTCAGGAAAAAGGTTCCAGTTACTTTTCATTTTCACTTGTAATAGCTCATGGTTCACAATAACTGCAAAGTTGGCAACATTGCTTTTTGGGACTTCTAGCTTAAAATGTCAACAGACGCTTTAAACCAGAACTACCAAAAAGCAATGTTGGACTACTGAAAATTGGCTTTCTTTAAGTAGGATTTACTAAAGTTTTTTAAAGTGTCTTTTCTTCTATCAGCAAACTTTATTTAACCAGTGAAAGGGTATATAAATAACTTTAGATATATACTTCAGAGCCCAACTTTCGTTTACTAATGATATACTTTACTAAGGTGCATGTTAATTACCTAATAACAAAGTTTGTTGATGCAGAGAGGGTGAATACCCAGTGAACATATAAAAATGGCATTTATCTATTTTGCAGTTTCTGTTGATCCTGTAGCTTTGCTAATATCTTCATGTATCAACTTTTAGAAATTCTGTTTCTCCCATCACTCAAGCATATCACTCAAAGTCACATATGTATCACTGCTGTCAACAGAGTGTGGTTGCTGTGATGCTTAATTAATTTTGTAAAATGCCTGTAAGATTTAAAAGGACCCTGGTTAGGAATGAACCTCTACATTTAGATTCCCCTTCATAGGCCAGTCTCTTTCTCCCAGTTGATTCAATTTAACTTCAGATTGGCTAGAGGAAATAGAATTCAATGATAAAAAATAGTCCAAAAGGCAGCTTTTTTTTTTTTTTAGTATTTCCTCAAGAAGATAAACATAAAACTTGCATATGCTCTAGCAATTCTGCTCCTTGGTATATAATCAAAATAAACAAAACAGGGACTCAAAACAGATTTTTGTACACTACTCTTCGTAGCAGCATTATTCAAAAAGCCAAAAGTTGAAAATAATCCAAATGTACATCCACAGATGAATGAAAAAACAAAATGTATATTCATACAATAGAATATTATTCAGCTATAAAAAGGAATGAAATTCTAACACATTCTAAAATCTTATATGAACCTTGAAAACATTATGCTAAGTTAAAGAAGTCAGACACAGAAAGCCACATATTGTAAGATTTAACTTTTTTGAAATATCTAGAATAGTCAAATTCATAAAGAAAGTAAGTAGATTAGAGGTTACCAGGGATGGTGGAAGGGGAGAACTTGGCATTATTGTTAATGACTACAGAGTTTTTGTTGCGTATGATGAAAAATTTTGGAAATAGTGTTGTGGTGGTTTCACAACATTGTGAGTGTACTTAATGCCACTACGTTGTACACTTATAATGGCTAAAATGAGACATTTTATATAATAAACTATATATGTCTAACAATAATTCTGTTTAAGTAGCAATGAATAGACAAATAGGTCTATTCTATGTCAAATGTAAAGAGTTCTGCACATTAAAAGAAACAATCAACAGAGTGAAAGGCAACCTATGGAATGGGAGACAATAATTGCAAGTCATATGATAAGGGGTTAATATCTAGAATATATAAAGAACTCCTACAACAAAAAACAAGCCACTACTTTAAAAATGGGCAAAGTACTTGAATAGGCATTTTTCCAAAGAAGGCATACAAATGGCCAACAAGGATATTAAAAGATGATGAACATCAGTGATCATTAGGCAAATGCAAATCAAAACCACAAGGAGATACCACTTCACACCCATTAGGATGGCCACTATTAAAAGAAAAAAATCATAAAAAAAAACTGAAAATAAGTCTTGACAAGGATGTGGACAAATTGGAATCCTTGTGAAATCTTGGTAGGAATGTAAAATAGGTGCAGCTGCTATGAATACACAATATTTTTCCTCAAAAAATTTAAAATAGAGCTACCATATGAACCAGCAATCCCACTTCTGGGTATATACCCAAAAGAATTGAAAACAGAATCTAGAAGAGAAATTGGCATTCCCATGTTCATTGCAGTTTTATTCACAATAACCATGAGGTGGAAGAAACCTCAAAGTCCGTCAACAGATGAATGGATAAAGAAAATTGGTATCACCATAGAATAGAATATTATTAAGCCTTACAAAGAAAGGAAATTCTGACACATGCTACACGTGGACGAACTTCAGGACATTATGCTAAGTGAAATAAGTCAGTCAGAAAGACAAATACTATATGATTCTACATATGTATAAGGTACCGTTAGCAGTCTAATTCATAAAACAGAAAGTAGATGGTAGTTACCAAGGGCTCAGAGACAGGGAAATGGGTAGTTCTTGTTTAATATGTATAGTTTCAGTTTTGCAAGATGAAAAAATTCTAGAGATCTGTTGGACAATGTGAATATGGTTAACACTGCTGCACACCTAAAATGGTCAAGGTGGCAAATTTTATGTTAGGTGTTTTTTACCACAAAATAAAAAAACAAAAGAAGGAAATCCTGACTTATACTACAACATGGATTAACATTGAGGGTATTATGCTGAATGAAATACAACAGTCACAAAAGGACAAATACTGTATGATTCTACATATCTGAGATACTTAGCGTAATTAAATTCACAGAGAAGAAAAAATAGAATAGTATTAGCCAGAGGCTATGGGGAGGGAAAAATGGGGAGATGTTTTTCAGTAAGTGTTGAGTTTCGATTTTGCAAGATTAAAAAGTTCCATAGATCTGTTATACAAAAATGTGAGTATAGTTACCATTACTAAGCTGTACACTTAAAATGGTTAAAAGGCTAAAATTTATATTATGTTTTTTAAACATTTTTAAAAGTAGAAATTACCAAAGTGATTGAAATTATATTGGTTGAGGCACATATTCCTGCCCTGAACCCCATCTGGCTTTACCTAGTGTTATGGAAAAGGAAATTTCAGGCAAAACAAGGCCATAAAGTTTTGCTCCAGGCTCAGTATGTGAATTTATATTACTGAATGTCATTTTCTATAAATATAATTTTTATTTAAAATTCAGCCATTGAGAAAATGCCTGTTCATAATAAACTATGATCTTAGCATGGCACATCAGAAGGTATGTACAGTGTTCTTGTGCCTGTATCTAAACATGTTTGTCTATGTATTAAAGATTGTCCACTGTGATTCAGTTTAGTTCAGTCTACATTCATTGACAATCTACTCAGTCACGGGCTCTGAAGTGTCAAGAACTTTTGGGGCTACAGACTCCAGAAGAAAAGAGAGATACATAAACAGCTTTCTGGCAGAGCATCACATACTAAGAGGTATTTTACAAGATGCAGAAGTGCAGAAAGGAGACAGTAGTGAGCTCCCTCAAACAGTGAGTCAAAGTTTGCCAGGGAAATGTGTTCCAACTTTTCTTGTCATCACTGCATCTCTGGTATCTAATACAGGGCCTGGCATAGTAAGCATTCATATATTTTTAAATGGAATAAACTGGTTTATTTTAAATTTTGAGGAAATGAAGGGGGAAGCTGGCATTCCTAAGTAAACAAGACTTCAAAACAATGTATATTTTAGATCCATGTAAGTAGCAATTTCTTGAGGATATTGATGATAGGATTGACCCATGTTTCAGAGGAAATTTTTCTGAAAGATATTCGTGTAATATTTTCACCTCCCTTATTTTAACAGAAAAAGCTAAGAGCTTTGAAGAGTAAGTGGAATAAATAAAATAATGTCGTAAAGAAATCAGAATAGAAATAATGGAAGATAATCTAGGCTTTATGAAAGAGCCTATATCTAAGGGACATAATGTTACCACCCTCATCACAGGTTTAAAGGTTTCTGAGAATATATCTTTCCATTATTATAATGTTTATTTCTTTATTGTGATAAAATATTTTAATATTTATGAAATTATTTATATATGTGTATGTAATATAAGATCACCATGTAAATCATTTTAAAGTATACAATTCACTGACCTTTAGTACATTCACTCTGTTGTGAAAACATCATCTATATGTAGTCCCAAAATATTTTTGTTATCCCAATGCAAACCTCATACAAATTAAGCAGTTACTCTTCATTTCCCATTTTCCCAGCCCCTGGCAACAAATAATTTCTTTTGTTGTCTTTATAGATTCCTGTCTCCATAGATTTGTCTATTCTCAATATTTCATATTTCATATGAAATATTTCATATAAATGGAATCAACATGTGATCTTTTGTATCAGGCTCCTTTCACTTAGCTTAATATTTCTGAGCTTCCTCTATGTTGTAGTATGTATCTGTATTTCATTCCTTTTTATAGTTGAATACTAATCCATTGTATGAATAGACCACATTTTATTTATCCGTTCGTCTGTTGGTGGATGGCTGGATTTTTTTCCCTCTTTTGTGTGTTGTAGCTATAGTGGGGCAGTACTGCTGTGAACATTCTTAAACAGTTTCAGTTTCAACACTTGCAATTTGTTTTCAGTTGTTTTGCTTATGTACTTAGGAGAAGAATTCCTGAGTCATATAGTAATTCGGTGTTTTAACTTTTTAAGTAACCTCCAAAATAATTCCCAAAGTGGTTACATCATTTTATATTACCATCATCAATGTAGAAGGATTCCAATTTCTCCACATCTGTGCCAACACTTATTCTGTTGTTGCTTTGTAACCAACATAGTGGTTTGATTTGCATTTTCCTAATGAGTAATGATGTTGAGCATCTTTTCATGTGTCTGTTGGCCATTTGTACATCTTTTTTGGAGAAATGTCTATTAAAGTTCCACACCCATTTTTAAATTACTTTTCTTTTTGTTGTTAAGTTATGAGTTATTTAATAATTATGGGGCAAAAGTCTTATCTACTATATGATTTGCAAATTTTCTTCTATCCTGTGGGTTGTCTTTTTACTGGCTTGATACTCCCCTTTGAGTGCAATAGTATTTAATTTTTATAAACTCCAGCTTATCTATTTTTGTTGTCCTTGTTGCTTGTGCTATGTCATAGCCAAGAAATCAGTGTCAAATTCAAGGAAGATTTATCCCCCTGATTTATTCCAAGAATTCTGTAGTGTTTGCTGTTAAGGATAGGTCTTTGAGTTAACTTTCATATATTCAGTGAGGAAGGAGTCACACTTTCTTCTTTTGCATGTAGATATCTAGTTGTTCTAGCACCATTTCTTGAAGAGATTATTCTTCCTTGATGGAGTGGTCTTGACATTCTCATTGAAAACCATTTGATTACATAGATATATGGCTTTATTTGTGGACTCTCAATTCTATTCCATTGATCTGTATGCCCCTGTTATGCCAGTAACACACTGTTTTGATTCCTATAGCTTTGTACTGGAGTTTCATATTGGAAAATATGAGTCCTTCAAATTTGTAGTTCTCTTTCAAGATTGTCTTGGCTACTTGGGGCCCCTTGCAAGTCTATGTGAATTTTAGCATCAACTTTTTCATTTATACACAAAAGGCCATTGGAATTTTAATAGAGACTTCATTGAATCCGTAGATCACTTAGCAGAGTATTACTGCCGTAACAATATGACTTTCCAATCTATGAGCACAGGGTGACTTCCATTTGTTTAGATCTTCTATTTCTTTCACCAATGTTTTATAGTTTTCAGTGTACAATTCATTCATCTTCTTGCTTAAATTAATTTCTAAGTATTTTGTTCTTTTGATGCTATTGTCAATGGAATTGTTTTCTGAAATTCCTTTGTGGATTGTTTATTTTTAGTGTATAGCAATGCAATTGATATTGTTTGTTGATTTTTTTATCCTTCTATTTTGCTGAATAAGTTTATTTCGGGGTTTTAACATATAAGATCAGGTCAATTGCAAACAGAGAAAGTTTTATTTCTTCCTTTCCAATTTGTTACCATTTGTTTATTTTCTTTCTTACTTCTATACTTATCTATTTTTGCTTATATCTCTAGCTAGAACTTTCAACACTATGTTGAATAGAAGAAGTAATACTATATCCAATAGAAAGAGTCTTGTTCCTTATCTTAGAGGAAAATATTTCATCTTTCACCTGAATATGATGTTAATGATGTTTTTTTCTATATGCTTTTTATTACATTGAATTAGTTTTCTTCTATTCTTGTTGTGTTGAGTGTTTTAACCTAAAAGGTGCTAAATTTTTTCTCATGCTTTTCAGCATCAATTGATGCTGTGGGGCTTTCTCTTCATTCTGTTAATGGTAGTGTATTATATTGATCAATTTTCTTGTATGAAACATTCATGCATTCTAGGAATAAATCCTACTTGGTCATGGTGTATAACCCCTTCAATCTGCTTCTGAGTTCAGTTCGCTATTACTTTGTCAAAGAATTTTGCATACATATTCACAAAGTATATTGGTCAATAGTTTTCTTTTCTTGTACTGTCTTTTCCTGGCTTTAGAATCAGGGTGATGTTGGCCTTGTAGGATGAGTTAGGGATGTTTAATTTTTTGGAAGAGTTAAATATTGGGAGAATTACCAGTGAAGCTTTCTACCTCAGGACTTTTCTTTGTTGGAAATCTTTTGATTACTGTATTTCTCTTTGCTAGTGTGTTCAGATTTTTCTGTTTTTAATGATTCAGTCTTGGTAGGTTTTCTGCTTCTAGGAGTTATTCATTTTATTTGGGTCATCTTATTTGTTTTCATAAAATTGTTCAATATTTATTTCTGTTAAATTTATTTTCGTAAAATATTTATTTCTGTAATGTCCCATTTCTATTTCTGATTTTAGTATTTGAGTCTTTTATCTTTTTTTCTTAGTCAGTCTAGCTAACTTTATCAATTTTGTTCTTTTTAAAGAGGCACCTTTTTTGTTCACCTTGATTTTTCTATTGTTTTCCTATTCTCTATTTTATTTATCTCTACTCTAATCTTTCTTATTTCCTTCTGTTAGTTTTGGGTTAGTATGCACTTCTTTTTATGTTTTTCTTTTTCTTTTACTTTCTTTTTTTTTTGGTGAGGAAGATTAGCCCTGAGCTAACATGTGTTGTCAATCCTCCTCTTTTTGATGAGGAAGATTGGCCCTGGGCTAACAGCCGTGCCCATCTTCTCTACTTTTTTTATATGTGGGATACCTGCCACAGCATGGCTTGATAAGCAGCATGCAGGTCTGCACCTGGGATCTGAACTTGTGAACCCTGGGCCACCAAAGTGGAGTGCATGAACTTTACCACTATGCCACCAGGCTGGCCCCAAGTATGCCCTTCTTTTTCTACTTCCTTAAGGTGGAAAGTTGGGTTATTGTTTTAGAGATATTTGTTGTCTTTTAATTCAAGCATTTACAACTATGAAATTTCCTCTTAGCACTCTTTTCACTGCTCTCACTAGTTTTGGTATGTCATGCTTTCATTTTTGTCTGTCTCAAAGTGTTTTCTAATTTCTTCAAGATTTTTTTCTTTGACATATTGGTTTCTTTTTTTTTTTTCTTCACAATTTTTTTTTGAGGAAGACTGGCCCTGAGCTAACATCTGTTGCCAATCTTTCTGTTTTTTTCCTTTTTTCTCTGCAAAGCCCCAGTAGATAGTTGTATGTCGTAGTTATACATCCTACTAGTTGCTCTATGTGGGACACCACCTTAGCGTGGCTTGATGAGCAGTGAGTAGGTCTGCACCCAGGATCTGAACCAGTGAACCCCAGGCTGCCAAAGCAAAGCACTACTACACCACTGGGCCAGCCCCTGTTATGTGTTTTTTAACCACAATTTTTTAAAAAATTAAAAAATAATGACTGTTTTTTCTCCTGAGTTTATAAATTTGTTTTACAGTTGAAACTAAAATTATAGCATCATTTGATGTGCTATTCAAAATATGTACAGGAAATACTTAAGTCATTTATATTTAGAAGTGAGGAGAGTAAAAGATGTAAGGTTTCTATTCCTCACTCAAGGTCGGAAGGTGTTAATACTAATAGACTGTAAGTAACATATGCACATTGTAATAACTAGAGCAACCACAAAAAACTACAAAGAGATAAATTTTAAATCACTTTAGATAAGCAAATGTGGATTTTTAAAATATATCATGGTAACCCACAAAGAGACAAGAAATAGGAAAAAGAGGGATGAGAAACAGAAGAAATAAACAGAAAACAAAAAGTCAGTCTTCAAAAATTGAGTTATATTTCTACACATTATGAGCAATCTGAAAATGAAATTAAGAAAACAATTCCATTTATAATAGCATCAAAAAGTACTTAGCAATAACTCTAAACAGTGGTGCAAGACATGTACATTCAAAACTACAAATATTGGTGAAAAGAATTAGAGGAAATCTAAATAAATGCAAAGACATTCATTTTCATGGACTTGTAGACTTCATATTGCTAAGATGGCAGTACTCCCCACATTGGTGTACGTATTCAACGCAAATTTTCCCAAAACCCCATCAACGTTTTGCAGAAATGGAAAAGCTGATCCTCAAATTCATGGAAAATTTGTTAACCCAAATAGCCAAAACAATCTTGAAGAAGAACAAAGTTGGAGGACTCAAATTTATTGGTTTCAAAACTTACTACGAGGCTGCAATAATCAAGACTAACATAAGGATGTGGTACTAACATAAGGATAGACATATAGACCAATTAAGTAGAATTGAGAGTCCAAAAATAAATATATGTCTTCATGATCAAGTGATTTTTGATGAGTGTGTCGAGACCACTTAATGAGGAAATAATAATATCCACAGGTAGTTCTGGGAAAATTGTATATCCATATGCAAAAGAATGAGGTTAGACTCCTATATCACAGCATATAAAAATTAATTTAAAGTGCATCAAAGACCTAAATATAAAATTTAAAACCATAAAACTTTTGGAATAAAATGTAAGAGGATATTTTCATGACTTTGGATTTGGGAATGAAGTCTCAGATATGACACCAAAAACACGAGAAAGAATAAAAAATAAATTGGACTTTTTCAAAATTTAAAGTTTTGTGCATTGAAGGATACTAACAAAATGTGAAAAGACAATCCATGGAATAAGAGGAAATTTTGCAAATCATAAAACTTTTAAGCGTCTAGTATCAAAATTTTATAAAAAATTCCTTAAGCTCTAAACAAAACGACAAACAACCCAATTTAAATAATTGTCAAATGGATGAACAACCCGAATGTTCATTACCGATGAATGGTAAGCAAAATGTAGTATATACATGCAATGGAATATTACACAGTCCAATAAATAATGAAGTACTGTTATATTCCACAAGCTGAATTAACCTCAAAGACATTATAAGTAAAAGGAGTGAGACACAAAATCACATAGTGTATGATTTCATGTGTATGACATATCCAAATAGGCAAATCCATAGAGACAGAAAGAAAATTAATGGTTGCTAGGGGTTGAAGTGAAGAGGACATGGGAAGTGACTGCTTCATGGGTACAGGGTTCATTTGGGCGTGATAAAAATTTTGTGAAATTAAATAGTGGAAATGCTTGCACAACGTAGTGAATTTACTAAATGATACTGAATTGTACACTTAAAATAATAAATTTCTGTTATTGTATTTTATCACAAAAAGTTCACATTCTCTGTAACATTTATGTAACATCTTGAAATTGTAAAATTATAGACATAAAGAACAAATTAGTGATTGCAAAGAACAGTGATGGGTGCATTGGTGCAAATTCAAAGTATAACATGAGACACTTCCTTAGTGGTGATAAAATAGTGGACTATCTTGATTCTATTGGTCATTACATAATTCTGTACATGGGGTAAAATTACATAGAATTCTACACTCTGGTGAATGCATAAAAAAAAGTGATGGAATTAAATTAGGTCTATATTCCAATTAACAGCAATCAAAATACCTGATTTTGATATTGAAGTAAACTAAATAAGCTGTCACCATTGGGAGAGACATCAGGGAAGATGACGGTGTAAGAACCACTAAGGATTCACCTCCACACCTAGATAACTGCAATAACAGAATCTATCTGATGTAACTACTTTGGAACTCTGGAGTCTATTTAAAGTCCTGTAGCTTCCTGGAAAAATCTTGGATGATAAATTGTTTATTTTGGATAATTTCAGCTCTTAGCATGGTAATGGCTACCTATATCCAACGTCTCCCTCACCAGTCCCATGGCAGGGAGTCATGCACATATACCTGTAGCAAGTGGTTTGTGGAAACCTGGATGGACAATTAGGACTGTTTCCTCCAAATATTGGGAATCTGTGTTCTAACCACAGATTTCTGCTTCTGATCAGAGACAAGCTGATACAGAGGTGGGTAGCCACTGTTGAAACTCCAGTGCCATTATTGCAGTCCAGTCCAGATGAAGTGGCTTCTAGGGGATTTAAAGGGCTGGCACAGATCTCCCATCCTTTATATTTTCTTTTTGGCTTTTTTGAAAGTTTGACATTTAAGGATCAGAAAAGCATTAGAAAGTCACCATTCATACACAGAAAGATGCAGGATCAGAAAAGACCTGAGAAGATCTTAAGTTTACACCTAAGGCTGATCTCTGACACAGAGACACCCTACAACAGTAAAATAATAATAATAATAATAATAATTCCACCATGTCATAAAGAAGGGAAAGTTACTGGTCTCTTAGTTACATTATGTGATTCAAATGTCTAGTTTTCAAAAAAAAAGTAACAAAACATACAAAGCAACAAGAAAGTATATCCGTTCAAAGAAAAATCAACACAGAAAAGATGGCAGACTTACTAACAAAGACTTAAAAACAACTGTATTGAAGATGTTTAAAGCACTGAAAGAAGACGTAGGCAAAGTCAATAAAATGAAGTGTGAAACAAAATGGAAACAGTAATAGATAAAAAACATTAAAAGGCAAAAAACAACAAATGTTGGAGAGGATGTGGAGAAATGGGAAGCCTCATACTCTGCTGGTGGGAATGCAAACTGGTGCAGCCTCTATGGAAAACGGTATGGAGCGTCCTCAAAAAATTAAAAATAGAAATACCCTATGCTCCAGCTATCCCACTACTGGGAATATATCCAACAAACCTGAAATCAACAATCCAAAGAGGCTTATGCATCCTTATGTTCAATGCAGCATTATTCACTATAGCCAAGAAGCGGAAGCAACCCAATTGTCCCTCGACTGATGATTGGATCAAGAATATGTGGTATATATATACAATGGAATACTACTCACCCATAAAAAAAGACAAAATCATCCCATTTGCAACAACATGGATGGACCTGGAGGGTATTATGTTAAGTGAAATAAGCTAGAAAGACAAACACCATATGATCTCACTCGTATGTGGAATATAAACTAACACATGGACAGAGAAAATTGTATTGTATTACCAGGGGCAAGGTCGATGAGGGGTGGACACAAGGGGTGAAGGGAGGCATGAATGTGCTGATTGACAAACAATATTGTACAACCCAAATTTCACAATGTTATAAACTATTAAGACATCAATTAAAGAAACTAAAAATTAAAAAAAAACATTAAAAGGAATCAAAAGAAAACCCTAGAGCTAAAAAATACACTAAATGAAATTTTAAAATTTATTAAATGGATTCAAAACAGATTTGACCAGGCAAAAGAATTGGCGATCTTGAAGATAGGACTATGGAAATGATCAATTCTGAAGAACAGAAAGAAAAAAGATGGAAGGAAAGTGTACAGGGCGTCAGGGACCTGTGGGACCTCATCAGATAGACCAATATACATCTTGTGGGGACCTCAGAAGAAGAAAACGGCAGAGATTATTTAAAGAAACAATAGTTGAAAAATTCAGAAATATGAAAGACATAGAATATAAACAGCCAAGAAACTCAGTGAACTCCAAGTCTAAGTAGGACAAACTCAGAGAACTTTCTTTTTAAGGGTCAATTCTGTTTTATGTGTATACTATATTTTGTTCATTCATTCATTCATATATAGATACTTGATTTGCTTTCACCTCTTGGCTAGGCATTATTGTGAATAATGCTGCTATAAATGTAAATGTACAAATATCTGTGCTCATTTACCTTTAATGTAATTACTGATGAGTGACTTGTGTCATTTAGCTCTTTGTTTCCTGTATGTCTTATAAGTTTTTCTTTCATATCCTCTACTATGTTTTCTTTTGTGTTTAGTTGATTCTGTGTAGTGAAACTTCACTTTTATTCTCATTTCCCTGTTGTGTATATTCTATAGTGTATTTTTTGTTGTTGTTGTTGTTACCTTGATGATTACATTTAGCTTCCTAAAGTTATAAAACTCTAATTTGAATTTATACTAGGTTAACTTCAATAATATATGAAAACTCTGCGCGTATTCAATTCTTTCGCACCCTCTTTCAGTTATTGATGCCATCAAGTTACATCTTTAGAATTGTGGGTCCAAAAACTAGACTAATAATTATTTTTCATGCATTCACTCATAAATTATGTAGAAGACAAAATGAGATTTACAAACAAAAGTTACATAACACTAGATATACTATCAGGGTTGTGCAGAGAAACAGAACCAAAAGGATGTATATGTTTTTTTGTTTTTGTGAGGAAGACCAGCCTTAGGGCTAACAGCCAATGCCAGTCCTCCTCTTTTTTTGCTGAGGAAGACTGGCCCTGGACTAACATCCATGCCCATCTTCCTCCACTTTCTTTGGGACGCTGCCACTGCATGGCTTAACAAGCGGTGTGTTGGTGCAGCACCCAGGATCCGAACCGGCGAACCCCGTGCCACCACAGCGAACCGTGCACACTTAACCACTTGTGCCACTGGGCTGGCTCCCATGGGTGTATATTTTTTATAACTATTAACCCACTGGCCCTGGACTCAAAGTTTCCTGTTGAGCAATCTGCTCATAATCTTATTGGGATCTCTTATATTATATGTAGAGGAGATATATTATAACAACTGACTTATGTGGTTTATGATAGGAATTGGCTTAAGATGTCCCACAATCTGGCATCTGTAAGCAGAACAAGAAAAGCTAGTGGTATAATTTAGTCCAAGTCCAAAAGTCTGAGCATCAGGGGCCACTGGTGTAAGTTCTGGTCTGAATCCAAAAGCTCAAGAACTAGGAGCACCAATATAAAAGGCAACAGAAGCTGGATGACTCAACTCAAGAAGAGAGAGCAGAGGCCAGCCCCATACCTGAGTGGTTAAAATTTCGGCATAATCTGAGGGGCAATCTCAAGATGGCAGCGTAGGTAGACTCTGAACTCACCTCCTCCCCTGAACACAGCCAATTTACTACTACTCATGGAAAAATTACCCCTGAGACAGAACTGAAAACTGGATAAGAGGAACTCCTGCAACAACAGAAAATCCTAATTGAGGTGGAAGAGGCAGAGACTCCCTTCTGGAGAGAAAAAATGCCGCCTTCATAAGCCGCCAGCTTCACGGCCCCCCGAGAGCAGCCCACAGCTATGCAGCCCTCCCTGGAGGAGCGGAACCCCGAGCTGGGGACCACCCCCTCTGTGGGCATTTTGTGGACCCAGCACAATCCAGATGAGTGGCATAATATCTGACTTTGCCTGCTGCTAAAACATTGGGGAGTACCCACAGAAAAGCTGGTTTACAAAGAAATTAAAACTGGCTCTTAAAGGGACCATGTGCAAACTCACCCATTTCAGAAAGCAACCTAAAATCAGCAGAAAGAAAGGTGCACAGTGCTTTGGTGAAAAGAGACTCACCTAATAGGCCCTGAGTACATCTCGGTGAGAGGTGAGACCTCTCCAGGGACTGGGACATGGGCGGCAGCCATTGTTGTGGCCTGGTATGGGCGTGCTGAACACAGACACCATTGGAGTTCTCCCTGAGGCCTGCTAGCCAAGGATCTGCCCGCTAGAGCACCAATTTAATCCAGCCCACCGTAGAGACGGGTGCCAACGAACAACAAGCCCTCAGGCAACTTGTGGGCCTGCATAGATTGGTAACTGGATTCTCTGCAGCCTGACAACTGAGCAGACTTCAGTGGGGCAGGGCGGGCACAAGGAGCGGGTGGAGAGTGTGGAGCAGTGGTGGACTGTGTGGGGCTCCTGCCGTGGAGAGACTGGGTCCGCATCAGGAGGTCGGGGTGAGCACATGGGGCAGGACTGTGTTCACTATGTGTGTGGACCTGTGGGTGGCAGGGCTTGTCAGCTGCAGAAGACTTGTGCTTCTCAAAGACCCACATAGGGGGTTTGCCCCACCTTCCAAAGCTTGAAACAATTGGGTGCTCCCGTGCCTGAGGCCAGCCCCACACAGCTGCAATTCTCAGAGAGCTGACAAGAGACTTAAAGGCTGGAGGCTTATGGCAATTGTAAGGCACTGAACCTAAGAACCTGCCACGACAGGGGCCTACACACTTAAAAGAAAGACTGCAACACAAATGTGGTATTAGAACTTGCAGCCAACTGTGCTAGAGCTCCCCACACCTGATAAAGAGATGGAAGCTCCCAAGACAACTACAAGCAGCAGAGCATTACAACAGCTGGCCAGGAGCATAACTCGGCCTCCCTGGGCGCCTACAGGGAGAGAAAACAGGCCACAATAGAAAGACACACATAGCCCACATAGGGGTCACCACTGGAATGTTGAGAACTGAGGGAAGCAAACTGCAGGTCTCCTAATTCATCGCTTACATAAGGTCACCTATCCAAGAGCAGGAGATGTAGCAGACCTACCTAATACATAGACACAAGCACAGGGAAGGAGGCAAAATGAGGAGGCAAAGGAATACATTTTAAGTAGGGAACAGGACAAAACCCCAGAAAAGGAACTAAGTAAAACAGACATGAGTGGCCTACATGACAGAGAGTTCAAACAAAGAGTGTTAAGGATGCTTACTGATGTGGGAAGAAGAATAGATGAACTCAGTGAGAATGTCAACAAAGAAATGGAAGATTTAAAAAGAACCAATAAGAAATAAAGAATACAATACTGGAAATGAAAAATTCACTAGAGGGACTCCAAAACAAAGCAGAGGATACAGAAGAGTGGATCTGTGAGCTGGACAAAAGACTAGAAGAAATTACCCAAGCTGAACAGGTAAAAGAGAAAAGAATTAAAAAGAGTGAGGACAGTCTAAGGGACCTCTGGGACAACATGAATTGCACTAACATCCGTGTTATAGGTGTCCCGGAAGGAGAAGGGTGAGACAAATAGGCAGAGAATCTATTTCAAAAAATAATAGATGAAAACTTCCCTAACCTAAGGAAGGAAACAGACATCCAGGTACAGGAAGCACAGAGAGCCCAAAACAAGACAAACCCAAAGAGGGCCACACCGAGACACATCATAATCAAAATGTCCAGAATTAAAGATAAAGAGAGAATCCTAAAAGCTGCAAGAGAAAGTCAAGTTACATACAAAGGAAACCCCATAGGCTATCAGCTGACTTCTCAGGAGAAAGCTTACAGGCTAGAAGAGAATGGCATGACGTATTTAAAGTGCTAAAAGGAAAAAACTTACAGCCAAGAATACTCTACCGAGCGAGGTTATCATTCACAATGGAAGGAGAGATCAAAAATTTCCCAGACAAGCAAAAATTAAAGGAGTTTGTCACCAAGAAACCAGTGCTACAAGAAATGTTAAAGGGACTGATTTAAGGGGAAAAGAAAAGACCACAAATAGGAAAAATTATCTATTTCCATGATAAGAACGTAATGGATACAAATGCACAAAAAAGAGGTGAGATATGATATCAAAAACATGTAAGGAGAGTGGAGGGGAGTTAAAGAGTAGAGCTTTCAGACAGAGGTCAAACTAAAGAGACCGTCAATTCTGTACAGAAGAAGAAAGGAACAGAGAAGAACTACTAAAACACTGAGAAAAACAAAAGTTAAAAAATGGCACTAAGTACATACTTATCAATAGCTACTTTAAATGTCAATGGACTAAATGCTCCAATTAAAAGGCATAGGGTGGCTGACTGGCTAAAAAAACAAGACCCATATGTATGCTGCATACAAGAGACACACTTCAGAGCTAAATACACTCACAAACTGAAAGTGAAGGGATGGAAAAAGATACTCCATGCAAATGGCAATGAAAAGAAAGCTGGGGTAGCAGTACTCATATCAGACAAAATAGACTTTAAAACAAAAACTGTACAAAGACACAAAGAAGAGCATTACATAATGATCAAGGGAACAATCCAACAAGAGGATATGACACTTGTAAATATCTACGCACGCAATGTAGGTGCACCTAAATATATAAAGCAATTATTAACAGACATTAAAACAGAAATGGACAGTAACACAATAATAGTAGGGACCTTGAACACTCCACTTACACCAATGGATACATCATCCAAACAGAAGATCAATATGGAAACATTGGCCTTAAATGACATACTAGAACAGATGGAACTAGTAGATATATACAGAGCATTCCATCCAAAAACCAAAGAATACATGTTCTTCTCAAATGCACATGGAACATTCTCCAGGATTGATAACATATTAGCCCACAAAACAAGTCTCCATAAATTTAAGAAGACTGAAATATACCAAGCATCATTTCTGACCACAACAGTAGGAAACTAGAAATCAACTGTAGGAAGAAAATCAGAAAAGCCACAAATATGTGGAGATTAAACAAAATGCTACTGAACAATGACTGACTCATTGAGGAAATCAGAGAAGAAATCAAAAAATACCTGGAGACAAAGGAAAATGAAAATACAACATGCCAGAATTTATGGGATACAGCAAAAGCAGTTCTAAGAGGAAAGTTTATAGCAATACAGGCCTATCTCAACAAACAAGAAAAATCTCAAATAAATAATCTAACAATGCACCTAAGGAACTGGAAAAAGAAGAACAAACCAAGCCCAAAATCAGTAGAAGAAGGGAAATAATAAAAATCAGAGCAGAAATAAATAAAATAGGGACCAAAAAAAAATAGAAAAAATTAATAAAACCAAGAGCTGGTTCTTTGAAAAGATAAACAAAATTGACAAACCTTTAGCTAGACTCACCAAAAAAAAAAAAGAGAGAAAGCACAAATAAGTAAAATTAGAAATGTAAGAGGAGAAATTAAAATAGACACCTCAGAAATACAAAAGATTATAAGAGAATACTATGAAATGCTATATGCCAACCAATTTGACAATCTGGAAGAAATGGATAAATTCTTAGAAACATACAACCTTCCAAATTGGATCAAGAAGAAGTAGAGAATTTGAATAGACCAATCACGAGTAAGGAGATCGAAACAGTAATCAAAAACCTCCCAAAAAATAAAAGTCCAGGACCAGACTGCTTCCCTGGTGAATTCTACCAAACATTCCAGGAAGACTTAATACCTATCCTTCTCAAACTCTTGCAAAAAATTGAGGAGGGGGGGAAGCTCCCTAACTCATTCTACGAAGCCGACATTACCCTGATACCAAAACCAGACAAGGACAACACAAAAAAAAGAAAATTACAGGCCAATATCACTGATGAACATCGATGCAAAAATCCTCAAAAAAATACTAGCAAATCCCATACAACAATACATTAAAAAGATTATACACCATGCTCAAGTGGGATTCATTCCAGGTATGCATGGATGGTTCAATATTCACAAATTGGATGGTTCAATATTCACAAATCAATCAACGTAATACACCACATTAATAACATGAAGAAGAAAAATCACATGATCATCTCAATAGGTGCAGAGAAAGCATTTGACAAGATACAGCATCCACTTATGATAAAAACTCTGAATAAAATGGGGATAAAAGGAAAGTACCTCAAAATAATAAAGGCCATATATGAGAAACCTCCGGGATAATATCATCCTCAATGGTGAAAAACTGAAAGTTATCCCTCTAAGAATGGGAACCAGACAGGGATGCCCACTGTCACCACTCCTATTTAACATAGTACTGGAAGTCCTAGCCAGAGCAATCAGGCAAGTGAAAGAAATAAAAGGGATCCAAATTGGAAAGGAAGAAGTGAAACTTCACTGTTTGCAAATGACATGATTTTATATATAGACAACCCTAAAGAATCCACCAGAAAACTTTTAGAAGTAATAAACGAATATGGTAAAGTTGCAGGATACAAAATCAACATACAAAAATCAGTTGCATTTCTATACACTAACAACAAAGTAGCAGAAAGAGAAATTAAGAATACCAACCCATTTACAATTGCAACATAAAGAATAAAATACCTAGGAATAAACTTAACCAAAGAGGTGAAAGAGCTGCACACAGAAAACCATAAAACATTGCTGAAAGAAATTGAAGACGACACAAAGAAATGGAACGATATTCCATGCTCTTGGATTGGAAGAATTAACATAGTTAAGATGTCCATATTTCCTAAAGCAATCTATAGATTCAATGCAATCCCTATCAAAGTTCCAACAACATTTTTCACAGAAATAGAACAAAGAATCCTAAAATTCATATGGAACAACAAAAGACCCCGAATAGCTAAAGGAATCCTGAGAAAAAAGAACAAAGCTGGAGGTATCACACTCCCTGATTTCAAAATATACTACAAAGCTATAGTAACCAAAACAGCATAGTACTGGCACAAAAACAGACACACAGATCAATGGAATAGAATTGAAAGCCCAGAAATAAACCCACACATCTATGGACAGCTAATCTTTGACAAAGGAGTCAAGAACATACAATGGAGAAAAGAAAGTCTCTTCAACAAATGTTGTTGGGAAAACTGGACAGCCACATGCAAAAAAATGAAAGTAGACCCTTACCTTACACTGTACACAAAAATTAGCTCCAATGGATTAAAGACTTGAATGTAAGACCTGAAACTGTGAAACTTCTAGAAGAAAACATAGGCAGTACGCTCTTCGACGTCAGTCTCAGCAACATATTTTCAAGCACCATATCAGACCAGGCAAGAGAAACAATAGAAAAAATAAACAAATGGGACTACATTAAACTAAAAACCTTCTGCACAGCAAAGGAAACCATCAACAAAATGAAAAGACAACCTAACAATTGGGAGAAGATATTTGCAAACCATACATCTGATAAGGGCTTAATCTCCAAAATATATAAAGAACCCATGCATCTCAACAACAAAAAAACTACCAACCCAATTAAAAAATGGACAAAAGACTTGAACAGACATTTCTCCAAAGATATACAGATGGCTAACAGACACATAAAAAGATGTTCCAAATAATTAACTATCAGGGAAATGCAAATCAAAACTACAATGAGATATCACCTCATGCCTGTCAGAATGGCTATAATTAACAAGACAGGAAACAAGTGTTGGAGAGGATGTGGAGAGAAGGGAACTCTCGTAGACTGCTGGTGGGTGTGCACACTGGTGCAGCCACTATGGTAAACAGTATGGAGATTCCTCAAAAAATCAAGGATAGAACTACCATATGATCCAGCTATTCCACTGCTGGGTATTTATCCAAAGACTTTGAAAACACCAATGCGCAAAGATACATGCACCCCTGTGTTCATTGCAGTGTTATTCACAATAGCCAACACTTGGAAGCCACCTAAGTGCCCTTCAAGGCGTGAATGGATAAAGAAGATGTGGTATATATACACAATGGAATACTACTCAGCTATAAGAAATGATTAAATCCATCCATTTGTGACAACATGGATGGACATTGGACATTGAGGGTATTATGCAAAATGAAATAAGTCAGAGGGAGAAGGTCAAATACTGTATGATTTCCTTCATTAACTAGTAGATAATAACAACAATAAACAAACACGTAGAGACAGAGATTGGATTCGTGGTTACCAGAGAGGAAGGGGGGAGGGAGGAGGGCGAAAGGGATAATTGGGCACATGTGTGTAGTGATGGGTTGTGATTGGTATTTGGGTGGTGAACATGATGTAGTCTATGCAGAAATAGAAGTATAATGATGTACACCTGAAATTTATACAATGTTATAAACCAATGTTACTGCAATAAACAAAAACAAAAACAAAAACAAAACAAAACAAAAAGTTCGGCATGCTCCACTTCACAGACCCAGGTTCATGGGTTTGGATCCAGGTCACGGACCTACTCCACTCAGCTGCGCTGTGGAGGCAGCCCACATGCAAAATAGAGGAAGATTGGCACAGATGGCTCAGGCGTAATCTTTCTCAAGGAGAAAAACAGGAAGATTGCCAATGGATCTTAGCATAGGGTGAATCTCCCTCACAAAAAAAAAAAAAAAGAAGAGATAACAGTTTCATTCTCCCTGCACCTTTTTCTTCCATTCAGACCCTCAATGGACTGGATGATGCCCACTTACATTGGTGAGAGTGATTATCTTTACTCAGTCTACTTATTGAAATGCAAATTTCTTCTAGAGACACGCTATAGACACACCAAGAAATAACGTTTTATCAGCAATCTGAGCATCCCTTTTCCAGTCAAGTTACCACATAAAATTTACCATTACATAGCTTTTATAATTGTCCATTATTTGCCTTCACAAGAGATCACATACTACAACATGGAAGAACCTTAAAGAGATTACACTAAATGAAATAAGCCAGTAACAAATGGCCAAATACTGTACAATTGCACTCATATGGGGTACTTAGTATAGCAAAAATCTTAAAGATAGACAGTACAATGGTGGCAGTAGAGAAAATGCTCAGCTATTTTTTTTTGTTATTTTTTATTGTGAAATTTTGGTTGTACATTATTCTTTATCACTCACCATATAAGTGCATCCCTCTATCCCTTGTCCCCACCTCCCACCCCCCTAGCCCCTGGTAACCACCAAACAGTTCTATCTCTCTGTGTGTTGGTTTATCTTCCACGTATGAGTGAAATCATGCACTGTTTGTCTTTCTCTTTCTGGCTTATTTCACTTAACATAATACCCTCCAGGTCCATCCATGTTGTTGCAAATGGGATGATTTTGTCGTTTTTTATGGCTGAGTAGTATTCCATAGTATATATATACCACATCTTCTTTATCCAGTCATCGGTTGAGGGACACTTGTATTGCTTGCACGTCTTGGCTATAGTGAATAATGCTGTGATGAACATAGGGGTGCATAAGTCTCTTTGGATTGTTGATTTCAGGTTTGTTGGGTAGATACCCAGTAGTGGGATAGCTGGATCATAAGGTAGTTCTATTTTTAATTTTTTAGGGAATCTCCATACTGTTTTCCATAGAGGCTGCACCAGTTTGCATTCCCACCAGCAGTGGATTAGGGTCCCCCTTCCTCCACAGCTTCTCCAGCATTTGTTGGTTTTTGTCTTGGTCATTATAGCCATTCTAATGGTTGTAAGATGATATCTTAGTGTGGTTTTTATTTGCATTTCCCTGATGATTAGTGATGTTGAGCATCTTTTCTTATGCCTATTGGCCATCTGTATATCTTCTTTGGTAAGTGTCTGTTCATTTCCTCTGCCCATTTTTGTGTGTGTGTGTGTGAGGACAACTAGCCCTGAGCTAACATCCAATACCAATCCTCTTTTTTGCTGAGGAAGACGGGCCCTGGGCTAACTTCTGTGCCCATCTTCCTCTACTTTATATGGGACACTGCCACAGCATGGCTTAACAAGTGGCGCATCGGTGCACGCCCAGGATCCGAACTGGCGAACCCTGGGCCGCCACAGCAGAGCATGCACACAACCACTTGCACCACTGGGCCGGCCCCTCTGCCCATTTTTTGATTGGGTTGTTTGTTTTTTTGTTATTCAGTTGTGTGAGTTCTCTATATATTATGGAGATTAATCCCTTGTCAGATATACGATTTGCAAATATTTTTCCCAGCTTGTGAGTTCCCTATTCATTTTGATCCTGGGTTCATTTCCTTGTAGAAGCTCGTTATTCTGATGAAGTCCCACTTATTTATTTTTTCTTTTGTGTCCCTTGTCTGAGTAGACATGGAATTCAAAAAGATCCCTTTATGGCTGGTGACAAAGAGTGTACTACCTATATTTTCCTCTAGGAGTTTTAGTTTCAGGTCTCACCTTCATATCTTTGAACCATTTTGAGTTCATTTTTGTGTCTGGTGAAAGAAGATGGTCCACTTTCATTCTTTTGCATGTGGCTGTCCAGTTTTCCCAGCACCATTTATGAAGAGACTTTCCTTTCTCCGCTGTAGGTCCTTAGCTCCTTTGTCAAAGATTAGCTGCCCATAGATGTGAGGTTTTATTTCTGGACTTTCAATTCTGTTCCATTGATCTGTGTGTCTGTTTTTGTACCAGTACCATGATGTTTTAATTAGTATCGCTTTGTAGTATATTTTGAAGTCAGGGATTGTAATGCCTCCAGCCTTGTTCTTCTTTTACAGGATTGCTTAACTATACAGGGTCTTTTGTTTGACCCATATGAATGCTAGTATTCTTTGTTCTATTTCTGTGAAGAATGTCCTTGGGATTCTGATTGGGATTGCATTGAATCTATAGATTTCTTTAGGTAGTATGGACATTTTAACAATGTTTATTCTTCCAATCCAAGTGCATGGAATCTTTTTCCATTTCTTTATGTCATCATTGATTTCACTCAGTAATGTCTTATCATTTTCGTTGGATAGGTCTTTCACTTCCTTGGTTAAATTTGCTCCTAGATATCTTATTCTTTTTGCTGCAATTGTAAATGGGATTGTCTTATTGAGTTCTCTTTCTGTTAGTTTGTTGTTGGTATATAGAAATGCAACTGATTTCTGTAAGTTGATTTTGTACCCTGCCACGTGGCTGTAGTTCTTGATTATTTCTAATAGTTTTCCTATGGATTCTTTAGGATTTCCTACATATGCGATCATGTCATCTGCAAACAGCGAGAGTTTCACTTCTTCGTTGCTTATTTGGCTTGCTTTTATTCTTTTTCTTGCCTAATTGCTCTGGCCAGAACTTCCAGTACTGTGTTGAGTAAGAGTGGTGAGAGTGGGCACCCTTGTCTTGTCCCTGTGTTCAGAGGAAGGGCTTTCAGACTTTCTCCGTTGAGTATGATGTTGGCTGTGGGTTTGTCATGAATAGCCTTTATTATGTTAAGGTACTTTCCTTCTATACCAATTTTGTTGAGAGTGTTTATCATAAATGTATGTTGGATCTTGTCAAAAGACTTCTCTGCATCTATTGAGATGATCACATGGTTTTTCTTCCTCGTTTTGTTAATGTGGTGTATCACATTGATTAATTTGTGGATGTTGAACCATCCCTGTGTCCCTGGTATAAATTCCACTTGATCATGGTGTATGATCTTTTTAATGTATTGCTGTATTCGGTTTGCCAATATTTTGTTGAGGATTTTTGCATCTATGTTCATCAGCGCTGTTGGCTGTAGTTTTCCTTCTTAGTATTGTGTTTGCCTGGCTTTGGTATCAGGGTGATGTTGGCCTCGTAGAATGTGTTGGGAAGTGTTCCATCTTCCTCTATTTTTTGGAACAGTTTGAGAATGATAGGTATTAAGTCTTCTTTGAATGTTTGGTGTAATTCTCCAGAGAATCCATCTGGTCCTAGACTTTTATTTTTTGGGAGGTTTTTGATTATTGTTTTGATCTCTTTACTTGTGATTGGTCTACTCAGGTTCTCTATTTCTTCTTGCTTCAGTTTTGGGAGGTTGTATGAGTCTAGGAATTTATCCATTTCTTCTAGATTGTCCAATTTTTTGGCATATAGTTTTTCATAGTATTCTCTTATAATCTTTTGTATTTCTATGCTATCTGTTGAAATTTCTCCTTTTTCATTTCTAATTTTATTTATTTGAGCCTTCTCTCTTTTTTTCTTGGTCAGTCTGGCTAAGGGTTTGTCAATTTTGTTTATCTTCTCAAAGAATCAGCTCTTTGTTTCATTGATCCTTTCTACTGTTTTTTTTATTTCAATTATTTCTGCTCTGATTTTTATTATTTCCCTCCTTCTGCTGACTTTAGGCTTTGTTTCCTTTTCTTTTTCTAATTCTGTTAGGCATAGTTTGAGGTTGGATATTTTTGCTTTTTCTTGTTTTTTAAGGTGGGCCTGTATGGCTATGAGTTTCCCTCTCAGCACCGCTTTTGCTGCATCCCATTTGAGTTGGTACAGTGTATTTTCATTTTCATATTTCTACAGATATGCTTTGATTTCTCCTTTAATTTCATCAATGATCCATTGGTTGTTTAGTAGCATGTTGTTGAGTCTCCACAGCTTTGTCACTTTCTGGGTTTTTTCCTTGTAGTTGATTTTTTTTTTAAGCCTCTTTTTGTGTTTGTGAGGAATATCAGCCCTGAGCTAACATCCATGCTAATCCTCCTCTTTTTGCTGAGGAGGACTGGCTCTGAGATAACATCTATTGCCAGTCCTCCTCCTTTTTTTCCCCATAGCCCCAGTAGATGGTTGTATGTCATAGTTGCACATCCTTCTAGTTGCTGTTTGTGGGACACGGCGTCATCATGGCTGGAGAAGTGGTGTGTCAGTGCGCACCTGGGATCTGAACCCTGGGCCGCCAGTAGTGGAGCACACACACTCAACCTCTAAGCCACAGGGCCGGCCCGCTTGTAGTTGATTTGTAACTTCATGGCATTATGGTCTGAAAAGATGCTTATTATGATTTCAATCTTCTTAAATTTTTATAAGCATGCCTTGTTTTCCAGCCTCTGGTCTGTTCTTGAGAATGTTCCATGCACGCTTAGGGGAATGTATAATTTGCTGTGTTTGGATGGCGTGCTCTGTATGTCTGTTAAGTCCATCTCATCTAGTTTTTTGTTTAGGTCCATTATTTCCTTATTTATTTTCTTTCTAGATGATCTGTCCATTGATGAGAGTGGGGTGTTGAGATCCCCTACTACTATTGTGCTGTTGTTAATATCTCCTTTTAGGTCTGTTAATAGTTGTTTTGTGTACCTTATGTATCTGTATTCGGTGCATATATATTTTAAACTGATATGTCTTCTTAGTGGAGTGTCCCTTTTATCATTATATATTGCCCCTCTTTGTTTCTCATTACCTGTTTTATCTTGAAGTCAACTTTGTTTGATACAAGTATGGCAACACCTGCTTTCTTTTGTTTGACACTAGCTTGGAGTATTGTCTTCCATCCTTTCACTCTGAACCTGTGTTTGTCTTTAGAGCTGAGATGTGTTTCCTGGAGGCAGCATATTGTTGGGTCTTGTTTTTTAATCCATTCCACCACTCTGTGTCTTTTGATTGGAGAGTTCGGTGCATTTACATTTAGGGTAACTATTGATATATCGGGGCTTCTTGCTCTTTTTCAGGTTCTTTTGCATTTCTTTTGTTTCTCATCCAGTGTGTTTCAGACTACCAATTTAGTTTGGTAGTTCTGTGTGGGAGTTCTCTTAGTTTTCTCTTTCTTTATCATGTGTGATTCTGTTCTGATTATTTGGTTAGTGGTTACCACGAGGTTTGTATACAAAACCTCATAGAAGTCATAGTCCATTTTTTGATGGCCTCTTATTCCCTTAGACTAAGTCAATTCGATCCCTTTCCTCTTCCCTAAGTTATTGTTGTCACATCTTATTCCTTCTTGTGTTGTGAGTTTGTGTTTAACATAATGAGATTATATTTATGCTTGGTGCTTACTTTCCCTTGATCTTTGGTTTTATATTTAACTGTTTGCTAATCTATTTTGATAGAGGATTGCAATTTTTCTGGTTTTGTTGACCTGTTTTCCTCTTGGTTCAAAACTTTGAATCCTCTTTCTCTTTTTTTCCTCAGGGATGTGGGCCTTCTTGAGCACTTCTTGTGGTGGGGGTCTTGTGGCAATGAACTCCCTTAGCTTTTGTTTATCTGGGATAGTTATTATTTCTGCATCATATCTGAAGGATATTTTTGCAAGATAGAGTGTTCTTGGCTGAAAGTTTTTGTCCTTCAGAATTTAATATATCGTTCCACTCTCTCCTAGCCTGTAAAGCTTCTGTTGAGAAATCAGCTGAGAGCCTGATAGGAAATCCTTTGTGTGTGTGTGTGGTTTTTTTCGTTGTTTAGTTTTTTTTTTTTTTTTTTTTTGGTATTCCCTTAATATCTTTTCTTTGTAATTGACTTTTGCCGGCTTTACTACTATATGCCCTGGAGAGGGTCTTTTCATGTTGATATACTTAGATCTATTTATTTCATTCACTGGTATTTCCAGCTCCTTCCCCAGGTTTGGGAAGTTCTCAGATATTATTTCTTTGAACAAGTTCTCTGCTACTTTTTCCCTCTCTTATCCCTCTGGAATACCTATAATCCTTATGTTGGATTTCCTAATTGAGTCAGATATTTCTCAGAGAGTTTCTTCATTTCTTTTTAGTCTTAGTTCTCTTTCCTCCTCCATCTGGAACATTTCTGCATTGCTGTCCTCAATATTGCTAATTCTTTCCTCCATATTGTCAGGTCTGATGCTTAAGCCTTCCAGATTTGTCTTTATCTCCTCTACTGTGTTTTTAATCTCTAAGATTTCTGATTGGTTTTTTTTTTTTACAGTTTCAATCTCTTTTGTGAAGAAAATCCTGATTTCATTGACTTGTCTGTCTGTGTTTTCTTTTATTTCATTAAGTTTTTTTATGATGGCTATTTTGAGTTCTCTGTCATTAAGGTTATACATTTCTGTGCTTTCCGGGTTGACTTCTGGGTGCTTGTCATCTTCCTTTTGGTCTGAAGATTTAATATATTTTTGCATGGTGCCTGTCAGTGTTGGCTTACCTTTCCTCATAGTGAAAATATATGGTCACAGTTTCCTCTTGCTGCCACTGGTTGGGGGTCAAGGGCTGTGTATTCTGGCCCACCTTAATCCACGGGCACTCTGGCCAGACCTTGGCTGATTTGAGGCATGGCTGAATGGAGGATGCTGCGGGGGAAGTGTGGGAACAGCTGGAGCTGGAATGCAGCTAGGCCAAAGCAGCTGGGGCTCAGGTGTGGGTGGCTTGAAGCAGCTGCAGCTGAGGTGCAACTGGGCCAAAGAAGCTGGAACTGGGGTGCCGCTGGGCAGAAGAGGCTGGAACTAGAGTGCGCTGGGCCAAAGAAGCTGGAACTGGAGTGTGCTGGGCCAAAGAAGCTGGAACTGGAGTGCGCTGAGCCAAAGAAGCTGGAACTGGAGTGTGCTGGGCCAAAGTAGCTGGCGACAAGTCAGCTAGAGCATGAGCACAGGCCAAGCCAAAGCTGCTGGAGCAAGGGGTGGGAGGGCGGTGAAGCCAGAGGGGCTCAGGGCAGGGCACAGTCCAGCCAAAGGAGGTGGGGCCGTGGCACAGGGAAGCTGGGGCCATGGCACAGGGAAGCTAGGGCTGTGGCTTGGTCCAGTCAGAGCAGCTGGGGCTGTGGCGTGGTGGGTCCTGTGCTGCCGCTGCCTCTGATGTGGGGGCACAGGCTCACCTCGCAGCTGGTTGGGCCCAGGCACCTGGGGCCGCTGCCTGTGGGGTTGGGGTGGTCACACTGCACCTGCTGGTGGGGTCCAGGCACCTGGGGGCCACTGCCTATGGGGGTGGGGTGATCTCACTGCCCCTGCTGGTGGGTCCTGGGCGCCTGGGGGCTGCTGCCTCTGGGGACAGGGCTGAGCTGAAGCACCAGTCAGTGGGCTGAGTAGGGGAGGGGCGCTTACTTTCCCCTCCCTGGTCTCAGAGGTTTCTCGCCTGGCTGCTGCTCTCTGCTCTCCTGAGGGGCTAGCTTGCCGAAACTACCCTTGCAATGGTTACGCTCCCTCCATAGGGGGATCCCATCAGACTGTGAGGGGACTTGGAAAGCACTGGTTTTCACGTGGCAAGCAGCCCCTCCCCCTCCTCTGAGAGCTGTGTGGTGTCAGTCTCTGGGTCGCAGTCCTTGGGGAAGGAAAGGAGCTCCTCTTACCTCCTTCCACTTTCTTGTTGTGTGAATAGCTTCTGTTGGAATATGAGGGTCCTTTTTGTTGTGTCTTAGAGGTGGAGAGTTCAAAGTGGGAAGCTCATTCCACTATGATGCTGACGTCACTCTCTTCTGCAGAGCTATTTTTTAATGCTACAGAGTTTCAGTTTTGCAAGATGAAAAAAGTTCTAGAAACAGATTGTGATGGTGGTGGCACAATGATGTGAATGTATTTAATGCTACAGAACTGAACACTTAAAAATCATTAAAGTAGTGGACTTTATGTTTTCCATATTTTACCACTGTTTGTGTGCGCGATGTCATCAAAATGGCAGACTAGGAAGCTCCAGGACCTCATTCTCCTACAGAAATATGAAAACAACAACAACAGACTGACCAAATAGCTTTGTGGGAGCTTTAGAAACCAGTTCAGTATCTGCAGCCACCAAACTAAGCCCAATTGAGGAAAAAAACACATTCAAATTGGTAGGCAATTTTGTGGAATATTTGCTCACCCATGCCCCACCCTTTCCCCAGTGTGGCATGGTCAGGAGGAAGCCACAAAATTACTTCTTCCTTCAGGATAGAGAGAGAAAGTGGAACTTCTTTGCAACATTCTGGTTTTTCTAGGTATAACCTAAAGGACTGGATTTTGTTTCACATAAGTCAGAGCACTGACAGGAATGGTGACATGGTTTGGAAATCTGGTTGGAAGTCACTGAAAGCAATGGTGATGCCACAGTGCAGGACAGCTGCAGGAGTACTGCAGAATTATAGGGGTCTAGAGGCAAAGGATTATGGGTAGAGAAATAAAAGGCAACATATGAGACCTAAGAAGAAGCAAGGATGAGACTGATATGGAATTTAAGACATGTAGAACAGCTGTGTATATAGAGGAAAAGTACATGCAGAGTTCTAGGGAAGACATGTGTCTTAAAAGATGTTAAGACTTCACAGTTTGCTGATTAGTGAAAGTCTTTCTCTGAATGGAGACGTCTGAAAAGGCTGTTTTTCATCTACATAATAGCGGAGGGTATACAATGGAAGAGAAATATGGCACATCCAAAGAAATAATGTAAATCTTCAGAAATAACTTTAAAGAAACACAGGTTATGGATTTACTGGACAGAGATTTTACATCTCTCTTAAATATGTATAAAGGGGTAAAGGAGAACGTGGACAAGAACTAAAAGTCATTGAGAAAACATCATACCCAAACTTATGGGATGCAGCAAAAGCAGTGCTAACAAGAAAGTTTATAGCAATAATAATATATACTAATCATATATACTAATAATATATAATAACTATAATAATAATAACTAATATAAATAATAATAATATACTAATACATTAGTACATTAAAAGAGAATAAGTATTTCAAATCAAACACCTAGCATTAAGACCAGTCCTGGTAGCCTAGTGGTTAAGTTTGGCATGCTCTGCTTTGGTGGGTCAGGTCTGGTTCCCAGGTGTGGACCTACACCACTCATCTGTCAGTGGCCATGCTGTGGTAGTGACTCACATACAAAAAGAGGAAAATTGGCAGTGGTTGTTAGCTCAGGTTGAATCTACCTCACCAGAAAAAGGAAAACAAAACAAAAACTAAATTTCCACCTCTAGTAACTAGAAATAAAAATAAAATAAACCAAAAATTAGCAGAAGGAAGAAAATAATACATATTAGAGCAGAAATAAAACATATACAATGGAAAAACAATAGAAAGAATCAATGAAACTAGGACTTGACTTTTTGAAAAGATCAACAAAATTGTTAAACCCTTAGCTAGATCAAAAAAAAAGAAGACTCAAATATCAGAAACCAGAAATTAAAGAGGAAACATTACAACTGACGCCATAGATATAAAAGGGATCATAAGAGAGTACTGTGAACAATTACTTGGCAACAAAATTGAAAACCTAGAAGAAATGAATAAATTTATAGAAAGAAACAATCTACCAACACTGAATCACTGCAGAACTAAAAAATATGAACAGACCTATAACTAGTAAGGACATTGAATCAGCAGTCAGAACCTTCCAACAAAGAAAATCCCGAGACCAGATGGCTTCACACCAGAGTTCTACAAAACATCTAAAGAAGGTTTATACCAATTCTAATGAAAGTCTTCCAAAAAACTGAAAGAGGGAATACTTTCAAACTTATTCTATGAGGCCAGCATTACCCTGATACCAACAGCAGACACAGACACTACAAGAAAAGAAAACCACAGGCTAATATCTTTAATATTGATGCAAAAATACTCAATAAAATACTAGCAAACTAAATTTGACAACTCATTAAAAGGGTTATACACTATAACCAAATCAGATTAATTCCTGGAATGCAAGCATAGTTCATCACACAACAATTAAATAACATAATACACTACATTAACAGAATAAAGGGCAAAAGCCAGTTGATCATCAAAATTAAAGTAGAAAAAGCATTTAACAAAATTCAACGCCCTTACATGATAAAATGCTCAATGAACTTGGAATATAAGGAAATTACCTCAACATAGTAAAAGACATATATGAAATGCCCACTTCTAACTTTATACTCAATGGTGGAAAACTGAAAACTTTTCCTCTAAGATCAGAAACAGTTCAGATGACCACTCAAGCCACTAATATTCAACATCAAATTGGAAGAAATTGACATAACAATTAGCCAATAAAAAGAAATAATAGGCATCTAAATTGGAGAGGAAGAAGTAAAAGTATCTCAGATGATGTCATCTTAGGTGTAGAAAGCCTTAAAAATTCCACAAGAAAAAATATTAAACTAATAATTGTGTTACACAAAGTAGAAGGATACAAAAAGAATACACAGAAGTCCATGGCATTTCTATACACTAACAATGAATATTTTTAAAAAGAAATTTAAGAAAACAATCGTATTGACAAGAGCATAAAAAACATACTTAGTAATAAACTTAACCAAGGAGACAAAAAACTTGTAAACTGAAAACTACAAAACCTTGCAGAAAGACATAAAAGACACAAATAAATAGAAATATTGTGTTCATTAAGTAAAAGCCTAAATTTTTAAATGTCCATTCCACCCAAAGAGATCACAGATTCAATGCAATATTTCTGAAATTTCAATGGCATTTTTTGCAGAAATAGAAAAAAAGATCCTCAGATTCATATGAAATCTCAGGAGATACCAAACAGTCAAAACAATTTTGAAAAAGATCACAGCTGGACACCTCACACTTCCTGATTTCAAAGCATATGTGGTACAAAGCCACAGTAATGGTATAGGATGGTACTAGGACAAAAACAAACATATAGAGTAGTGGAAGAATAGAAAGCCAGATATAAACCCTCATGTTTATAGCCCAATGATCTTCAACAAGGGTGTCAAGATTACACAATGGGGAAGAGAGTCTCTTAAGCAAGTAGTATAAAGAAAATTCAATATCCACATGCAAAATAAATGTACACTTCCTTTATATTACATACAAAAGTTTACTCAAAATTGGTTAAAACTAAAGGTAAGTCTGGAAACTATACAACTCCTGAAAGAAATATACGGTAAAAGCTTCACAATATAACACTGGATTTGGCAATGATTTCTTAGATACGACACTAAAAGCACAGGCAACAAAAGCAAAAATAGATAAATGAGACTTCAACAAACAAAATCTGCACAGCAAAGGAAAAAAAATCAACAGAGTGAAAAGACAACCTAAAGAATTGGAGAAAATATTCGCAAACAATCTGCCTGAAAAGGGGTAATATTGAGAATATATTTTAAAAAACTCTTATGGCTCAACAACAAGAAAACAAATGATCTGATATTAAAATATGCAAATGACTTAAATAGAAATTTCTGTAATGAAGGCATACAAATCGCCAACAAGCATATGAAAAGATGCTCAAAATCACTATGCATCTGGGAAATACAAGTCAAACCCACAATAAGATATAACCTCACATACATTAGGATGTCTATTATCAAAAAAGTAATAATAAGTGTTGGATAAGATGTGAAAAATTGGAATCCTTTTCACTATTGGTAAGAGTGTAAAGTGTGAAGGAATTATGGGAAACAATATGGAGGTTAATATTAAAAAATAGAATTACCAGGAGTCACGTCAGATCATGGCAGAGTGAGCTCTTCCCTTAGACTTTCTCCCCAGGATACAACAAAAAGCACACTCATAAACCAACAGAGGACATTCACATAACACAATAGATGTCTAAGAGATCCACGTAACATCTCATTAAGGTGCTAGACCCCCTGGGAAGCAGTAGAATGAGGGGGATCTCCTCTCTCTCCCTGAATGATAGCAATGTAGGGTGTGGGGCCACACGTGGCTCTGAGAGGAGAAGGGGAAAGGGCATCCCTCCGCAGGAATGCCTTCACACTTGGAGTTGCCTCCCAGCCCATGGGAAGACTCCACACCAAGGAGGCTAAGCAACTGCAGGGGATCTTCACCAAGCCAAGCAGCCCAGGAGGGAAGACAGCAAATGCAGAGTGGTAGCACCCCCAGGATCATGCATGTGAAAGAAAGAGCCTCTCTACCTGCCTGCTACAGCAGCTAGACTTGTCAGCAAGAGCAGGGGATTCCCACCAGAGTGACTGTGCACCTATGTATGTAAAGCAGCAGTGGTCAGCAGGCAAATGCAGATGGGCCCCGTCAGCACAGCTTCCAAAGGTTAGGCACATCTGCCAGGGATCACAGCAGAATACACAGCTACTGCCCCCCGCCCCAGTGGTGGCAGGTAGAATCTGTGACCAGATACTACCACTATGTGATGGAACAAATCCACCCCATCAAATAGTACGAAAAGGTATATTAATACTCCAGGCCAGAAGGAAAATGACAATTACCCATAAATCAATCCTGAAGTCACAGAAATTTACAATCTAAATGGCAGTGAATTCAAAGTAGCTATCATTAAAAACTCAATGAGCTACAAGAAAACTCAGAAAGACAGTTTAATGAAATCATTAATAAAATTAATGAACAGAGGGAATTCTTCACAAAGGACACTGAAACTATAAAAAAAAATTCAATCAGAAATGTGGGGGATGAAAAGCACAATGAATGAGATAAAGAAAAATCTGGAGTCCTTCAATAACAGAGCAGATATTATGGGGGACAGAATTAGCAACTTAGAGGACAGAAATATAGAAATGCTTCAGATGGAGGAGGAGAGAGAACTAAGACTAAAAAGAAGAAGAAATTCTCCAAGAAATATCCAACTCAATTAGGAAATGCAACATAATAATCATAGGTATTCCAGATGGAGAAGAGAGGGAAAAAGGAGCAGAGAGTGTGTTTGAAGAAATAATACCTGAGGAATTCCCAAACTTGGGGAAGGAGCTGGAATTACAAGTAAATGAAGTCCATAGAACTCCTAATTATATTAATGTAAAAAGACCTTCTCCAAGGCATATATTAGTAAAACCGGCAAAAGTCAATGACAATGAAAAAATATTAAGGGCAGCAAGGCAGAAGAAAATAACCTACAAAGGAACCCCCATCAGGCTTTCAGTGGATTTCTCAACAGACACCTTACATGCTAGGACAGAATGGAATGATATATTCAAAATACTGAAAGACAAAAATTTTCAGCCAAGAACTCTCTATCCAGCAAAACTATCCTTCAGATATGATGGAGAAATAAAAGCTTTCCCAGATAAACAAAAGCTGAGGGAGTTCATCACCACTAGATCTCCCCTACAGGAAATGGCCAAGAAGACCCTTATACCTGAAAAAGAAAGAAACAGTTTACAAAGCCTTCATCAAGAAGATAAATAGTTAGACAAAATCAGAAAATTGCAACTCTCTATCAGAAGAGTTTAGCAAACACATAATTGTAACATTACAGATAAAGGGAAGGAAAATATCTAAAATAACTATAATTACTTCATTTTAACCACATACTCACAACACAAAATGGAATAAGTTGTGACAACAATAACTTAGACAGGGAAAAAGAAAGGGATAGAACCTGCTTAGACTAAGGAAAAAAGAGGCTATCAGAAAATAGACTATCTTATCTACAAGGTCTTTTATGCAAACCTCACAGTAAGCACTCAACAAAAAATCAGAACACTGACTCAAATGTTACATAATGAGAAAACCATCATAGGGAACCACCAAACTGAATTGGCAGTCGGAAATACATAGAACGAGAAACAAAGGAAATACAGAACAATGAGGAGAGAAGTGGTAAAATGGCAGCATTAAGCCCTTATATATCAATAATCACTCTAAATGTAAATGGACAGAATGCTCCAATCCAAAGACACAGAGTGGCTCGATGCACTAAAAAACAAGACCCAACAATATGCTGCCTCTAAGAAACACATCTCAGCTCTAAAGAGAAACACAGGCTCAGAGTGAAGGGATGGAAGATGATACTCCATGCTAACGACAAACAAAAGAAAGCAGGTGTTGCCATACTTATATCAGAAAAGTAGACTTCAAGATAAAAAAAGCAATGAGTGACAAAGAGGGGCAGTGTATAATGATAAAAGGGACACTCAGTGGATGTTAACACCCCACTTACATCAATGGATAGATTATCCAGGCAGAAAGTCAAGAAGGAAATAGGGGAATTAAATGGAAACTAGCCCAGGTGACTTCATAGATGTATATAGAACACTCCATTCAAAAAAAGCAGAATAGTCATTCTTCTCAAGCAAACATGGAACATTCTCAAAGATAGACCATATGTTGGGAAAAACAAGTGAAGCCTTAGTAAATTTAAGGTTGAAATCATATCAAGCATCTTTTCTGACCATCATGCTATGAAACTAGAAATCAACCACAAGAAACAAGCTGGGAAAGTCTCAAAAATGTGGAAACTAAATGACATGCTACTGAACAACCAATGGATCACTGAAGAAATTAAAGGAGAAATCAAAAAATATCTGGAGACAAATGAAAATGAAAATACACCACTCCAATTCATCTGGGATGCAGTGAAAGTGGTCCTAAGAGGGTAAATCATCGCCATACAGGCCCACCTTAACAAATAAGAAAAATCTCAAATAAGCAATCTTAAACTACGCCTAACAGAAACAGTGAAAGAAGAACAAGCAAAGCCCAAAGTCAGCAGAAGGCTGGAAATAATAAAAATTAGAGCAGAAATAAATGAAATTGAAACCAAAAAAACAGGAGACAGGGTCAGTGAAACTAAGAGCTGTTTCTTTGAGAAGAAAAAATCAACAATCCCTTGGCCAGACTCACTAAGAAAAAAGAGAGAAGGTTCAAATAAATAAAATTAGAAATGATAAAGGAGAAATTACAACACATACCACAGAAATATAGAGTATAAGAGAATACTATGAAAAGCTATATGCCCACAAATTGGACAACTTTGTAGAAATGGATAAACTCTTATACTCATACAACCTCCCAAGAATGAATAGAGAAGAAATAGAGAATCTGAATAGACTAATCACACATAAAGAGATTGAAACAGTAATCAAAAACCTCCCAAAAAATAGAAGTCCAAGACCAGATGGCTTCTCTGGAGAATTCTACCAAACATTCAAAGAAGACATAATACCTATCCTTCTCAAAATATTCCAAAAAATTGAAGAAAACAGAACAATTCCTAACACACTCTATGAGACCAACATCCCCCTGATCCCAAAGCCAAATAAGGACAACACAAAGAAGGAAAATTACAGGCCAATTTTGCTTATGAACATAGATGCAAAAAGCCTCAACAAAATATTGGCAAACCAAATATGGGAACACATTAAAAGGATCATACACCCATGATCAAGTGGGATTTGTACCAGGAACACATGGATGGTTCAACATCTGCAAATCAATCAATATGATACACCACATTAACAACATGAGTAATAAAAATCATCAGATCCTCTCAATAGATGCAGAGAAAGCATTTGACAAGATCTAACATCCATTTATGATTAAAATTCTCAATAAAATGGATATAGAAGGAAAGTACCTCAACATAGTGAAGGCCATATATGATAAACCCACAGCCAACATCATACTCAATGGTGAAAAACTGAAAGCCATCCCTCTGAGAACAGGAACAAGACAAAGGTGCCCACTCTCACCACTCCTATTCAACATAGTACTGGAGGTTTTGGCCAGAGCAATTAGGTAAGAAAAAGAAATAAAAGAGATCCAAATTGGCCAGGAAGAAGTGAAACTCTCCCTGTTTGCAGATGACATAATTTTATATATAGAAAACCTCCTCTAAAGGTCTCTTCTAAAATTAGTTCTTCTAAAGTTCTCTTGTAAAATTCTTCCTAAAGAATCCACTGGAGGGGCCGGCCCGGTGGCACAAGCAGTTAAGGGTGCACACTCCACTGCGGTGGCCCAGGGTTTGCCGGTTCAGATCCCGGGCACACACCGACGCACTGCTTGGCAGCCCATGCTGTGGTGGCATCCCATATAAAGTGGAGGAAGATGGGCACAGATGTTAGCCCAGGGCCAGTCTTCCTCAGCAAAAAAGAAAAAAAAAAAGAGGAGGATTGGCAGATGTTAGCACAGGGTTGATCTCCTCACACACACACACACATACACACACACACACACACACACACACAAAGAATCCATTGGAAAACCCTTAGAAATAATCAACAACTACAACAATGTTGCAGGGTACAAAATCAACTTACAAACATCAGTTGCATTTCTGTACTCTAATAATGAACTAGCAGAAAGAGAACTCAAGAATACAATCCCATTTACAATCACAAAAAAAGAATAAAATATCTAGGAAGAAATTTAACCAAGGAGGTGAAAGCCCTGTACAATGAAAACTGTGAGACATTATTAAAAGAAATTGATGATGACATAAAGAAATGGAAAGATATTCCATGCACATAGATTGGAAGAATAAACATAGTTAAAATGTTACCTAAAGCAGATTAGGTAACTGTAATACCATAATACCATATAACCTAAAGCAATCTACACATTTCATGAAATCCCAATCAGAATCCCAATGACATTCTTCATGGAAATAGAACAAAGAATCCTGAAACCTGTATGCGGCAACAAAAGAACCTGAATAGCTAAAGGAATCCTGAGAAAAAAGAACAAAGTTGGAGGCATCACAATTCCTGACCTCAAAATTTACTACAAAGCTATAGTAATCAAAACAGCATGGTACTGGCAGATAAGCAGACACAGAGTTCAACGGAACAGAATTGGGAGCCCAGAAATAAAATTACACATCTATTGACAGCTAATCTTCGACAACGGACCTAGGATCATACAATGGACAAAGGAAAGTCTTTTCAATAAATGATGTTAGGAAAACTGGACAGCCACATGCAAAAGAGTGAAGGTAGAACATTATCTTTTGCCGTATATAAAAATCAACTCAAAATAAATTAAAGACTTGAAAGGAAGATGTGAAACTCCTAGAAGAAAATGTAGGCAGTACACCATTTGACATCAGTCTTAGAAGGATCTTTTTGAATACCACGTCTACGCAGGCAGGGGAAACAAAACAAAAAATGAACAAATGGGTCTTCATCAGACTAAAGAGCTTCTGCAAGGCAAAGGAAATCAGGAACAGAACAAAAAGACAACCCACCAACTGGGAGAAAATATTTGCAAATAATATATCTGACAAGGGGTTAATCTCCAAAATATATAAAGAACTTATACAACCCAACAACAACAAAACAACCTGATCAAAAAATGGGCCAAGGTTATGAACACACATTTTTCCAAAGAAGATATACAGATGGCCAACAGGAATAAGAAAAGATATTCTACGCCACTAATGATTAGGGAAATGCAAATCAAAACTACACTAAGATATCACCTTACACCTGTTGGAATGCTAAAATTACAAGAAAAAAACAATGTTGGAGAGGATGTGGAGAAAAGAGAACACTCATACACTGCTGGTGGGAATGCAAAATGGTATAGCCACTATGGAAAACAGTATGGAGAGTTCTCAAAAAATTAAAAATAGAAATACCATACAACCTAGCTATCCCACTACCTGGGTATTTGTCCAAAAAACTTGAAATCAATAATTCAAAGAGATTTATGCACTCCTATGCTCACTGCAGCATTATTCACAATAGCCAAGACATGGAAGCAACCCAAGTGCCCATCAACTGATGAATGGATAAAGATGTGGTATATGTGTATACAATGGAATACTACTCAGCCATAAAAAAGACAAAAATGTCCCATATGCAACAACATAGATGGACATGGAGGGTATGATGTTAAGCAAAATAATCCAGACAGAGAAAGACAAACACTGTATGATTTCACTCATCTGTGGAAGATAAACAAACACATGGACAAAGAGAACAGACTGGTGTTTACCCGAGGGGAAAAAGGTTAGGAGGTGGGCATAAGGGGTAACGGGAAACATATGTATGGTGAATGACAAGTAATAATGTAGAACTAAAATTTTACAATGTTATAAGCTATTACGACCTCAATAAATTAAAATAAAAAATAGAATTACCATGCGATCTAGCAATTCCACTTCTGGTATATATTCAAAAGATTCAAAACCAAGATCTCAAAGACATATTTGCACAGTTATTCATTAAAGCATTATTCACAATAGTCTAGAAGTGGAAGCAAACCAATGTCCATTGACAGATGAATTGATACAGAAAATGTGTGTATACAGCCACTGGAATAGTATTTAGTCTTAAAAAGGAAAGAAATCCTGTCAAATGCAATAAGGTGTATTAAGCTTGAGAACCATTATGCTAAGTGAAATAAACCAGTCACAAAAAGACAAATACTTCATGATTCCACTTATATCAGTTGTCTAAAGCATCCATACTCCTAAGAACAGAAAGTAGAATGGTGAGAGAGATGAGCTGTTACTCAATGGATATAGCATTTTGGTTTTACAAGGTGAAAAATTTTTCTTTAGAGATTTGTTACACAACAATCTGTGTATAGTTAACAGCACGGCACTGTACACTTAAAAACTGTTAAGGTGGCAAATTTTGTTACACTTTTTTTCTAAACCATAGTTGAAAACTCCCCAATGCTCTGCGTTTATCTTTCCTTTGATCTAAATTGTGTGTTCTGGTTCAAACGGAATAGTTTATTTTTTACCCCAGAAGAACCTCGTTTTAAAATTCATTTCAGGCACTAATATAAAATACATAGTATATAGATGTCATGTCTTAATGTAAACATTCTTTCTGGCACTGAACAGAAGGATGAATCAATGAGGATTCCTTATTCTGACATTCTCATGACAGTGTTTTTTTCCTCTGCATTTAATAGGCATATCAGAGTTTACACAGATGCAATACTTAACGCCTTCAACTCAGGTCATGCAAGGGCAGTTATGCAAGCAACAACACTGTTTCCTGGCAGGTACTTGTTAACTTGTTGGTAGAAGGTAAGAAGTGCATTTGTCTTTGCCCAGAAAACTCCTTTATAATCTGTTTCCTCAAAAGGGTCTTTTTCAGAGTTCCATCATTAAAAGCTCACATTGGAGTCAGTCCATTCTGGCTCAGTTATTTGCTGCTTGAAATTTAAAATGATGTCTACAAAATCATAAAATAAATTAGATAATGGGATTTGTATAACTGATTCTCAGAGACAGACTACTCAAACCATCAAGGGTAACCACTTCATATGGTTCATTAATGCTTTTCTCCATGTGTTTGAGGCATAATTCAATTTATGTTTGCTGGAAGATTAAGAGAAAAGCAATATTATTCTTTTTTTTTTTGCCCTTTCTTTAGTGGTGAGGACACAAGATTTACATTTTTAGCAAATTTGAAGTATATGATACAGTATTGTTAACTATAGTCACATTATTGTACATTAGATCTACAGAACTCATTCATCTTGCATAACTGAAACTTTGTACCACTTGACCAACATCTCCTCACATCCTCTTCCTCTCATCCCGTAGTAACCACCCTTGTATTGTCTATATCTACACCTTTGTCTATTATAGATGCATCGTGTAAGAGAAATCATGTGGTATTTGTCTTTCCCTATCTGACTTATTTCACTTAGCGTAATGTCCAAGTTCATCCATCTTGTCACAAATGGCAGCATTTCTTTTCCTTTTTAAGGCTGAAAAATATTCTATCATATATATATTCCACATTTTCTGTATTCATTCATCAGTTGATGGGCATTTATGTTGTTTCCATATCTTAGGTATTGTGGATAATGCTGCAATGAATATGGGAGTGCAGATATCTCTTTAAGATCCAGATTTCATTTCCTTAGGATATATACCCAAAAGTGTGAATGATGGATCATAAGGAGGTTTTATTTTTAATTTTTTCAGAAACCTCTGTACTGTTTTTCATAATGGCTGCACCAATTTACATTCTGACCAACAATGTACAAGATCCCTTATCTCCATGTCCTCATCAACACCTGTTATCTTTTGTCTTTTTGATAATAGCCATGCTGACAGGTGTGAAATGATATCTCATTGTGGTTTTGATTTGCATTTCTCTGATGATTAGTGATGTTGACATCTTTTCATGTACCTGTTGGCCAATTGTATGTCATCTTTGGAAAAAAGTTTATTCAGTTCCTCTTCCGAGTTTTAACTGAGTTATTTCTTTTCTTGTTACTGAATTGTTCAGTTGAATTCCTTTTATATTTTGGATACCAACCTTTTATCAGATACACAGTTTCCAAATATTTTCTCTCATTCCATAAGTTGCTTTTTCACTCTCCTGATAGTTTCCCTTGCTATGCCGAAGTGTTTTTAGTTTGATGCAATCCCGCTTGTCTATTTTTGCCTTTGTTGACTAGGCTTTTGGTGTCAAATCCAAAAAAATTATTGCCCAGACCAATTCCAAGAAACTTTCTTTCATGTTTTCTTCTCACAGTTTTACAGTTTTAGTTCTTATGTTTAAGTCTTTAGTCCATTTTGCTGAATTTTGTATAAGGTGTGTGATAATGGTCCAATTTCATTCATCTGTGTGTGAATATCCAGTTTTACCAACGCTGTTTTTTTTTTTTTTTTTTTTGGTCAGGAGGACCAGCCTTGAGCTAACATCCAATGCCAATTCTCCTCTTTTTTGCTGAGGAAGACTGGCCCCGGGCTAACATCCGTGCCCATCTTCCTCTACTTTATATGGGACGCCACCACAGCATGGCTTAACAGTGGTGCTTCGGTGCGCTCCCAGGATCCGAACCTGTGAACCCCAGGCTGCTGCAGAGGAGTGTGCACACTTAACCTCTTGCGCCGCCGGGCTGGCTCCCCAACGCTGTTTTTTGAAGAGACTATCCTTTCCCCATTGGGTATTCTTAGCTCACTTATTGAAGATAATTTACCCATAAATGGGTGGATTTATTTCTGGGTTCTTTATTCTGTTTCATTCATCTAAATGTCTGTTTTTATGCCAATATCATGCTATTTGATCACTTAGTTTTGTAATATGCTTTGAAACCAAGAAGTGTGATGCTTCTAGTTTTGTTCTTCTTGCTCAGGATGAGTTTAGTCTTTTGTGGTTCCACAGGAATCTTAGGATTATTTTATGTATTTCTGTAAAGAATGCCATTGGGATTTTGATAACGGTTGCATTCAATCTGTAGATCTCTTTCTAATGTTCTAACAATATTTTTTTTTTTGAGTTTTAAAATGAGTTTATTAAAGAATGTTCTTAGGAAGGCAACAATGTTTGTTTGATTTGTCATTAAAAAAAAGTTGTTTCTTCATGCTGTATAGTAAAGGTAATGTGAGAGGCTACAGAGTTATAAGCTTTTTTGTACTGAATTCTCTGATAGTATAGCACAGTGTAGTCATTTCTGCAATGCTAGAATAAATAAAAAAAAAGTCTCTTCTATGCTTCTCTTCAAAAAGCGCTGAATAACAGAAGATGGCATAAAGAAGCCATTTTTTTTTTCCCATTCATTCTGTAGTATTGGAGCCAGTATTTTTACCATCACAGGCTACAATTTTCACTTTATCCACTTTAATGAGTTCTGTCACCTCTCTGAATTCAACATCATTCAATACAAAAGTCCACACATTATCGCAGAATCTGTATGTATTTAGAGAGCCCCTGAAATTGACTCTGTTCCTGACCCTCTGAGCCAGTGCTGAATTTATAGCCTTATCAAACTGAAGTAGAACCTGAAGGGCAAGTTGGGGGGTGATCTGTTGAGACTGTATGAGCTCATCGAGACTCTCCTGAAGACTGTTTCCCAAAGTGGTATTTCTGTATAACTGATATGCCATGGCTTAGGAGGAAGAAATTGTTTTTCTTATTCAGGCTTGCATTGATGTCCGGGCTAAAAATACGGTGCTGGACCGTTCAGCCTGCGCCCCGTGGACAACAAGCCTCCCGCCGACTCCCTTCCTTTCCCAGGTACGGGCCGCAGGGTCATCCCGGCAGCGAAATCCGTAATGGGCCGACCCCGGGCCCCAGCAGGGAAGGGCCGTCGCCCTCCACGCAGCCCTCGGATAAGACCCAACCGACCGCGGCCCCAGCCCCCGTCGGGGAGCGCGGGCCCGGCTCACCCGGTACCTGTGGGTAAGGCGCTTCCCGCCCCGAAGCGGCCAGAAGCGGCGAGGCCAGGAGACAGCAGAAGACACCTACTTCCCCCACCACCTCGTCGGCCGCCGCGGAAACCGCAGAGCTCGGCAGATCTGTTCTAACAATATTAATTCTTCTATTCATAAACATAAAAAAGACATAAAGATGTCTTTCCTTTTATCTCTGTCTTCTTTCCTTTTCTTCAGAATAATTTATAATTTTCCATATACAAATCTTTCACCAATTTGGTTTATTCCTAAGTATTTTATTCTTTTTGTTGCTATTGTGAATGGGGTTATTTTCTTAATTTCCTTTTTGTAGAGTTTATAGTTTGTGTCTAGAAATACAACTAATTTGTGTTGGTTGACTTTGTATCTTGCAACTTTACTGAATTCATTAAGTAGTTCTAACAGTTTTTTTGGTCACTATTGATCTCTACAGTTTCTCACCTCATGTCATGTGCAAACAGAGGTAATTTTACTTCTTCTTTTCTGATTGGAATATCTTTCCTTTCTTTTTTTTTTTTTTTGGCCTAATAGGTTTGGCTAGGATTTTAAATACTATGTTAAATAGAAGTGGCAAGAGTGTGCATCCTTGCCTTAACACCAGATCTTACAGAGAAAGCTTACAGGTTTCCACCATTGACTATGATGTTAGCTGCGGGCTCTTTGGATATGGACTTTATCGTGTTGATGCAAGTTCCTTATATATCTATTTTTTGAGAGTTTTAATCATGAATAAGTGTTTAACTTTGTCAAATTATTTTTCTTGTCTCTGAATATGATCACGGGTTGTTTTTTTCTTTAATTTTGTTAATGTAGTGAATCACATTGTTTTATATATGTTAAAACATTCTTGCATCCCAGGGATAAATCCCACTTATCATGGTGTATAATCCTTTTAATGTGCAGTTGACTTAGGTTTCCTGGTATTTTATTGGAGATTTTTGCATCTCCAAATGCACGATCCCTTTGCATGTTTACCAGGATCTTGGTCTGTAATTTTTTGTGGTATCTTTTGTTTTGGTATCAGGGTGATTTTGGTCTCATAGTGAGTTTTGAAGTGTTTTCTCTTCTATTTTTTTTTTTTTTTGAAGAATTTAAGAAGGATTGGTATTAACTATTCTTTGAATATTTGGTAGAATTCATCTATGAAGACTTTGGTAATGGGTTTTTTTTTTGTTGTGGGTTTTTGATTACTGATACAATCTCCATATTTGTTATTGGGCTTTTCTCGCTTTCTGTTTCTTCTTGAATCAGACTTGATAGGTTGTATGTCTTAGGAATTTATTCATTTATCAATTTGGATAAAAGGGACAGTACACAGACTACGGACCTGAATTTAGAAGAAGCATGTTCATTCATCACAATCAAATTTTGTGGCATTACAAGAACCAGGCACCATTTATCTCACAGACCTCTACGGTGAGAAAAAGATCCTAGAAAGAGACTGTACCTATTTTTTAAAGTATTTTATTATCATCTACAACTTTAAAGCAATATTTGGATTGTTTGGATATTTAAGAGGAACTTACAGATTTTGCCAGGGATGGTGACCACGTGGTTGTTGAATGGAGTTCTTTCCAGAGGGAAGAGAAGATAAAAGGCAATGATTATTGGGCAACTCATACAGAGGGAACCCAACCCATGCATCCAAGGAACACATCACTTCTCACTTCTCTGTATCTCGAGTAGAAAACCATTTTTTGTGTGAGCACCAACATTTGGAGTCTGGTCCTAAGATCCTGGGGTCCTGGGAAGACCTTTGCAGTGTTTGAGCTTTGGTCATTTTAGCAACCCAGGTGTGGAGGTGGTTAGTGGTGTCCAGTTTACATGAACACTAGCCATGGCCCTGGGTTATCACATCAAATTACGATTAAAGCACATGTGCAACTTTCAGCACATTCTTATAAAATTAAGAAATCAGTAAATTAATATCAGCAGCACTCTAGGTCATCAGTGAATGGTTTCTCTGATTCACTAAATGATTCCTTCACTTAATAACTATTGGTTGAGCTCTTACTGTGTGCCAGGCATTCTTGTAGACACTGAGAATGCAATCACGAACAAAACAGAATATGTCTTCAGAAAGCATGTGGTTTAAGGAGAAGGCAAACAATAAACAGGTAACTGTGTAGTAGTGGGACTGTGAAGAAATATAAAGTAAGGTAAGGAGAAAGAGTGATTGGGTACTGAAACGAGGGAGATAAGGGGAAGCTTCCTTGTGGAGCTGATATTTGTGCAGAGTCCTGATTAAATAAGGGCTCACAAAAGCCAGAGAAAACACACTTCCCCATATAGAATTCTTACTAGTCAAGATGATAATGGGGGGACAAATGGTTAATGTGGGGACATAGCAGCCACAGCAATACATTATTTTATCAACTCGTGTAACTTTGAGGAGGCTTTCCATAAAAACATATTTCTTTAATGCTCACAGCTATTAATATATATAGGAGTATAGAGCCAAACATTAAAGCAAAAAAAAGAGAAAAATACCAAGAAGAAATCTCAGCTTCTTAGGTGTCATGACAAAGGAGGCCACACAGTCATTCCATAACTCTCAAATGCCAGGCAGCAATACCGCACTATCAGAAATAACTACTTCATTCTTGCTTTAAGTTCTGACACAACTGTTTCAGAGAGTTGCTGCATAAGGGGCATAAGATAATCCAATGAATGATGTCCTCTACAGCAGATTTACAAAGAAATGCAGCTATCCCATCAATGGCTATTAGTTACATGGCTCCATGGAAACAAAGGACATGTTAAATGCCCAGAATGCTCAGGCAAGTGAGTGATGTGACAATTTCACTTATTCCACAGGTAATATTTAAGACTAAATACTCTCATATAAGAGGTTCTCAGCTCTTTTAGATCCTAAGCCCTCTTCCTATACAAACATGTTCTAATGCACTTCTACTCTGCATAAAGATAGATTATACAAGCTGTCTACATACGCAACTAAAAAATAAATAGGTAATACTCTAAGTGGTATAAGGGACAAATGAGTGGAAGGAAAGTTAAACTATATAAATGTTCAACTATAACTACACTAAAAGACAATACTTATCTCTATTTGTAATGAATAAGCTTGGAATTCAAGTAAAGTAAAATCAGAAGCCATTTCATATAAGCTCAGTAAAACAAAACAGCAAAGAGGTAGGTGTACACTAATGTAAGCCTGACACTAGGAGAAAGTAAACTTATTTGTACTTAAGGAAAACATGAGGAGAAGGAATACCATCTATTAAATTAATATCATTTAACATGTAAAAAAGTGCAAAATATAATACTTTATCAGAACTGGGACAAAATACTTTGTTATGTCATGATATGAGGTGGGGTAAAGAAAAAATATCACCAAAACACTTTTTTTCTCTTGAAATTCCACTAAATCTTGACGTATCTGCTCACTTCCTAAACTAGAAGATGATCATGGAGATCATATCCTTTGGTAGGTGGTCTCTATTAGAGTATAGACGGTAAATAAAAACAATGCGATATCAGCTATAAAGAAGTGTGTAGATTTCTGAAGACAAGTAATAGAATGAGTGAAAAACCATGGCAAAACAAACAGTATTAAATAATTTCAATTGTTATTTTCTCTGTAAATTGCTTATTATTCTTATTCTAGTTAAGATATGTGAGGTACAATACTATGAAATATTTTTAACTGCTTTATTAACAAAATTCAGAGAGATTTGTATTTCATGTGTCTCCGTTAATTTAATAATATTTTACTTTGAATCAATTAAATGGTGCCCAACCTCCTGTGTGTAGGAGTAATGCTAGAGGAATGTGGTATTGGAATTCAAATCCCCTAAGCACCACTGCTTTTAGGACGTGTTATATACTGGGCTGAGTAGTGTGCCTCCAAATTCATAAATTGAGGCTCTAATGGCCAGTGGAGCTGTATTTGGAGACTGTCCTCTAAGGAAGTAATTAAAGTTAAATAAAGTCATAAAGCTGGGGCTCTAATCTACACATGTGAAAAAACTACATTGAGAAACAAGTGCATGTAAAACTGACAAAACATGAGTAATATTTGTAGATAGTATGAATTCCAATTTTGTGGTTTTGGTCTTGTACTCTAGTAAGAAAAGCTGTTACTACGGTTGTTAAGTTGTAACAGTTCTTTATATATTCTGGACACTGTACCCTTAATAGACACATGATTTGCAAATATTTTCTCCTATTATGTACCTGTTTTTCAACTTTCTTGATAATGTCATTTTGTGTACAAAAGTTTTTAATTTTGGAAAATCAAATATGTCTATTTTTTCTTTGTTGTTTATGCTTTTGATGTCATATCTAAGAATCCACTTCCAAATCCAAGATGATGAAAACTTGCCAATCTGTTTTTTTCTAAGAGTTTTATAGTTTTCACTATTATATTTAAATCACTGATCCATTTTAAGTGAAGTTATACATATGGTATGAAGTATAGTCCAACTTTATTCTTTTTCTTTTTTTTTTCCTTGGTAAGGAAGATGGTCCCTGAGCTAACAGTTGTGCCAGTTGTGCCTCTACTTTGTACGTGGGATGCCGCCACAGCATGGCTTGATGAGTGGTGTGTGGGTCCATGTCAGGGATCTGAAGCCCGAAAAGCCCGGGCTGCCAAAGCAGAACACACGAACTTAACCACTATGCCACCAGGCCGGCCCGTAACTTTATTCTTTTTCATGTGGATATTCAGTTGTTCTAGAACTACTGGTTGAAGAGCCTATTCTTTTTCCATTGAATAATGAAAATGAGTTCTTTTTCTTGCCACCCTTGTCTAAAATCAATGGCCGTGAATGTAAGGATTTCTTTCTAGACTCAATTCTATTACATTGGTCTATATATCTATCCTTTTGTCACACTGGTCCCTTCACTTCAATTTTTTTTTTTTGAACAATTTGTCATTCTTCTTTAAATATTTGGTAGAATTCATCAGTGAAGCCATCTGGTTCAATGTTTTTCTTCTTTGGGAAATTTTTGTTTACTGATTCAATGTCGTCACTAATTATAGGTCTTTCTGGTTTTTCTGTTTTTTCATGATTCATTCTTGGAAGGCTGTATGTTTCTAGGAATTTTTATATTTCATCTAGGTTATCTAATTTGTTATTGACATACAACTGTTCATACTAGTCTCTTATAATTTATTTATTTATTTAGATATTTATTTATCTTTTATTTCTGTAAAATCAATCATTATGTCCTCATTTTCATTTCTATTTTAGTAATTTTTGCCTTCTCTTTTATTTTTTTAGTCAACCTAACTAAAGTTTGTCAGTTCTGTTAATCTTTTTTGAGGAACTTGCTTTTGGTTTCCTTGATTTTTTCTACTGTTGCTGCATTTTCTGTTTTACTTATGTCTGCTGTAATTGCATTATTTCCTTCATTCTGCTAACTTTGGCTTACTTTGTTCTATTTCCAGCTCATTAAGGTACAAAGTTGGGTTGTTCACCTGAGATCTTTCCTTGTTTCTTGTGTAAACATTTGCAGCTATAAATTTCCCTTTTAGCACTGTTTTCACAAACCTGCCAGGTTAGCACTGACAGTCCTGATCAGCAATTCTGAGCGGGAGCTTATCTTCCACCTTCTTCCTAGAATATACAGGTGATTTAGAGCAATACCTTCATCTTCTGGTCTGGGAATGGAAGACCACCTTCCCACGGAGATTAAGCTAAATTCTCTAGCAGGGGAGGTAGAACACAACATATATCTCTGCATGGAAGATAAAGCATCAATTCCTCAGTCAGACTCACAGACACTATCCTAACAGGGGAATTGGGACACCATCTGCAAATCTGGAATGGGGATAGTAACAATTAACTCTGCAGATCAAATCCCTGCAGTGGAATTGGAACCACATGTATATCTATGTCTTCTAGGGGTGATGATGGAGGATTGAAAGATCAGCTCCCAGCTCTGCCCTGAAGACACTATGCTGGCAGGGGAATTGGAACACCACTGGCATCTTCTGAGAGGAGAATGTACTATGTACTGAATTGTGTCCCCCTACCCAAATCTATATATTGAAGCCCTAACCCCCAATCTGACTATATTTAGAGATAGGACCCTTAAGGAGATAATTAAGATTAAATGAGGTGATAAGGGTGGGACTCTGATGTAAGATTAGTGTTTTTCTCAGAGTCAGCAGAGAGCTCTTTCATCTTTGTCATGTGAGCTCATAGCAAGAAGCTAGCTGTCTACAAGCCACAAAGACAACTCAACCTGTTGACATCTTGATCTCAGACTTCAAGCCCCTAGAACTATGAGACAATAAATTTCTGTTGTTTAGGCTACCCAGTCTGTGGTATTTTGTTATGGCACCAGAGTTGACTAAGACCAAAGGTATGATCAGCTCCTTGCTATGAACCACATACACTATCACAGCATGGAAATTAGAGCATGGCCTGCATGTTAAAGGCTAAGAATGTAAAATCAGCTCCCCCATTGAGACCCCCAAACATAGGGGAATTGAAGCACTGAGTGTATCTTCTGTGCTGGGTATGTAAGATCATCTCCCATCTCAACCCCACTAATACTATCCAGGCAGGGCAATTGGAACATCACTTGCACTTACGGGGGCTTAGCAAGGATGAAAATCAGCTCCCCATTGTGCCCTGCAGAAGGTATCCTGGAAGAGGAATTGGAGTACCATCTGCACGTTCTAGGTAAGGGTAGAAGATAGCTTCCATTCAGATCTACAGAAACTCTTTTTGTAGAACAGTTGAACATGCGTGCACCTTCTGCACTAGGGATGAAAAATCAGCTCCCTGCTAAGCACTTCAAACATTATCCTAGCATTTTAATTGAAGCAACAGTTGTATGCTCTAAGCTGGGATGCAATATCAGCTCTCCACTGAGACCACAGAGTCTGTCTCAGCAGGAAAATTAAATGACCTACTTCCCTTCTGGGATAGAAGATCAGCTCTCAACTCAGACTTGCCCACACAGTCCTTCCAAGTGTCCTGGAACGTTGATTGAATCTTCTGGTTGTGGGTGCTTGTAAGATCAGCACCCAACCAAGCATTTCAGAAACTAACCCTGCAGACAACACTGGCATCTTCTGAAGGAGTAATTAGAAGATTAGTTCCTGCCACTCCAGCACTATCTTGGGGTGAGCAGTGGAGCACAGCCTGCATCTTACGGGAAAACATAGAAGATTAGCTCCCCCACTCAGCACCACAGAATAAATCCTGGTAAGGCATTTGGAACTACTGGTATCTTTTCAGAAAGAGGAGGTAAACATTAGCTTCTTGAACAGATCCTGAGACGTATCCAGGAATGGAAATTGGAACATGACCTGCATCTTCTGATTAGATAGGGGCGCACACGTGTGTGTGTGTGTGTGTGTGTGTATGGGTATGTGTGTAAGACCAGCTCACCTGTAAGCTCCACAGAAACTCTTCCTACAGTAGTATTGGAATACCACTACCATCTTCTGGAAGTATCAGAAGATAAGTTTCCCATAGTTATGAGTTATTATCCCAGCATGATAATTGGATCACCATTTTACTGGAGAGGAATAGAAAATTAACTCCCAGTTCAGCCCCACCAATATATCCAAGGGAATTGGAGTAACATCTTCATCTTCTCAACAGTGAATAAAAGACCAATTCCTTGCTCAGAACTGCAAACACAGCCTGTGTCATCTAGGTTGGGGATGAAGATCAATTCCCTAATCTACCGTGTTTACACTATCCTGGGAGGGAAACTGGAGTACGACTGGCATCTTTTAGGAATGGTGAAGCAAGAACAGCTCCCTGCTATGATCAAAGGACAGTATAGCTACATAACGACTAGAATACCACCTGCATTGTGTGAGTTAAAGATGGAGGATCAGCTCTTAGCACAAACTCATTGACATTATTTATAGCAGCAAGGGAAATGGAAGACTGCCTAAATCTTCTGAAGGTATCTGAAAGATATCCTTCTCTTCTCAGGCCTCCAGACACAATTCCAACAGGGAATTGGAGCACCATGGCATCTAGGAAAGAGATGAAGTATCACGTCTCCACTCAGACCCACAGACACTTTCTGGTAGGAGATTTGAAGAACTACTTGGATCTTCTGGGCTTAGGGCAGAAGATCTGCTCTCTGCTCAGACCTGCAGGCATTTCTTTGGAGGAGAACTGGAGCACAACCTGTATCTACTGGATCAATGAGGGAGATCAGCTCCCCGCCTTAGACTCTCAGACACTACCTGTGTCTTTTGGTAAAGGATGAAAACTGGCTCCCCACTCAGCTTGCATATGCTATTCATACAGGCAAATTGAGTAATGCCTCTATCTTCCTGGTGGTGCGCAGAAAATCAGCTCCCTATTCATGCCCTCATACTATCCAGATGAACTGAAGCACTGCCATCTTTTTTAGATGATAAGTGAAAGGTCAATTACCCTCTCAGAAACTGGGGAAATTAGGGAAAATTAGCATGGCTTGCATTTCTTGTGAGACATAAAGACAATTCCCTGCTCAGCTGAGGAAATTAGAACACTTAACAGCACCTTCTGGGATAGGTGGCTGGAATGTCAGCTCCTTGCTCAGTCTATCAACACTATCCTTGTAGAGGAACTTGAGTATCGCTGACATCTTCCAGGCAGCTAATTTACCCTATCAGTCATGCATACATGATCTTGGTTCAACACTTGAAGCACCATCTGCATCTTCTGTTCAGGAGACGAAATTCAAGTCTCAGTTCAGTTCCTCAAATACCACACCTATACAGGGTCTGGAGCACTGCTTGCATCTCCTGGAGGGGTGATTGGAAGTTCAACTTCCTGGTCATTGCTGAAGACACAATCAAAGCAGTGCATTTGAAACACCAGTGGCATCTTTTGCAAAGGAAGATCATCTCTTGATCAGATCCTTAGACACCATCCTGCACGGAAATGAGAGCACATCCTGCATCTTAAAGTTGACAGTGTGCAGAAGGTCTTCTGGCAGGAGAAATGGGACACCATTTTCATCTTACTTGGGGATAGAAGATGAGAATCCCACACAGCACTTCCAACTCTATCCCTGCAGTCTAACAGTGGAAGATCAGCACCACCCCCACACTCATCGATACCATCCAGGCAGGCAAATTGGAGCACCCCGTGTATCTTCTGCATGAGGAGGATAAAAGATTAGCTCTCTGCACAGCCTGCAGATACTATCACTACACTGGAATTTGAGAACCACTTCTATATTCTGGAAGGGTATTTGGAATATCAACTCTCCACTCACCATGAAGACTCCATCCTGGCAAGAGAATTGGAGCACCACCTCTATCTTCTGGGTAGCAACTGGAAGATCATCTCCTGCTGAGACCTGCAGACACTACTGAAGCATGGGAACTGGAGCACTACCTGAATATTCTGGGAAAAGGATGAGGATTGGCTCTTCACCTTGATCCACAGAACTATATTGGAGCATCATACGTACTTTCTTTGCAGAGAATGGAAGATCAGCTCTCTGATCATCACTACCAACACCATCTTGGCAGGTGAGTTGGTGTAATGGCTGATCTTCTGGACTGCAAATGGAAGATCAGCTCCCTTCTCAGACTCAATGACACTATCCTAGAAAGGGATTTGGAGAATACCTGTATCTTCAGGGGGAAGATTGAATATTAGCTCCCTACTCAGACTGTCAGACACTATGCTGGTAGGAAAACTGGAATACCACCTGAATCTTTGGGTAGGTGTGAAGGAAAGTTTCACAGCTTGCATTTTCTGAAGGGGAGGCGGAAGCATGTTGAAAGACAACTTTCCAATCTGCTCACAGACTTGCAAAGGGAATTGATGGACTGGCACGTTCCAGGAGAAGGAGAGAAACAACAATTTGCTCTGAATTGCAGATATTCCAGTAAGGAAATTAGACCACCACCTGCATCTTATGGTCTAAGGATGGAAGATTAGCTCCAGCTCAGACCATAGATACTATACCTGTCGGATAATTGGAGAAAATCCCTATATTATCTGAGCTAGGGATGAAAATGAACTTCCTATTCACCAGCCACACTATTTAGCCAGAGCAATAAGAGAGCTCCTGCACCTTCTAGGTGTGCAAGAGCAGATGAAAATCAGCTCCCCACTCTGACCTGCAGACTATACCAAGAAGGGAATGGAACACCTCCTGCATCTTATAGGCAGCAAATGGAAATTAAGATCTTCTTTCATAATAGATGCTAGCCTGACAGAGGAATTTGAGCATCATCTTCATCTTCAACATGGGAGGTTGGAATATCAGTTTGCCTCTCATGTTCTGGAGTATAGAAGAGGAATGAAGACCATCTTCCTGTTGAGACCCATGAGTGTTCTACCAGTGAGTGAAGTGGAGCACTATGTGAAGCTTCCAGAAAGCAATGGCAAATCAGCTCTCTTCTTGGCCTCACAGCCACAGTCCTGGAGGGAGAAACTGAAAAACTGCCTGTGTCTTTTGGGCAAGAGCTGGAAGATCAGCTCACTGCTCAACCCCACCAACCCTAAACCATGAATGGGATGTGAACATTGCTTACAACATGTAAGATAAAGGATTGAAGATCAAGTTTCTCAAATGCACCCCACACACACACACAAACCATAACAGCGTGTAGAAGTGGAGCAACACTTGCAGTTTCTAAGGTTAGTAGTGATAAAGATATCTCCTTGCTCTGATTGCAAAAAGATATTCAGTAAGGGGAATTAATTGAAATTTTTAGCTGGAGGGGGTGGACATGTGGGAGTAGAGGGCAATCAGCTCCCCACTCAGATCTGAAGACATGATGCTAGGTGGGGAATTGGAGTGTTGCCTGCAACTTCTTTGAAGGGAGGGATGGAAGATCAGCTTCCCTCTTAGTCACACAGATACTATCCTGGCAAGAGAATTGGAGAAATGCCTTCATCTTGTGGGGGCAGGAGTAATTCAGTTCCCCACTCTGATGCTCAGACACCATAAGACACTATTCATCAGGGGAACTGGAGCACTGCCTACATCCTCTCGTGAGAGGGTTGAATGTTCACCTTCCTTCTGAGCACTGCAGGCACTTTTTGTGCACTGGAATTGGAGCATTGCCTGCAACTCGGATGGTGGTGGAATGGAAGATAGCTCGCTGCTCAGTCCCTCAGATATCTCTGCAACGGTATTGGAGAACTGCATGTGTCTTCTTGATGAGCGATAAATATTAGCTCCCAGATGTATTTGCAGACACTCTCCTGACAATGCAATTAAAGCAACATGTGCACCTTCTGCATGAGGGATGGAAAATCAGAATGTCTCTCAGTCTTGCAAACTCTATGCTTCGGGATATTTGGAGTACCACGTGCATTTTTTTAAAGAGAGGGTGGAAGAGCAACCCTCATAGAGTCTAGCAGATCTTATCCAGGACAACAGTCTCTTCAACAAGTGGTATTGGGAAAACTCAATACCCACATGCAAAAGAATGAAGTTGAACCCTTTTCTTATACCCTATACAGAAATTAACTCAAATGGATTAAAGAACTACAACTATACAATTCTTTGAAGAAAACATAGGAGAAAAACTTCATGACATTGAACTTAACAATGATTTCTTGGATATGACCCCAAAAGCATAGGCGACAAAAGCAAAAACAGACAAATGGGATTACATAAAACTTGAAATTTCTACACAGCAAAGGGCACAATCAACAGAATGAAAAGAAAACTATGAAATCAGAGAAAATATTTTCAAATCATATATCTGATAAGGAGTTAATATCCAGGATATATAAAAGACTCTTACAACTCAAGAACAAAAGAAACCAAATAACTTTGTTTAAAAATAGGCAAAAGATTTGAATAGACATTTCTCCAAAGAGGATATACAAATGACCAAAGAAGGATATGTAGATGTTCAACATCACTAATCATTAGAGAAATACAAATCAAAACCACTGAGATATTACTTTACACCATTACGATAGCTACTATAAATACAAAAAGCAGAAAATAAGTGTTGGCAAAAATGTGAAGAAATTGGAACACTGTGGACTATTGGTGGGAATATAAAATGGTGCTGGCAGTATGGAAAACAGTGTGGAGTTTCCTCAAAAATAAAACACAGAATTACCATATGATCCAACAATGCCACTTCTGGGTATATAGCCAAAAGAACAGAAAGCAGAGTCTCAAAGAGATATTTGCACACCCACGTTCATTGCACCATTATTCACAATAGCTAAGAGGCAGAAGGAAGCCTCATGTCCATTGATGGATAAGTGGATAATCAAAATGTATATATACATATAATGGAATAGTATTCAACCTTAAAAACGGAGGAAATCCTGTCAAATGACACCACACAGAAGAACTTTGAGGACAGTATGCTAAGTGAAATGTCAGTCCCTAAAAGACTGTATGATTCTACCTATACAAAATATTGTATGATTCTACCTATATGAGGTCTATAAAGTGGTCAAACTCATAGAAGTAGAAGGTAGAATGGTGGTTGCTGGGGGTTGAGGATAGAAGAAAATGGGGAGATCTTGTTTAATATATATACAATTTCAGTTTTGCAAGGTGAAAAAAATGGCATGGTCTATATTTTGACCTGAATGATGATCATACAGTTGAATATATATACATATATAAACTCATTGAGCTGAACACTGGAAATTTATAAATATATATGTCTAAATATATAGTTATTTATGTACTTATGAATGTATATTATACTTATATAGCATGTATATGTATATATATAGTGTTATGTATACATACACATATATACACTTATATATGCTAAGTTATACCTCAGTGGGGAAAAAAAAGAGTGGGTGAAATACTACAGAAGTGTAGTCGGCTAAAGACTGGCTGGGAAATTAATTGTGTTTATGCTACAGCAATTGTGAAATTACTGTAATGATTTGTTGAGCCTGGAAGGTGGAGTTGCAGGATGTTAGAGGTGGGAGAGTGCAGTCCTTGAGGCAACCACACTGGGCAATAAAATGGTGTAAAGAGCCATGGACTTGGAGTCAGAAGTCCTTGAGGACTTGAATCTCACTACTTTGCTTAGTATCTAACATAGTGGGAAGCACTGAAGTGTTGTGATCAGTCATTAGATAAGTTACAAATTATTCATTGATGATTATAAATCACTGATGCTTTAAATAATTTTCTTTTATTTGAATTCATAATATATGCATTTGTTAAAACAAATTAAATCTTATAAAATGTATACAATGAAAATCCCTTTGTCTCCCACCTTTATCTCCAAACCCAAGTCCCCCAAGTCACGCTCTTCAGAGGCAAGGAGTATCATCATCTTCTTGAATATCCTTGCAAAAGCAATCCATGAATATTCATCAATTGTTTCCTTAAAATCAAAGCGAATTCAAGGTATGTGTATAATAATGTTGTTTGAATAGTGAATCCTTTATTTTCAAAATGGAATTAAATTTTCATTATAAAAGTAATACACAATTATTTTTTAATTTGTATAAACTACAAGTGAAATCTCCCTCTACTCAATCCACCACCTCCCTGTAACTATCATTTTTTATATTCTATACCTGCTGATTGGACATCCAGGTGTCACAGGAAATTGTTTGCCTCTTCATTACACCATGGGTTTGCATGGTTGTGTGGAAATCATATTGCAAACACTCTAACCACAAACCCCAACAACTGTATTTCACTTTCTGCCCAAAAACATCTCCAGTTAACAACTTCCTGTCATTGAGTAGTGACGGCTCTAACCCATGCTTTCCCTTTGCTCAGTCAGCTTATTGACTGACCCTTGTACTTCCCCCTGTGGCCCTGCGTGGTGTGGCATGCCGCCTTCTCTTGGAAACTGTGAGTAACAAATTATTCTTTCAATGACATTGACCTGTGTCATCATTCAATCATACCTATAAATTAAATCACTTTATAAATTAATTTGAACAAAATTGGTACAGTGAGCAGGGTGACTCAGTGATGGATGGAGAAGGCATGCATCTGGATGCTCTTGGCTTACTAACTGGATTCACCTAACAGCATCTCTGGCTGTTGGTATATTCGTGACAGCTGAGAGTTTGGTTGTAACTACTCTATACTGTGTAGTATAGAGTACTACACAGTACTTACCCTGGCTTTCTATCCTAAATCATCACAGGAACCAAGAGGAGAAACTCCAGACTCCTGCTATTTTAGGATTGCTCTAGTGTGGGATTACCCCAGTCGGCATGCCTACCATGTTGTGTGACATGCCTAGTGTCCATGCCTGGTGCCTATTGGTCACCAAATGTAATTGGCTAATCTACAAGGCAAAGGCTTCCTCTGCCCAAAGGAGCAGGAAGAGGCTTCCCTTGAGATACCACGGGGTGATGAGTCTGATTCACCAATCTGGCAGTGCCAAGGGCCATCAACAAAATTGCTGTAGTACGGGATAACCCATCCCCAGCCGGCATTCCCTATCACTTCTCAAATTAATTCATAGATCACTGTAGTCTGGAATATCCCATCCTGAGGTGGGGTTTTGTCTTTATAAGTACTTAGGCGTATATTTTTGATGGTAGGAAGTACAGAGTGCCCTCCCCATGGAAAGGTATGGCATCAAGCAAACATAAATGTTGCTTCAATATTAAATCTCTGTTGTTGCTTGCCCTGCTGCTGTCATGATTTGTTCCCCCAATCCAGTGGGATACAAGGGATCTCATCCATGGAGTACAGTGGCCCAATGTTTAATGAAAAAGGAAAAGGAGAAGGAACATTTTGTCCCTGCTCCCCTTAGACACCTGAAGATTCAGGTTACTCAACTTATAGATTTCACATCTCTTGGCTAATACACATCTCTTGGCTACAGTGCTTGGGCACTCCTAAGTACTGCTGCTTATCAACATGCTAAAAATTTCCTTTTTGTGTGTGAGGAAAGTATCTTAATGTAAGAAAGGTCATACATGAAAACTCTACAGCTAACATCATACTCAGTGGGGAAAACTGAAAGTTTATCCTCTAAGATCATGAACAAAGCAAGGTGCTAGGTGACATAAGCCAGTCATAAAAGGACAAATACCATATAATTCCACTTATGACTTATCAAATTCATAGGAACAGAAAGAATTGTGGGACTGGGGGGAGTAGGGGGCAGGGGATGCTTAATGGGTATATAATTTCAGGTTTGCAATATGAAACTTATAGAGATCTGTTTCACAAGATAAAAGTATGGATATACTTAATACCACTGAAATGTCCACTTAAAAATGGTTAAGGGGAGTGACATCAGCATCACAGCAGACTCAGCTTTCCCCATAAACTCTCTCCAGATAAGATACAACAAAAATGACATTTGCATACCAACCAAGGACACTCACACAACACAAAACACGTCTGAGAGACCCATGCGACTGTACATCTGAGGGTGAAGGTACTGGAACCCCGGGAGAAAGTGGGGGAAAAGTACAGAGAAATCCTCTGCCTCTTCTTTCCATTGGTGTCTCCAGGTCCACGTGGCTCCCAGAGAGAAGGGTGGAGGGGCCGCCCTCTGCCAGAAAACCATCACTCTCCAAGTCCTCTCATAGCCTGTGGGAAAATCCCATATAGGAGGAGACGGAACAATTGTGGGGGTGCTATCAACATATGAGCACCCCAGAGCAAACAGCGAGGGAAGGACAAGAACCCCCCTAACCCCCCAAGGGATCAGGCAGACAAAAGAGAGAGCCCTTCCCCTCACCTGAAGCCCAGCACAACTGGTCGGCCAGAGCACTCACGGATGGCAGGGGGCTCAGAATACACAGCCCTTCACCCCCACCCAGTGGCAGCAGGTAGAAATGGCAACCACATATTTTTAGGATGAGGAAAAACAACCCAACATCAGCAGGCACAATGCAAAAATATATTAAATCTCCAGACCAGAAGGAAAATGACAAGCAACCAGAAATCAACCTTGAAGGCACAGAAATTTACAAGATAAATGACAGAGAATTCAAAATAGCTATCATAAAAAAGCTCAATGAATTACAAAAAAAACACAGATAGACAATTCAACGATATCAGGAATTTCTTCACAAACGAAACAAAACAATAAGAAAAGCCAATCACTATTGTTGGAGATGAAAAACACAATGGAGTACATAAAGGAAAATCCGGAATCTTTAAACAACAGAGCTGACAATATGGAGGAAAGAATTGGCATTATTGAGGACAGGAATGCAAAAATACTCCAGAAAGAGAAAGAGAGAGAAGTAAGACTAATAAGAAATGAAGAAATTCACTGAGAAATATCAAACTCAATTAGGAAATGCAACATAAGGATTATAGGTATTCCAGAGGGAGAAGAGACGGAAAAAAGAACAGAGAGCTTGTTCAAGGAAATAATAGCTAAGAACTTCCCAAATCTAGGGAAGGAGCTGGAAATACCAGTGAGTGAAGCCAATAGACTGCCTAAATATATCAACATGAAAACAACCTCCCCAAGGCATATAATAGTAAAGCTGGCACAGTCAATGACAAAGAAACAATATTAAGCGCAGCTAGACAAACAATAATAATAATAATAATAATGTACAAAGGAATTCCCATAAGGATCTCAGAAGATTTCTCAACAGAAACTTTACCAGCTAGGACGGACTGGAGTGATATATTCGAAATTCTGAAAGACAAAAACTTTCAGCCAAGAATACTTCAGCCAGCGAATATATCCTTCAAATATGATGGAGAAATAATAACTTTCTAGATAAACAAAAGCTAAGGGAGTTCATTGCCACAAGACCCCCCCCACTACAAGAAATGCTCAAGACGGCCCTCATGCCTAAAAAAGAAAAAAAGGAAAAAAAAGACAAAGGGGATAAAGAGCTTTGACCAAGGAGAAAAATACGTAGATAAAAATCAAAAAAATTGCAGCTCTCTATCAGGTAACCAAACACTGGATTACAATATTCAAAGATTAAGGGAAGGAAAACAGCAAAAATAAATCATAACCTCATCACTTTACACACACACAACACAAGATGGAATGAATTGTGACAATAACTGAGAAAGGGAAGAGGCAATGGACCGAATCAATTTAGTCTAAGGAAATAAGAGATCATCAGATAACAGAGTATCTCATCCACAAGATTTTTTATGCAAACCTCAAGGTAACCACTAAACAAATAATCAGAACAGAGTCACATATGATAAATACAGAGAAAACTAAAAAATCATCATACAGAACAATCAAACTGAATTGGTAGTCCAAAACACACAGGACGAGAAAGGAAGGAAATGCAAAAGAACCACAAAAATGAGCAAAAAATAGCAAAATTAAGCCTTCATATATCAATAATCACTCTAAATGTAAACAGATTGAACTCCCCCCAAAAAAAGACACAGAGTGGCTGGATGGATTAAAAAGCAAGACCCAACAATATGCAGCCTCTAGCAAACACATCTCAGCTCTAAAGACAATCAAAGGCTCAGAGTGAAGTGATGGAAGATGATACTCCAAGCTAATGGCAAACAAAAGAAAGCAGGTGTTGCCATACTTATATCAAACACCAGTACACTCCAAGATAAAAGAGGTAATGAGAGACAAAGAGGGCAATATATAATGATAAATAGGACACTCCACCAAGAAGATATATCAATTATAAATATATACACACCCAAGATAGGAGCACCAAAGTACATAAAGCAACTATTAAGAAGCCTAAAAGGACATATTAACAACACAATAATAGTACAGGATCTTAATACCCCACTTACATCAATGATAGATTATCCAGACAAAAAGTCAATAAAGTGGACTTAAACGAAAAACTAGACAAGATGAACTTAATAGACATAGACAGAGCACTCCAGCCAAAAATAGCAGACTACACATTCTTCTCAAGCACGTACAGAACATTCTCAAGGATAGACCAGATGTTGGGAAACAAGGCAAGCCTGAATAAATTTAAGAAGATGGAAATCATAACAAGCATCTTTTCTGAACATAATCCTATGAAACTAGAAATCAACTACAAGAAAATAACTGGGAAAGTGACAAAAATGTGGAGATTAAACAACATGCTACTGAACAACCAATGGATCACTGATGAAATTAAAGGAGAAATAAAAAAATATCTGGAGACAAATGAAAATGAAAATACACCATACCAACTCATACGGATGCAGCAAAAGTGGTCCTGAGAGGGAAACTCAGCAATACAGGCCCACCTAAACAAACAAGAAAAATCCCAAATAAGCAACCTTAAACTACACCTAACAAAACTAGAAAAAGAAGAACAAACAAATCCCAAAGTTAGTATAAAGAGAGAAATAATAAAAATTAGAGCAGAAATAAATGAAATTGAAACCAAAAAACAGTAGAAAGGGTCAAAGAAACAGAGTTCTTTCAGAATATAAACAAAATTGACAAACCCTTAGCCAGAGTCACTAAGAAAAAAAGAGAAAAGGCTCAAATAAATAAAATTAGAAATGAAAGAGGAGAAATCACAATGGATACCGAAGAATACAAAGGATTATAAGAGAATACTATGAAAAACTATATGCCTACAAATTGGACAATTTAGAAGAAATGGATAAATTTTTAGACTCATACAACGTCCCAAAACTAAACCGAGAAGAAATAGAGAGTCTGAATCAACCAATAACAGGTAGAGATTGAAACAGTAATCAAAAACCTCCCAAAAAATAAAAGTCCAGAAACAGATGGCTTCTCTTGATAATTGTACTAAACATTCGAAGATTTAATACCTATCCTTCTCAAACTATTCCAAAAAATAGAGGAAGATGGAACACTTCCCAACACATTCTATGAAGCCAACATCACCCTGATACTGAAGCCACACAAGGACAACACAAAGAAGGAAAACTACAGACCAATATCGCTGATGAACATAGAGGCAAAAATCAAAATATTGGAAAACTGAATACAGCAATATGTTAAAAAGATCATACACCACGATCAAGTAAGATTTATACCAGGGACACAGGGATGGTTCAACATCCGCAAATCAAGGTGATACACCACATTAACAAAACGAGGAATAAAAACCACATGATCATCTCCATAGATGCAAGGAAGGCATGTGACAAGACCCAACATCCATTTATGATGAACTCTCTCAACAATATGGGGATAGAAGGAAGTACGTCAACATAATAAAGGCCATATATGACAAAACCACAGCCAAAATCATACTCAATGGGGAAAAACTGTAAGCCATTCCACTGAGAATAGGAACAAGACAAGGGTGTCCACTCTCACCACTCCTTATTTATGTAACACAGTACTGGAGGTTTTGGCCAGAGCAATTAGGCAAGAAAAAGGAATAAAACGATTCCAAATAGGCAACAAAGAAGGGAAACTCTCACTACTTGCACATGACATGATTTTATATTCACTAAACCCTAAAGTATTCATTAGAAAACTCTTAGAAGTAATCAACAACTACAGCAAAGTTGCAGGGTACAAAATCAACTTAGAAAACTCAGGTGCACATCTATATGCTAACAATGAACTAAGAGAACTCAAAAAAATAATCCCACTTACCATCACAACAAAAAGAATAAAATATCTAGGAATAAATTTAACCAAGGAGGTGAAAGCCCTATACAATGAAAACTATAAAACATTACTGAAAGAAATCGATGAGAACATAAAGAAATGGAAAAATATCCCATGCACATGGATTGGAAGAATAAAGGTAGTTAAAATGTCCATGTTACGTAAAGCAATCTACAGATTCATTGCAATACCAATCAGAATCCCAATGACATTCTTCAAAGAAATAGAACCAAGAATACTAAAATTCATATGGGGTAACAAAAGACTCCAAATTGCTAAAGCAATCCTGAGAAAAAAGAACAAACCTAGAGGCATCACAATCCCTGACGTCAAATATACTACAAAGCAACAATAATTAAAACAGCATGGTCCTGGAGAGGAAGTCAAGATGGCAGCATAGGCAGACTCTGAACTCACATCCTGCCACAGACACAGCCAATTTACACTACTCATGGAAAAATTACCCCTGAGACAGAACTGAAAACTGGATAAGAGGAACTCCTGCAACAACGGACAATCCTAACTGAGGTGGAGGAGGCAGAAACTCCGTTCTGGAGAGGAAAAACGCAGCCTTCACAAGGCGGCAGCTTCACGGCCGCCCGGGAGCAGCCCACAGGTACACAGCCTCCTTGGAGGCACGGGTCCCTGAGCGGGGAGCGCCACCGCTGTGGGCATTTTGTGGACCCAGCACAATCCAGATGAGTGGCAGAATATCTGACTTTGCCTGCTACTAAAACATTGGGGAGTACCCCCAGAAAAGCTGGTTCACAAAGAAATTAAAACCGGTTCTTAAAGGGCCCAGGCGCAAACTCACCCATTTCAGAAAGCAACCTAAAAACATCAGAAAGAAAGGTGCACAGTGCTTTGGTGAAAAGAGACTCGTCTAATAGGTCTTGTGTGCATCTCGGTGAGAGGTGAGACCTCTCCAGGGACGGGGACATTGGCGGCGGCCATTGTTGTGGCCTGGTGTGGGCATGCTGACGCAGACACCATTGGAGTTCTCCCTGAGGCCTGCTAGCCCAGGGTCTGCCCCACCTGCTAAAGCACCGATTTAATCCAGCTCAGCCAGGGCAGGCAGCCCACCCTAGAGACTGGCCACACCCAACAACAAGCCCTCAGGCAACTTGTGGGCCTGCATAGATTGGTGACTAGATTCTCTGCAGCCTGGCAACTGAGCCGACATCAGTGGGGCAGGGTGTGCACAAGGAGCGGGTGGAGAGTATGGGGCAGTGGTGGAGTGTGTGGGGCTCCCGCTGTGGAGAGACTGGCTCTGCTTCAGGAGGTCCGGGCGTGCACATGGGGCAGGACTGTGTTGACTGTGTGTGTGGACCTGTGGGCAGCAGGGCTTGTCAGCTGCAGAAGACTTGTGCTTCTCAAAGACCCACATAGGGGGTTTGCCCCACCTTCCAAAGCCTGAAACAATTGGGTGTTCCCATGCCTGAGACCAGCCCCACCCAGCTGCAATCCTCAGAGAGCTGACAAGAGACCTAAAGTCTGAAGGCTTATAGCAATTGTAAGGCCCTGAGCCTAACAACCTGCCATGCTGGGGGCCGAATCACTTAAAAGAAAGACTGCAACACAAATGTGGTATTAGAACTTGCAGCCAACTGTGCTGGGGCTCCCCAGACCTGATAAAGATACTGAAGGGCCCACAACAACTACAAGCAGCTGAGCATTACAACAGCTGGCTAGGAGCATAACTCAGACAACCTGGGCACATACAGGGAGAGCAAACAGGCCACAACAGAAGGACACATGTACTCCACATACAGGTCACCCCTGGAACATGGAGAACTAAGGGAAGCACACGGAAGGCCTCCTAAGGCATCACTTACATAAGGTCACCTATCCAAGAGCAGGAGACGTAGCTGACCTACTTAATACGTAGTCACAAGCAAAGGAAAAGAGGCAAAGTGAGGAGGCAAAGGAATACAATCCAAGTAAGGGAACAGGACATACTTATCAATAGCTACTTTAAATGTCAATGGACTAAATGCTCCAATTAAAAGGCATAGTGTGGCTGATTGGATTAAAAAACAAGACCCATATGTATGCTGCATACAAGAGACACACTTCAGACCTAAAGAAACTCACAAACTGAAAGTGAAGGGATGGAAAAAGATACTCCATGCAAATGGCAATGAAAAGAAAGCTGGGGTAGCAGTACTCATATCAGACAAAATAGACTTTAAAACAAAAACTGTAAAAAGAGACAAAGAAGGGCATTACATAATTATCAAGGGAACAATCCAAAAAGAGGATATAACACTTGTAAATATCTATGCACCCAATGTAGGTGCACCTAAATATATAAAGAGATTAATAGAGATATATAAAAATATTAACAGAGATTAAAACAGAAACAGACAGTAACACAATAATAGGAGGGACCTTGAACACTCCACTTACACCAACAGATAGATCATCCAAACAGAGGATTAATAAGGAAACACTGGCCTTAAATGATACACTAGAACAGATGGACCTAGTAGATATATACAGAGCATTCCATCAAAAACCGAAGAATACACGTTCTTTTCAAAACACATGGAACATTCTCCAGGATTGATCACATATTAGGCCACAAAACAAGTCTCCATAAATTTAAGAAGACTGAAATAATACCATGCATCTTTTCTGACCACAACGGTATGAAACTAGAAATCAACTATAGGAAGAAAATCAGAAAAGCCACAAATACATGGAGATTAAACAAAATGCTACTGAACAACGACTGGGTCAAGGAAGAAATCAAAGAAGAAATCAAAAAATACCTGGAGACAAATGAAAATGAAAATAGGGCATGCCAGAATGTATGGAACACAGCAAAAGCGGTTCTAAGAGGGAAGTTTATAGCAATACAGGCCTATCTCAACAAACAAGAAAAATCTCAAATAAACATTCTAACAATGCACTTAAAGGAACTGGAAAAAGAAGAATAAACCAAGCTCAAAATCAGTAGAAGAAGGGAAATCATAAAAATCAGAGCAGAAATAAATGAAATAGAGACCAAAAAAAAAAAAATAGAAAAAATTAATAAAACCAAGAGCTGGTTCTCTGAAAAGATAAACAAAATTGACAAACCTTTAGCTATACTCACCAAGAAAAAAAGAGAGAAGGCACAAATAAGTAAAATCAGAAATGAAAGAGGAGAAATTACAACACACACCTCAAAAATACAAAAGATTATAAGAGAATACTATGAAAAGCTATATGCCAACCAATTCAACAATCTGGAAGAAATGGATAAATTCTTGGAATCATACAACCTTCCAAAACTAGATCAAGAAGAAGTAGAGAATTTGAATAGACTGATCACCAGTAAGGAGATCGAAACAGTAATCAAAAACCTCCCCAAAAATAAAAGTGCAGGACCAGACGGCTTCCCTGGTGAATTCTACCAAACATTCACAGAAAACTTAATACCCATCCTTCTCAAACTCTTCCAAAAATTGAGGAGGTGGGGAAGATCCCTAACTCATTCTACAAAGCCGACATTACCTTGATACCAAAACCAGACAAGGACAGCACAAAAAAAGATAACTACAGGCCAATATCACTGATGAACATCGATGCAAAAATCCTCAACAATCTAGCAAATCATATACAACAATATGTTAAAAACATTATACACCATGATCAAGTTGGATTTATTCCAGGGATGCAGGGATGGTCTAACATTCGCAAAACAATCAAGGTGAACACCACATTAATAAAATGAAGAATAAAAATCACATGATCATCTGAATAGATGCAGAGAAATCATTTGACAAGATACAGCATCCATTTATGATAAAAACTCTGAATAAATGGGGATAGAAGGAAAGTACCTCAACATAATAAAGACCATATATGAGAAACCCACAGCTAATATCATCCTCAATGGTGAAAAACTGAAAGCTATCCCTCTAGGAACAGAAACCAGACAAGGATGCCCACTGTCACCACTCCTATTTAACATAGTACTGGAAGTCCTAGCCAGAGCAATCAGGCAAGAGAAAGAAATAACAGGGATCCAAATCGGAAAGGAAGAAGTGAAACTGTCACTATTTGCAGATGACATGATTTTATATATAGTAAACCCTAAAGAATCCACCAGAAAACTTTTAGAAGTAATAAAGGAATATGGTAAAGTTGCAGGATACAAAATCAACATACAAAAATCAGTTGCATTTCTATACGCTGACGATGGAGCAGTAGAAAAAGAACATAAGGATACAATTCCATTTATAAGTGCAACAAAAAGAATAAAATACCTAGAAATAAACTTAACCAAAGAGATGAAAGATCTGTACACCCAAAACTATAAAACATTGCTGAAAGAAACTGAAGAAGACACAAAGAAATAGAAAGATATTCCATGTTCTTGGATTGGAAGAATTAACATAGCTAAGATGTCCATACTTCCTAAAGCAATCTATAGATTCAATGCAATCCCTATCAAAGTTCCAACAACAGTTTTCACAGAAATAGTGCAAAGAATCCTAAAATTTATATGGAACAACAAAAGACCTCGAATAGCTAAAGGAGTCCTGAGAAAAAAGAACAAAGCTGGAGGTATCACATTCCCTGATTTCAAAATATACTACAAAGCTATAGTAACCAAAACAGCATGATCTGGCACAAAAACAGACACACAGATCAATGGAATAGAATCAAAAGCCCGGAAATAAACCCACACATCTATGGACAGCTAATCTTTGACAAAGGAGCCAAGAACATACAATGGGGAAAGGAAAGTCTTTTCAACAAATGCTGTTGGGAAAACTGGACAGCCACATGCAAAAAAATGAAAGTAGACCCTTACTTTACACCATACACAAAAATTAACTCCAAATGGATTAAAGACTTGAATGTAAGACCTGAAACTATGAAACTTCTAGAAGAAAACATAGACAGTATGCTCTTCGACATTGGTGTCAGCAACATATTTTCAAGCACCATGTCTGACCGGGCAAGAGAAACAATAGAAAAAATAAATGGGACTACAACAAACTAAAAAGCTTCTGCACAGCAAAGGAAACCATCAACAAAATGAAAAGACAACCTACCAATTGGGAGAAGATAATTGCAAACCATACATCTGATAAGGGCTTAATCTCCAAAGTATATAAATACTGATACATCTCAACAACAACAAAACTAACAACCCAATCAAAAAATGGGCAAAAGACCTGAACAGACATTTCTCCAAAGAAGATATACAGATGGCTAACAGACACACGAAAAGATGTTCAAAATCATTAACTATCAGGGAAATGCAAATCAAAACTACAATGAGATATCACCTCACACCCATCTGAATGGCTATAATTAACAAGACAGGAAACAACATGTGTTGGAGAGGACGTGGAGAGAAGGGAACTCTCATACACTACTGGTGGGAGTGCAAACTGGTGCAGCCACTATGGAAAACAGTATGGAGATTCCTCAAAAAATCAAGGATAGAACTACCATATGATCCAGCTATTCCACTACTGGGTATTTATCCAAAGAACTTGAAAACGTCAATGCATAAAGATACATGCACCCCTATGTTCACTGCAGCGTTATTCACAACAGCCAAGACTTGGAAGCAATCTAAGTGCCCATCAAGGGACGAATGGATAAAGAAGATGTGGTACATATACACAATGAACTACTACGCAGCCATAAGAAATGATGAAATCCAGCCATTTGTCACAACATGGATGGACATTGAGGGTATTATGCAAAGTGAAATAAGTCAGAGGGAGAGGGTCAAATATCATATGATTTCCTTCATTAAGTAGTAAATAACAACAATAAACAAACACATAGAGACAGAGATTGGATTGGTGGTTACCAGAGGGGAAGGGGGGAGGGAGGAGGGTGAAAGGAATAATCGGTACATGTGTGTGGTGATGGGTTGTAATTAGTATTTGGGTGGTGAACGTGATGTAATCTATGCAGAAATAGAGGTATAATGATGTACACCTGAAATTTATACAACGTTATAAACCAATGTTACTGCAATAAACAAAAAATTTAAAAAATAAAAAATAAAAAAAATAAAACAGCATGGTCGTAGTACAAAAACAAACCCACAGATCAATGGAACAGAATTGAAAGCCCACAAATAAAACCATACATCTACGGACAGCTAATCATTGACAAAGGAGCTCAGAACATACAATGAAAAAAGGAAAGTCTCTTCAATAAATGGTGCTGGGAAAATTGGATGGCCACACGTAAAAGAACGAAAGTAGATCATCTTCTTTCGCCATACATAAAAATTAACTCCAAGTGGATCAAAGACCTGAAAGGTGATACCTGCAACTATAAAACTGCTGGAATAAAATATAGTCAATACACCATAAGTCAATGGTCATAAAGGGGTCTTTTCAGATTCCATGTATACTAGGACAAGGGAAAGAAAAGAAAAAATAAACAAGTGGCACTTCATCAGATTAGAGCTTCTACAAGCAAATCAAACCAGGATCAAAATGAATCGACAACCCATCAGCTGTGAGAAAATATTTGCAAATCATCTCTCTAACAAGGGGTTAATCTTCATAATATGTAAACAACTCATACAACTGAACAACAAAAAAAACACCCGATCCAAAAATGGGCAGAGGTAATGCACAGACACTTCTCCAAAGAAGATATACAGATGGCCAATAGGCACATGATGCTCAACATCACTAATCATCAGGGAAATGCAAATCAAAACAACACTAAGATATCATCTTACACCCCTCAGAACGGCTATGGTCACCAAGACAACAAATGTTGGAGAGGCTGTGGAGAAACGGGAACCCTCATTCACTGCTGGTGGGAATGCAAACTGGTGCAGCCTCTATGGAAAACGGTATGGAGGGTCCTCAAAGAATTAAAAATAGAAATACCCTAAGATTCAGCTATCCCACTACTTGGTATTTATCCAACAAACTTGAAATCAACAATCCAAAGAGGCTTATGCACCCCTACGTTCATTGCAGCATTACTCACTACAGCCAAGACATGGAAGCAACCCAAGTGTCCCTCGACCGGTGACTGGATAAAGAAGATGTAGTGTATATATACAATGGAATACTACTCAGACATAAAAAAAGACAAAATTGTCCCATTTGCAACAACATGGATAGACCTGGAGGATATTATGTTAAGTGAAGTAACCCAGAGAAAGCAAGACAAATACCACACGATTTCACTCATATGTGGAACATAAACTAACACAGAGAACTGTATGGTGGTTACCAGGGGCAAGGGGGTTGGGGAGTGCGGCACAAGGGGTGAAGGGATGCATTTATATGGTGATGGACAAATAATACTGTAAAACTAAAATTTCACAATGTTATAAACTATTAAGACATAAATTTTAAAAAAAGAAAAAAAACGGTTAAGATGGTAAATTTTGTGTTACGTGTTTTTCTACCACAATATAAGAACAAACAGGTGGCTGGGTCCTATGCAATTTCTGATGTAATAAGTATAGAGTGCATCCAAGACTTTGCATTGCTAACAAGTTTCAAAGTAATGGTGATGTTGGCAGTCCCTGACCCATACTTGAAAAACCACTGCTCTGAAATATCACATCTTCAAGATATTAAGTGATCATAATGCTTTTCCTTAAACAAATCCTAGAATTTGTGGGAAATAAAGGAAATTATACAATTGATATTCCAGAGAACCGGCTGTGAATTATTCCACTAGTAAGAATCACAGGCCTGGTTAAGTGCTGTTTGCTTGGTGTTCTATTGTAAGTTAAGTTATTCAGTTGCTGTGGTCTTATGTTGACTTATGACTCTGGCCACTGACATTCACCATATTCTCTTAACATTTAATTCAAATTTTTATTATTTACTGTTTGATTGCCTAATTATTACTATTAGGCAATCACATGTTCCTAAAGAGTTGAAGAACTGCAGAATCTTTAAAATCAAAGACATTTTGTAACAAAATAGAGGTGATGGTTGCACAAAATCATCAATGTACTAAAGGTCACTAATTGTACACTTTAAGATAGTCACTTTTACATGAATTTTATCTCAAAAATCAAGATGTCTCACATTTTTTTGACTCCTGTTATAGAATAATGAATGCTTTCTCTCCCTAAAATTCATATGTTGAAATTTAATCTCAAAGTGATGGTATTAGGAGTTATGGGCTTTGGGGTTTGATTAGGTTATGAGGGTAGAGCCCTCATGAATGGGATTAATGCCCTCATAAAACAGAGCTCACAGACATGCCTCACTCTTTTCACAATGTGAAGACACAGCAATAAGATGAACTAGACGAAGGCCCTCCTCACCAGACAGTGATCTTGCAATTTCCAGCCTCCTGAACTGTACGAAATAAATTTCTGTTGTTTATAAGCTACTCAATCTATGGTATTGTTATAGCAACCCTAAACAAAGATATCTCCTCATAACTTTTACCTAGCTTCTGATTTTTACTAACACAGTAACCCATTCTACAGTATATTAGTGTCTACTAGAGCCCTCCAACCTGGCACAAAAGAGTAACTCTAGGACAGGGTCTTTTGCTACAGAGATAGTAAAATCATCACTGATTATTATTGTTTTATACTAAAATGAAATTTAAATTCTCTAAAAAACCATTTTATGCATGGGAAATATAATTACCTCACAGCAACTGGGGATATTAAAACAACAAAGTTTTGTGAGGATAAAGAAAAAAATAAATTTCAATGACATGCTGTTCAAAGGATTCATCAATTAGTTCTTAACTACTCTAAAATACTACTTTCAAGGAGATGATCAGGTGGTGCAAGTGGTTAAGTGCACACGATCCGCTCAGGCAGCCCAGGGTTCACTGGTTCGGATCCCAGGCGCGCACCAACGCACTGCTTGGCAAGCCATGCTGTGGTGGGGTCCCCTATAAAGTGGAGGAAGATGGGCATGGATGTTAGCCCAGGGCCAGTCTTCCTCAGCAAAAACAAAAAAAGAGGAGGATTGGCAGATGTTAGCACAGGGCTGATCTTGCTCACCAAAAAAAATAAATGTAATAAAATATTACTTGCAAATTCACAGGATTAACATTTGCATCCAAGTCACAAAACTAAATGTGATTACATATTTTGCATTCCACTGCTGTACAGAACAAATTAAGAAATGGGGAAACAAAAACAGTCCACTGTTTTATGTTTATTAGAGTTTAAAAAACTGCACATGTTTTTCCTTAAGAAAAAGTATTAACTTAGTACTGGTATCAAACAGACTAAACATCGATTAACAGGAAAATATTCTGATTTTTTATTTTTGCATATTCTCAAGTACACATTTACAATAGCATCACACTTTTCTATACGAATTTCTTAAGTTTTTTACTTTAAGTATTTTACAATGTGTACAGAGAAAGGGAAATATATTTAATAGGCTATTTCAACAAAACAATAACTTATGTTCTTGTAAAAATCTGTACCTCTTTAAACATTAAACTGAAACATCCACTTTTTTAGCTTTGCTAATTAAATTGTTTTAAGAATTAAAACAGCCTGCAACTAATATCAGTATATAACAGTAAGTACAATTTCATTTTTTCTTTATAAAGACAAATATTTTATCATATTCACTTGACCAAATTCTTAATTACCTTTTAAAGGTTTCAATATTGTGCTTAAAAACAAAAAACAAAAATAACTGAATGACTTAAGACTATTTGAGAAATATAAGGTATATGAAGTGTTGTGTTCTTTATCTTTCAGTTTATTTTTAAAATATAATCAAATAGCTATTTATCTGTATTAATTTTACAGAATCTTTTAAAATTCTTAAATGTAAACTTTCATTTAAACATTTCCTTTTGTATTACTTCAGAGAAAAAACAAATTCTAGGGAGATTTAAAAGAGTCTCACACACAACATAAGAGTTTCCAGAACAGAACAATAAATGGACACTAAAAAAGGGGTGGGGATATATATGGGGACCAAGAAGGCATAAGAGGTTCCAAAATCTATCTTGTGGCTTTGGTTGACCTTAGGTTTAAACTCCTAAAGCACTTGATTTAGAACTAAACTAAATTAATCTTAGCATTCAGAAGCTGCCAACAAACTCAAATATTTATTTCTAACCCTTTAATTATAACTTCTGAATATGACTTCTAGTGGCACAGAAAAAGGCAAAAGGTAAAAACTTTAGAGCAAGAATAAGAGGAAGCACCATAATGAAGTTGCAAGGTAGCTATCAAGTGGCAAGAAAAGCTTCTTATCTCCCACAATGTGCCAGTACGTATGTGCCAAGAGCCAATTTAAGTAACCTAAAAAGTGTTTTCTGTTCTCCAAAATTCATGTTAACACAACTAAATTCTAATTAACTGTTTGAATTCATTTTATATCTGTTTATGACTCACTGCTTAAAATATGTCAACTCTCAAAACACTGAACTGTGAAAAGACTTGGTGACATTCTAAACAAAGCCTCACATTTTCATTATCTACTTTAAAAAGACCTTTATCTTCTAATCAAAGCCAACTTGAGTATTAAATCTTTTTCAAGTTTGCTGTCTGAGAAATAAAAAAGGAGGCTTAACTTGCCAAATTTAATTAGCACCTATTCTCTGGTACATGGACACACTGCTTCCTCTTAGTCTTCCTTACTTTGTGAGAAGATAGTTCCCTTACAGATTTCTCAGTGAGAACTGAGAGATTTATATCTGGATACTCATTAGCTTTTCAGAAAAAATTAAGGTATGAAACTGAAATTCTATGAAACCATTCTATATAGAAATACCTTAACTTCTCTTTTCCAATTACCAAAGATATTTAAAAGAAAATACCTTTACTTAAAATTTAAAAATACCAGTGCCCTTATTTTCTTTCTAATTCTTCACCTGAATTTTAACCTCTCTAAACAGCAAGTTTGCAAAATGCATTCATATAACCTCAGGTCTTTCAGTTTATTCTACACTTTATACTTCCCATTATGGACTTAAAATTTGGGACTGTGTGTTTAAATATGTAAAACAAGCAACACACAGGCACATATAAAATTTAGGGTATACTTACACATCATCTTGCAAAAAATCCTATGAGCCACAATTTATCTCTAGAAGATTCCAAAGGTCAGTTCACAGTAAGTCTCAATTGCAGAACACAACTATTCCAAAACAGAGTAGTATAGACACAAGAACAAAAAACAGGAATAAGCAAAACTTCAATAAGACTTTCTAAAAGTGTGCTGTGTTGACAAAAGACGTGAACACTACAAAGAAAGTCAAAAGAAGCAGATTTTGCCTGCTAAACAAAATGAAAATTAAACACAAACCTGGCCATTGTTCTATATTCAGCAATGCTAGAGGCTCAAATGGAAAGTTTCACTGTCATGTGATGTGAAAATATTAAGCAAGACAAGGCAATGACTTTCATGTTATAATTAGGACCCAACGGTAAAATCTCCGATTTATATTAGCAGATGTTTCTATTTAATGTGAAAAATTTGTGAGGGGAAAATGAGTCTAAATGATTACCTTTAGAGTTACCAATCTTATGTTTTTTAATCTTTAAGTGGGCTTAGAAGAGTACCATCATGTAAATAAAGTAAATACTGAAATAAATAGTAAAACTTCTAAGACTGAAAAATTCAGTATAGAATCAGAGATTATTTTATTAAGCAACTTAATGGTTGCTACTTTTCCTCATTTAACAAATTGCATAGGATCCTGAACACCGTACTGAATAAAATGTAAAGAAAAGTGAACTAGAAGCAATAATCATATTTGTACACAGCATAAATCAATGTACAGTAATACATGTGAACAAGAGTGATTGGCTTTCAAATAAACTTCCTGCTTCAAGGCCAACATCTCTACAAACGTCTACAGAAGTACTGTTAGGGCAGGCCAACTTCTTTATGATGTCGCATTATGTGCTGGTTCTTTTCTGAAGGTCTTCGGAACCCTTTCTTGCAGTACTCACAACGGTGAGGATAGTCTTTCGTATGAATGGAAATAACATGCCGTTTAAAGCCTGAGGCATCTGTAGTGCTATACTCACAGTACTCACACTGATACACTTTCCGGCCACTGTGTGTCTTCATATGCTTTTTAAGCTCAGTCTGTTGCCTAAATCCCTTTCTACATCTCTTACACCTAAATGGAAGATCTTTTGTGTGAACTGAGAGAATATGGCGACTTAGAACAAACGGATCTGCAATCTTAAAGTCACAATGTCTACACTGGTGCATTTTTTTACCCTTGTGGGCAGCCACGTGTTTCTTGAGTTCTGAAGGCCTGTGAAAGCCTTTATCACACATGTCACACTTATGAGGGTATTCCTTTGTGTGAACTGAAATTATGTGTCGTTTCAAATCACTTGAGTTCGAACTCTTGTGGTCGCAATGCAAACACTGATGTGTTTTGCTTTCTTGGTGGATAAGAGCATGTTGCTGCACCTCTTTGGTATCTGAGAAAGTCAGAAGACAGATGTCACACTTGAATGGCATCTCTTTACTATGCTTAGTTTTTACATGCGTTTTCAAGTTAGAAGAGTCTGCAGACCTATATTCACAGTACTGGCATTGGTACGGCTTCTCCCCAGTATGGATTCGCATGTGCTTTTTGAGCTCTGACGGGTGACGAAAACCTTTACCACACTCCACGCAAATATGAGGAAAGTTCTTGCTGTGGACTGCCAAAAGGTGGCGATTCAATAACCCTTGTTCAGCTGTCTCATATTCACAGAATTTACACTTGTGCATTTTATTGGCTCCTTTCTCCTTATGCACCATTTTGTGCGTAAACAAAGCCCCAGCATGAGAGAAATGCTTCCCACACTCATCACATTCGACAACCTTCTCTGCCTTGCTGGTCAGCTTGTGGCTCTCCAGGTGGTTGTGTAAACTTATCTTCTTGTTGGTAGTGTAATCACAGTCAGTACAGCGGTACTTCTTCTTGGTAAGGTGTTCAGGATGGTTTTTCATGTGCCTTTTCAAAAAACCTCTTGACTTAAATTTTTTCCCACAAATCATGCAAGGATAGACAGTCAAGGGATGTCCATCAGGGCCAATAATTATTGCTAAGAAAGGAAAAGAAAGGAGCATGAGTGATCAAACCAAGTTCTGTTTTGATTTCTTTTAGCTTTTTAAAGTGTGTGTTCTGAACATTATGGGACAAGTACTTCTAAATTAGATTAACATTCCTTTTATTGTTTTTCAATGAAAGAGATATAACAAACGAATAATGAAGAGAATTTGGTCAAGAAACTTCAATATTACTGTACCAATCACTCCCAGTTTAAAATAAATAAAGTAGCAATTTAAAGCCACATAAATTTAGATATCTATGAAAAATCATTCATAAAAATACAGTTCAACATTTCAGCTTTGCTTATTCCAAGTCCAATTTACAGTATATTCACAGTAATGTTTAACCACACCTCTAAAAATATGTTAATATGCAAGTCAGTATAAAAGACTATACAGGAAAGGAAATACGTCCAATGAGTAACTGAATTACCTGTCCTGCTCTATCATGCCCGCTTTTATGCTGGCAGAACAGATCCCCTAAACTTGTTCACTTAAAGTTAACATATTTTAGGGATTTATTTTCATTTCCACTAAAATTTTAATTCTTTTTCCTGAATGATCAAAAACCTATTTCTTTTTGTCTAAGGAAATCATTCATGAATATCACTGAATTCTTAAAATTGTATTTTCAAATTCAAAACACACAGCTACATGTACTCTAGCAAATAAAATGCTATCACAACACCTCTGTAGATACATACTAGTTTCATCTGAGAGCTCGCAGAGCACGCTGCGCTGTGAAACTCATAGGCCCTCACCTGTTTGGTACTGTCTGGAATCAGGTCTTCTCCTTTTCTTTGGTTTTTGTTTAGCCAGTCTGCCGAGCCCAGCAGACTCATCTATGTGCAACAGGGCACTGGCAGTGCCATTCCGGTTTTCAATTCCATCAGAATTATTACCTAACAATGTGTATTAAAAAACAAAATTATACAGTATTCTTTAAATTATAAAGAATTAGGGATTCTTTATTAACTACAACAACGAAAAGCCATGATACTCATGAATGACAGAAATTCCCTATCTAGCTAATGGGCTTTATGGGCATACACTATATTTATATACAAGACTATAGGAAATGCCTAGGTTCCAAATCTAGCAGCATTTTGCCCCCTGAAGTCCCTTGTTGTCAAACTCAAAACTATAAAGTCATAAGGCACATACACTCAAGACAAAAAATAACAACTTGAAAGCCTGTGTTCTTACATAATATAAGCATGAAGGAAATTTCCATTAGAGGCAAAAGGTAGACTATATAATCTTCTTCTACTTTTTCTTAAATCACTGTGCTAATAATTCATATTTCTGAAACCTAAGACCATAGAAACTATTTTTCAATAACGAACTGATGTTCAAGAACTATGCAATCCTTTGAGCTGCTATGTGACTTACCATAGGCAGCTGCCCATGCTATTGGCATGAAGGTTTTGATTTCATTGTCATCCATTTGCTGTTCATGCACAGCGGCAGCTGCTGCTGCAGCAACAGCAGCATCCTCCTCTCCTACGATCACTTCCATATAAACTTCATCAGCAATTTCAGCAACATCTAAGTAGAAAATTAACAGAACGCTTTTGTGACCAAGTTTACAGAGATCAGACAAGAAAGATAGTTTTATTTGAATTCAGTAATAAACAGGAGGAAGGTTCAAATGTTACATACCTAGAACATTTCTTTCACATAGTAAATACTTCACTATAATTGGTTTTTAAAGTGACATCCTAACCATACATTGAGAGTCACTGATGTTCTTCTTTGCAGTATGGCAGTACAATAAGGTCTACAACAGTGCTGCTTATTTTCTCCAAATATTGGTTGCATTTAAAAAAAATTAAAAGCAGGGGTCAGCCCAGGTGGCCTAGTGGTTAAGTTTCGCTTCGGCGGCCCGGGTTCTGTTCCCAGGCACAGACCAACACTACTTGTCTTTCAGTGGCCATGCTGAGGCGATGACTCAAATACAAAAACAGACGAAAACTGGCAACAGATATTAGCTCAGGGTTAATCTTCCTCAGCAAAAAACAAGAAGACTGGCAACAGATGTTAGCTCAGTGTGAATCTTCCTCAGCAAAAAAGAGGAAGATTGGCAACAGATGTTAGCACAGGGTGAATCTTCCTCAGCAAAAAAGATGATGATTGGCAACAGATGTTAGCTCTGGGTGAATCTTCCTCAGCAAAAAAAAGGAAGATTGGCAACAGATGTTAGCTCAGGATGAATCTTCCTCAGCAAAAAAGAGAAGATTGGCAACAGATGTTAGCCCAGGGTGAATCTTCCTTGGCAAAAATTAAAATTAAAAAGTAAAAGCACATAGAAACATAAAACTGCTTCCCATTAAAAGGCCACCTACTTACTTAAATCATCTTCTTGCTGAGAGTCATTGACAGTCATATAAACCATCTTTTCTCTTGGCACACGAATACTGCTGTTCTGATCAAGTAGTTCAACTTCATGATCATTCTCAGGCTCGCTCTCCACAATGTCTACGGTGCCACCTACCAGGGAAGATGACAGCTCCAAGAATTTTTTGAAAACTTCATTTCCACTTCAACAAATAATTGCCTCTTCCAATAGTTTTAAATTAATACACTGGAAATCTGTTTTAAAAGTTATCTTCAGAAAAGAATTCAAATAAACTACCCCAAAGTAATTAGGTGAAAGTGTTTGATCAGCATGTATAATACGCTGAAGGAAACGTTTCCTCTTACCTAAGTCATCCTCTCCGGGGTCAGCCTTAAAAATGTACACCTTGATGACTTCAGGGCAAGTGCCATCCACTTTACAAGGATCTATTTCCAACTCTCTATCCATGGTCATTCCAGAGGAAACACCCTGTTCTATTTTGCCAGCATCATCCACTAAAAAGAGAAAAAATACATCATAAATAATAATAGCAGATACTTAAATAAAATATTACCATTTTCAAAAGTCTTTTTTTATAAATATAATCTCTAACAACTCATGAAAAACGATGATTTTACCTAGAAAGTAGAAGATTCAATGAATATTTGAAAGTGGGGTGAGATATTAAGAAAAAAATATTTTACTTGAAGCAAACTCCTGGTAGCCTTGAAAACCAACAAAAGTATGATATACTTGATCCTTGGATATACATATATCCATAAGGTAAAAATATTACTGTATTCTCAAAGACCTTAGGAAGAATGTCCTACTAGTAAAATCAGCAAACACTGGTTTTAATATAAATATTTTTATCAGCACTATCTCATGTTCACTACTCCTGAATATTGTTTGGTCTTATCTGTTCCTATTACAACTGTACATTTTTTAAAAAAAATAAAAATATGATTTTCAGAAAAGTACATTGCAAAGATCCACGTAAATTCTAATATCAAACTATTTAAACATAAAATTACACTTACATATATATAGTATGGATACACACACAACACATACACACACACTCGAGTTCATCAAAGTAATGAGTCTAGGTCTTTGCTGGCAAATATAGTGAATGTATAATTAAACATATTCTCATATACCTTAAGGAAGATAGCTTGTTTTATGTTTCTGAGAGGAAAACATTACTTACCAAGAGAGGCACACATGATTCCCAATAGTAGAGATTTCGGGGAATAGGGAACATTTCACATTTTAAGCTTTAGAAAGTAGCAAAGAAAGTAAGTGCAGTATTATGCTTACGATTTGCAAAATTAACAAAATTAAAAAATAATGTCTCAACAATACAGACTCTGGATTGGAATAAATACCAAAAATATAATTTCCACATAATGTAACCTTTCGCCTACTACTATCCACTTACAGTCATTCATTGCTATTTCTGGCACAAAAGAAAGTTTGGCAAAGACTAATGAAAGCCAGTATAACTTAACTCATTACAAAATGCAGATTTATTGATGTTGAATGCATTTGAGAAAGGCTGAAGGAATGTTCTCCTTGCTCTAGATACAACTGGCCTATCTGGCATAGCTAAAGACCAAGCAGAGGGGAGTGGAACCAAAGCCTAGAAGAGAAGGTTGATTTAGCTCATCTTCAATATTCCCCCATCAAGCCTTTTCATTTTCCATTTAGTTCCTTTTGTGGTATTCCCCTTCTAGACTTTGGGCTAGATAACAGAGATACGAATACGAAAAAGTCATGGATTCAAGAAGTCTATAAACCAGTGGGAAAGAGGAGAATGAACAGAGGATTATTTTTAAATACGATAATACTAATAATACAGCTACTACTTATTAAGTGATAATATAAGCACTAATTAATACTAAGTCTATGAAGGAGGTGTTAAAATAGTAACATCATTTTACAGTAGAGCAAATTGAAGTTTAGAAAAGCTGAATGACTTATCTGAGGTTGCACAGCTGGTTAACTAACAAAGCCAGAATTCAATACTTAATCCATGTGACTCATAACTAACATTCATCAATTTCTGGTATTTTAAGAATGTATTCTATGAGATTTAAGTTGTTAGAGGCAGTGGTGATTTTTGGAAAAAAAGCAGTGAATGGCATAATTAACTCAAGATTGGTTTCCATTAGTAGAGATCAGATATATATGTTCATGACTCAAGCAAGATTCATCTAAGGCTATGGTAATAGTTTGGACAACTGTTTAATTTTATGTTTTAAATTCTAAACAGGTGCTTATAATGATAGAAGTTAGATTTTGACATCTCTGAAATTCTTCTGCAAATTCCCCATCAGGTAATTTAAAAGATCCAAAAACTCTATCTGTCTAATCAAAATTCTTACATAGGGCCCGGCCCAGTGGCGCAGTGGTTAAGTTCGCTTGTTCCACTTCGGCGGCCCAGGGTTCGCCGGTTCGGATCGTGTGCGCAGACCTACTCACCACTCATCAAGCCATGCTGAGGCAGCGTCTCACGTGGAAGAACTAGAAGGATCTACAACTAGGATATACAACTATGTACTGGGGGCTTTGGAGACAGAAAAAAAAAAAAGAGGAACATTGGCAACAGATGTGTTACCTCAGGGCCAATCTTCCTGAGGAAAAAAAAAAAATTCTTACCTAGAATTACATAAAATTTTCTCATATAGAATATTAAGATGAATTTAGTCTTTCAAAAGTTGACAATAAAACATCAAAGTACAGTGATACTTTATCTAATTTAGTTTCTTGCTCTTTAGAAATCAAGACCATCCCAAGGGGCTGGCCCGGTGGCGCAAGTGGTTAAGTGCGCACGCTCTGCTTCCGCGGCCCAGGGTTCACAGGTTTGGATGCTGGGTGCACACCAACGCACTGCTTGGTAAGCCATGCTGTGGTGGCGTCCCATATACAGTGGAGGAAGATGGGCACGGATATTAGCTCAGGGCCACTCTTCCTCAAGAAAGAAGTGGAGGACTGGCATCGGACGTTAAATTGCTGTACAAAACTGATTTTAAAACAGCATCTTGAAACTTTCTCACAAACACAGAAATTCTACGTCCCACAGCAATAACACAACACATACAAAGTCAAGGAGGCACGTCTGCATTGGCTTGTAGTAACCCAGAGGTCACTGATGGTCTTGGTAAAAAGTGATACAGCAAAAGCTGCAGGGGGTCAGACTGAAACAGGTTGGGGATTCTATGTAAGACATGATTTTGAAGTTTAGCTTAAAAAAGGAGAACAAAGGAGCAATAATCAGAATGGGCTGCAGGATCAAGGAGATTATTGTTAATTAATAAAAATACTTAAGCAAGCTCATACTCTGTAAAGTAGTAAAAAAGTAGTCAAGAATGTGAGAGGCTGAATTTAGAGGATATGGTGAATTGCTGGATTAAGATCTCAGAGGAAAAGGGAGAAAATGAAGTAGGAGCACAGATGCAGGGAATTTTCCTTAAACAGGAGGAAAAACACTATTCCCTTTGAGACCTGATGACAGAAATAAATATCAATAGGAATGTACCTGGGTTGTTTTGGGGGAGAGAGTAAGACAGGAGGTTGGAATGCATAAAGCAGAAAAAAGTCCTGATTGGTGACTTCAACCATATATATACAACAGGAGGCAAGAACTTTGGTTAACAGAAAGAGAATAGCAGACTGGATTATGAAATTGAGAAGTAAGGGAAAATGAGCTGGTCCAGGACAAGCACAATGCTATCAAGGGTCAAAAACAATTACACACACACACACACACATATACACACACACATGCCTTCCCTTAACCCTGAACTTATCTAAAGTACTTTGACTATGTTTTATAAATATACTTTGTGGGAAGAGATAGGCTTCATGTCCTTAATTCTGGTCTTATGTGTACTTAGCCTTTTCAAAGCTAAATATTTTTATGACAAATCTAGCTTACTGAGCTAAGGTTATTTTCCTACAGGTGGTATGGAATGTCAAACTGAGAGAAAGAGAGAATGAAGATCTCAGCAAACCAGGCAGGAGAATCCAGAACAAATATGTAACTTCTTCAGAGAACAAATCTCTTAGGAGTTTGATATTGAAGAAGAAGCTGGCTTCTTGTGGCAAGTTTGTAAAAAGTGATTCCAAACGGGTACTGAAAAATCTAATGTTCTGTGTTTCTAAGGTCACACTAAATGTTCTTACAAACGTTAGTTTGTAGGTAACCACAAACTAAAACTCCTGAGGACTAGAAGATCTAATAATTTGCAGCTTGCAAAATGTCACATGTTTATGTGTAGCTTGTAAAAGAACTTTCTGGTTGCTTCTATGCTTTTAAAAATATGTCATTAAAGGGGTCGGTCCCGTGGTGTAGTGATTGAGTGCTCGCACTCCACTGCTGGTGGCCTGGATTTGGATCCCGGGGGCGCACCGATGCACCGCTTGTCAGGCCATGCTGTGGTGGTATCCCATATAAAGTGGAGGAAGATGGGCACAGATGCTGGCCCAGGGCCAGTCTTCCTCGGCAAAAACGAAGTGGAGGATTGGCATGGATGTTAGCTCAGGGCTGATCTTCCTCACAAAAAAAAGAAAAAATATGTCATTAAACACTTTCAAATATAATATCTACCTGAGAAGAGCAAAGCTATTCTATTAGTAGAGAAAAGTAAAATTCACCTTGAAAATTTCACCTTGAAAAGGTGTCCCACTAATTGAACCAGTAAAGTTTTTATATATATTTATTATATATTAACCAAAGTGACTTGTTTACAAAAAGAAAAATCTTCAGGTCCCGTTACCACTCAAAATCTCACTGTGATTTTAAAACTATCACTAAAAATTAAAATTTGAAAACAAAGAAGGATTGAATAAAAGAGTCATCAGATACATGATTTCTGCACAACTGCCTTTTTTAGAACATGTTAAGTAAAGAAAAATAGTAAGGCCTCTCCAAATAGAGAAGTGTAATTTCTGCAAATTAAGACTACATCCAATAAGTACCTTTTGTGTGGCATTTTACAATTTCTTCAGCACTTCTTTAGCACTTTTTCCAGACAAAGAAATAAAAGTTTGAGGATGATATGTGATTTGCCTCAAGTCAGTGAGCTAGTAACAGGTGAGGGGAGGGAATGAGAAAGATGTCTGTCTTTAGAACTCACAGTTTCATTTCATTTTCAGCTGGTTATGTTATCTCACTTCTCTAAGCTTCTAGAGAAAATGCACTATAATTTTGCAAGGAAAAAAACAGTATCAGATTTGCAATGGAATTGCATTTTTGTCTAAATTAACCTCATAAACAGAAATCTTTTATCATTCTCAGTGTTCCTATGCAAGTATATGGCTTGCCTCTCCATTTACTTAAAATTGTTTAACTTTTCAAGATAAGGTGGTTTTTAAAGTTTATCAACCAAGCTCATTCCCAAGAACATAACTATCTGATTTCTTTCTCCCCAGGTTTCCCACCAAACATCCCTAGACACTATTAGTCAGCCTTCCTAAAACAAAGATCCAGTCACCTTACTCTCCTGTTCTCCTCCTACCAAACACAAGAGAAATCAGCTAGCAACTAACAGGTGTCCAAACTGCCTTTTGCTTTCAGTCTTCTCTATCCCAATACCCCTACCCCTAACAAAATACCCCATGTGTCCTAATTTTAAGCAATTCTACATTTCTTTATGCTTCCTCAAATTTGATTTAGGAGAAAAAGACTAGTTTTTTGTAGAGATGCTACATCTTACTGTACTCAATTCCTATCACCCAGAACTATCAATAAAATTTACAATATTATTCAGTTATTTCTCTATGCATATATAAAAGAATGGAAGGAAAAATGAATATAAATGTTTGTCTTGTTGAGGAAGATTCGCTTGAGCTAACATGTGGCCAGTCTTCCTCCACTTCCTTGAGGAAGGTTCACTTCGGGCTAACATCTGTTCTAATTTTCCTCTATTTTACATGTAGGTTGCCGTCACAGCATGGCCACGGACAAGTGCTGTGCGTCCACGTCCAGGAACCGAACCCGGGCTGCCAAAGCGGAGCGCACTGAACTTACTTCACTAGGTCATGGGGCCAGCTCCCCATAACACGTTATTCTTAAACAACAGACTCAACAACAAAACCAACTTAATTCCGCAGTTAATGATTCTATTTCCTTGCATATTCTTCCAATTCCTATGACCCTCTCTCATTTCATTGAACTTGCTTTGCAGAACCATAAACTTGCCTAATATAATTTGTCTTTATACCTACAATCTATGCAACTAAATTTGGATTAAAAAATATATGTAACATTTATGGTCTCATTTTTAAAAACAGACCATTAAATCTTGCACGGATTCTATTTCACATTTTCTCCCCAAAACTCTAACACTACCTACCCATTGATCTTACTTCCTATTTCCCTGAGAATAGAAACACACTAAAATATAATTCACTAAATTCTACTCTATTCACTTGTCAATCTAAATCCATGAATTCTGTCTTCACTGCATGTTACCACAAACTGTTCCTATTTAAAACCAGTCACTCTGCTTGAGTGCTACATTATACCCTCTTTCCTGTTTAGCAATTATCTTTTATATCATCGATTTATCTATCTTTCTCTACAAGAACATTCCCTCAAACATTTTTCTCTCCTCTTTTAACATAAAAATAACAAAACCACCTTCTCTTGATCCCACTTCTCCTGCAAGCTACTGCTTTATTTCTCCAATTCGTCTCATTCTACATTCTGTAAACTCACTTTAATCAGGCTTTTGTCCATGTCTTCATCAAAACGTTACTCACGACCAAGTCTCAGGACTCATTTTACTTGCCTAAGCAGGAGCATTTGACACACATGTTCACTCTCCTCTGTGATACACTCTCCTCACAGCTTCTGTGACTCAAGCCCTCCTACCTAACTGACCATGCCTCCTGGATGCTCTGCCAGTGCCTCCTCTTCTACCCATTTAATGTAGCAAAGCTCAGGGTGTAATAATCTTTGGCTTTCTTTCCTTTATGTATAATAAATCACTCTTTTGGTGATCTCATTCTGTCATATGGTTTTAAGTTTCATCTCTATACCAAGAACTTCCAATTTACATCCTCAGTCCATCTCTCTCTCCTGAACTCAGATCAGCATATGGCATTTCCTTTTTGATGTCTGTCAGACAACTCAAACATGAAATCTTTCATAAAACGTCATCTTCTCTAGGCATCCCTGACCATACTTGCAACTCAAAATCCTCTTCACTGAGCTCCTTTACTTGTCCAAAGTATTCTCTGGTATACACATAATTCACTTATTAATTTTATATCTGTATACCCCTACCAAAAGGCAGTCTCCTTGAGGGAAAGGAACTTCCATTTGTTTTGTTTACTGATACCAAGAGCCTACAACGTTGCCTCTCACATATAACTATTCAACATTCATTTGTTAAATACGTAAGTGCTAACCTTCAAATAAATGTCTATGATTCCAAAAGTAGATTTTAAAACATATCTTTAGGAACAAAATATTATAAAAATACTAAGACAACGGAATTATATTTTAAAGACAGTACTGTCATCTGCAATGAAAGATGAAAAAATTCACACATATATCACACCATGCAAAATATTTTATAGTTAACATTTTGCAGACAATTACTTAATTTGCATTGCAAAATTACATAAGTTGCATAATCTTAATGTGCGCCAATGTTTGGTTTAGTTTTAAATTAATTCAAACACCATTACCAGTCATTTTACTGGTTTCATCATTCTTGAATCCTTTCTACTGACTTATTTGTTTCTTTGCTCTATTAATTACCAAACAGCAACCCTACCAACTCATGGGGTCCTAACGTCTCTGAAATCCTGGATACTTGAGAATGACTGATCATAAAATAAGTTAGCTGCGTATGAAATTATCAGGCTGTAGTTTCCTCTGAATTTTTTAGACACTGTGGCACTATCACATTGAAACTGCTTGCCAAACAGCCATTAATGATTATTCCTAAAAGGCATGTAGATTAGCAATATATTATCAGACTCCCACTAGGTTCCTTATAGATAAAATCTCTGATGCTTGGGTCACCATGGTAATGGATGCTTAAGCTGTCTCCACCTACTCCCCATTTTCACAGAGGCAGATTTAAGGCTTTTTCTCCCATTTCGCTTGGCTGTCTTGTGAATAAACCCTTTCTCTGCCACAAAGCTCATCATTTTAGCGACTGGCATACTGTGCAGTGGACAAAGCAAGCCTGGTTTGGCAACAAAAAGGCACTGAGTATTTTGATGTGGGTGCTCCTACACTGTTTATCCTTAAAGTTCACTAACAACTATGATTATGACTTGCTAGTGATCTTATCATTCTAGCAACTTCTTATTAACAATGAATTGCCCCAGATGATTCCATCATTCTTTTTTAATATCGATATAAAATTCACATACCATAACACTGACTCTTTTTACAGTGTTTAAAGTGTAGAAATCAGTGGCTTTCAGTAAATTCATAGTGTGCAACCATCATCACCATCTATTCCAGAACATTTCCATCACTCCAACCTTTAGTTAGCCCCCTTCCCCAACCTATCCCACCATGAGACAACCACTAATCTACTTTTTTTCTTTTTAGATATATCTATTCTAGACATTCCATATACTTTCTTATGCTTACAAAGTTCATACACGTTGTAGCATGTTATCAGTGCTTCATTTCTTTTTGGGCCAAATAATATGCCACTGTACGG